>NC_133133.1:2893599-3205522 GCF_048418815.1 Hemitrygon akajei
ACTCCGCTCTCAGTAACACAGCATCACTCAGCTCTCAGTATCACAGCACCACTCGGCTCTCAGTATCACAGCACCACTCGGCTCTCAGTATCACAGCACCACTCAGCTCTCAGTATCACAGCACCACTCAGCTCTCAGTAACACAGCACCACTCATCTCTCAGTAACACAGCACCACTCATCTCTCAGTAACACAGTACCACTCATCTCTCAGTATCACAGCACCACTCCGCTCTCAGTAACACAGTACCACTCGGCTCTCAGTATCACAGTACCACTCGGCTCTCAGTATCACAGTACCACTCGGCTCTCAGTAACACAGTATCACTCCGCTCTCAGTAACACAGTATCACTCCGCTCTCAGTATCACAGTACCACTCGGCTCTCAGTATCACAGTACCACTCGGCTCTCAGTAACACAGTACCACTCGGCTCTCAGTAACACAGCACCACTCGGCTCTCAGTAACACAGCACCACTCGGCTCTCAGTATCACAGCACCACTCGGCTCTCAGTATCACAGCACCACTCGGCTCTCAGTAACACAGCACCACTCGGCTCTCAGTATCACAGCACCACTCGGCTCTCAGTATCACAGCACCACTCCGCTCTCAGTATCACAGCACCACTCGGCTCTCAGTAACACAGCACCACTCATCTCTCAGTAACACAGCACCACTCATCTCTCAGTATCACAGCACCACTCAGCTCTCAGTAACACAGCACCACTCATCTCTCAGTAACACAGCACCACTCATCTCTCAGTAACACAGCACCACTCATCTCTCAGTAACACAGCACCACTCCGCTCTCAGTAACACAGCATCACTCAGCTCTCAGTATCACAGCACCACTCGGCTCTCAGTATCACAGCACCACTCGGCTCTCAGTATCACAGCACCACTCGGCTCTCAGTATCACAGCACCACTCATCTCTCAGTATCACAGCACCACTCCGCTCTCAGTATCACAGCACCACTCATCTCTCAGTATCACAGCACCACTCAGCTCTCAGTATCACAGCACCACTCAGCTCTCAGTATCACAGCACCACTCAGCTCTCAGTAACACAGCACCACTCATCTCTCAGTAACACAGCACCACTCATCTCTCAGTAACACAGCACCACTCATCTCTCAGTAACACAGTACCACTCATCTCTCAGTAACACAGTACCACTCATCTCTCAGTATCACAGCACCACTCCGCTCTCAGTAACACAGTACCACTCGGCTCTCAGTATCACAGCACCACTCGGCTCTCAGTAACACAGCACCACTCAGCTCTCAGTATCACAGCACCACTCGGCTCTCAGTATCACAGCACCACTCATCTCTCAGTAACACAGCACCACTCATCTCTCAGTAACACAGTACCACTCATCTCTCAGTATCACAGCACCACTCATCTCTCAGTAACACAGTATCACTCAGCTCTCAGTAACACAGCACCACTCAGCTCTCAGTAACACAGCACCACTCATCTCTCAGTAACACAGCACCACTCATCTCTCAGTAACACAGTACCACTCATCTCTCAGTATCACAGCACCACTCCGCTCTCAGTAACACAGTACCACTCATCTCTCAGTATCACAGCACCACTCCGCTCTCAGTAACACAGTATCACTCAGCTCTCAGTAACACAGTATCACTCATCTCTCAGTAACACAGTACCACTCCGCTCTCAGTAACACAGTATCACTCAGCTCTCAGTATCACAGTACCACTCCGCTCTCAGTAACACAGCACCACTCGGCTCTCAGTATCACAGCACCACTCCGCTCTCAGTAACACAGTATCACTCAGCTCTCAGTAACACAGTATCACTCAGCTCTCAGTAACACAGCACCACTCGGCTCTCAGTAACACAGTATCACTCAGCTCTCAGTAACACAGCACCACTCGGCTCTCAGTAACATAGTATCACTCAGCTCTCAGTAACACAGCACCACTCGGCTCTCAGTAACACAGTATCACTCAGCTCTCAGTAACACAGTATCACTCAGCTCTCAGTAACACAGCACCACTCGTCTCTCAGTAACACAGTATCACTCAGCTCTCAGTATCACAGCACCACTCCGCTCTCAGTATCACAGCACCACTCCGCTCTCAGTATCACAGCACCACTCGGCTCTCAGTAACACAGTATCACTCAGCTCTCAGTAACACAGCACCACTCGTCTCTCAGTAACACAGTATCACTCAGCTCTCAGTATCACAGCACCACTCCGCTCTCAGTATCACAGCACCACTCCGCTCTCAGTAACACAGCACCACTCCGCTCTCAGTAACACAGTACCACTCGGCTCTCAGTATCACAGCACCACTCAGCTCTCAGTAACATAGTATCACTCATCTCTCAGTATCACAGCACCACTCATCTCTCAGTATCACAGCACCACTCCGCTCTCAGTATCACAGCACCACTCGGCTCTCAGTATCACAGCACCACTCGGCTCTCAGTATCACAGCACCACTCGGCTCTCAGTAACACAGCACCACTCGGCTCTCAGTAACACAGCACCACTCATCTCTCAGTAACACAGCACCACTCATCTCTCAGTAACACAGTACCACTCGGCTCTCAGTATCACAGCACCACTCGGCTCTCAGTATCACAGCACCACTCAGCTCTCAGTAACACAGCACCACTCGGCTCTCAGTAACACAGCACCACTCATCTCTCAGTAACACAGCACCACTCATCTCTCAGTAACACAGCACCACTCCGCTCTCAGTAACACAGCACCACTCGGCTCTCAGTATCACAGCACCACTCCGCTCTCAGTAACACAGCACCACTCGGCTCTCAGTATCACAGCACCACTCGGCTCTCAGTAACACAGCACCACTCGGCTCTCAGTAACACAGCACCACTCCGCTCTCAGTAACACAGCACCACTCGGCTCTCAGTAACACAGCACCACTCCGCTCTCAGTAACACAGCACCACTCATCTCTCAGTAACACAGCACCACTCGGCTCTCAGTAACACAGTATCACTCATCTCTCAGTAACACAGCACCACTCATCTCTCAGTAACACAGCACCACTCATCTCTCAGTAACACAGCACCACTCCGCTCTCAGTAACACAGTATCACTCATCTCTCAGTAACACAGCACCACTCATCTCTCAGTAACACAGCACCACTCATCTCTCAGTAACACAGCACCACTCGGCTCTCAGTAACACAGTATCACTCGGCTCTCAGTAACACAGTATCACTCATCTCTCAGTAACACAGCACCACTCATCTCTCAGTAACACAGCACCACTCATCTCTCAGTAACACAGCACCACTCCGCTCTCAGTAACACAGCACCACTCATCTCTCAGTAACACAGCACCACTCATCTCTCAGTAACACAGCACCACTCATCTCTCAGTATCACAGCACCACTCGGCTCTCAGTATCACAGCTCCACTCCGCTCTCAGTAACACAGCACCACTCGGCTCTCAGTATCACAGCACCACTCGGCTCTCAGTATCACAGCACCACTCGGCTCTCAGTAACACAGCACCACTCGGCTCTCAGTATCACAGCACCACTCGGCTCTCAGTAACACAGCACCTCTCAGCTCTCAGTAACACAGCACCACTCATCTCTCAGTAACACAGCACCACTCATCTCTCAGTAACACAGCACCACTCATCTCTCAGTAACACAGCACCACTCATCTCTCAGTATCACAGCACCACTCATCTCTCAGTATCACAGCACCACTCATCTCTCAGTATCACAGCACCACTCATCTCTCAGTATCACAGCACCACTCATCTCTCAGTATCACAGCACCACTCGGCTCTCAGTAACACAGCACCTCTCAGCTCTCAGTAACACAGCACCACTCATCTCTCAGTATCACAGCACCACTCATCTCTCAGTATCACAGCACCACTCATCTCTCAGTATCACAGCACCACTCGGCTCTCAGTATCACAGCACCACTCGGCTCTCAGTAACACAGCACCACTCATCTCTCAGTATCACAGCACCACTCATCTCTCAGTATCACAGCACCACTCGGCTCTCAGTATCACAGCACCACTCATCTCTCAGTATCACAGCACCACTCGGCTCTCAGTATCACAGCACCACTCGGCTCTCAGTATCACAGCACCACTCCGCTCTCAGTATCACAGCACCACTCCGCTCTCAGTATCACAGCACCACTCCGCTCTCAGTATCACAGCACCACTCCGCTCTCAGTATCACAGCACCACTCCGCTCTCAGTATCACAGCACCACTCGGCTCTCAGTAACACAGCACCTCTCAGCTCTCAGTAACACAGCACCACTCATCTCTCAGTATCACAGCACCACTCATCTCTCAGTATCACAGCACCACTCGGCTCTCAGTATCACAGCACCACTCGGCTCTCAGTAACACAGCACCACTCGGCTCTCAGTATCACAGCACCACTCGGCTCTCAGTAACACAGCACCACTCGGCTCTCAGTAACACAGCACCACTCGGCTCTCAGTATCACAGCACCACTCGGCTCTCAGTATCACAGCACCACTCGGCTCTCAGTAACACAGCACCACTCGGCTCTCAGTATCACAGCACCACTCGGCTCTCAGTATCACAGCACCACTCGGCTCTCAGTAACACAGCACCACTCGGCTCTCAGTATCACAGCACCACTCGGCTCTCAGTAACACAGTACCACTCATCTCTCAGTAACACAGCACCACTCGGCTCTCAGTATCACAGCACCACTCGGCTCTCAGTAACACAGCACCACTCGGCTCTCAGTAACACAGCACCACTCGGCTCTCAGTAACACAGCACCACTCGGCTCTCAGTAACACAGCACCACTCAGCTCTCAGTAACACAGCACCACTCCGCTCTCAGTATCACAGCACCACTCCGCTCTCAGTATCACAGCACCACTCAGCTCTCAGTATCACAGCACCACTCGGCTCTCAGTATCACAGCACCACTCGGCTCTCAGTATCACAGCACCACTCGGCTCTCAGTATCACAGCACCACTCCGCTCTCAGTATCACAGCACCACTCCGCTCTCAGTATCACAGCACCACTCCGCTCTCAGTATCACAGCACCACTCCGCTCTCAGTATCACAGCACCACTCGGCTCTCAGTATCACAGCACCACTCGGCTCTCAGTAACACAGCACCTCTCAGCTCTCAGTAACACAGCACCACTCATCTCTCAGTATCACAGCACCACTCATCTCTCAGTATCACAGCACCACTCAGCTCTCAGTATCACAGCACCACTCAGCTCTCAGTATCACAGCACCACTCGGCTCTCAGTATCACAGCACCACTCGGCTCTCAGTAACACAGCACCACTCGGCTCTCAGTATCACAGCACCACTCGGCTCTCAGTATCACAGCACCACTCGGCTCTCAGTAACACAGCACCTCTCAGCTCTCAGTAACACAGCACCACTCATCTCTCAGTATCACAGCACCACTCCGCTCTCAGTATCACAGCACCACTCCGCTCTCAGTATCACAGCACCACTCCGCTCTCAGTATCACAGCACCACTCGGCTCTCAGTAACACAGCACCTCTCAGCTCTCAGTAACACAGCACCACTCATCTCTCAGTATCACAGCACCACTCGGCTCTCAGTAACACAGCACCACTCGGCTCTCAGTAACACAGTATCACTCAGCTCTCAGTAACACAGTACCACTCAGCTCTCAGTAACACAGTATCACTCAGCTCTCAGTAACACAGTACCACTCAGCTCTCAGTAACACAGTATCACTCCGCTCTCAGTAACACAGTACCACTCAGCTCTCAGTAACACAGTACCACTCAGCTCTCAGTATCACAGTACCACTCCGCTCTCAGTAACACAGTATCACTCAGCTCTCAGTATCACAGTACCACTCCGCTCTTAGTAACACAGTATCACTCAGCTCTCAGTATCACAGTACCACTCCGCTCTCAGTAACACAGTATCACTCAGCTCTCAGTAACACAGTACCACTCCGCTCTCAGTAACACAGTATCACTCAGCTCTCAGTAACACAGCACCACTCAGCTCTCAGTAACACAGCACCACTCGGCTCTCAGTAACACAGCACCACTCTGCTCTCAGTAACACAGCACCACTCAGCTCTCAGTAACACAGCACCACTCGGCTCTCAGTAACACAGTATCACTCAGCTCTCAGTATCACAGCACCACTCGGCTCTCAGTAACACAGCACCACTCGGCTCTCAGTAACACAGTATCACTCAGCTCTCAGTATCACAGCACCACTCCGCTCTCAGTATCACAGTACCACTCGGCTCTCAGTATCACAGTACCACTCGGCTCTCAGTAACACAGTATCACTCCGCTCTCAGTAACACAGTATCACTCCGCTCTCAGTATCACAGTACCACTCGGCTCTCAGTATCACAGTACCACTCGGCTCTCAGTAACACAGTATCACTCCGCTCTCAGTAACACAGTATCACTCCGCTCTCAGTATCACAGTACCACTCGGCTCTCAGTATCACAGTACCACTCGGCTCTCAGTATCACAGTATCACTCGGCTCTCAGTAACACAGTACCACTCGGCTCTCAGTAACACAGCACCACTCAGCTCTCAGTAACACAGTATCACTCCGCTCTCAGTATCACAGTACCACTCAGCTCTCAGTAACACAGTATCACTCAGCTCTCAGTAACACAGCACCACTCAGCTCTCAGTATCACAGTATCACTCAGCTCTCAGTATCACAGTATCACTCAGCTCTCAGTAACACAGTATCACTCAGCTCTCAGTATCACAGCACCACTCAGCTCTCAGTATCACAGCACCACTCGGCTCTCAGTATCACAGCACCACTCGGCTCTCAGTATCACAGTACCACTCATCTCTCAGTAACACAGCACCACTCATCTCTCAGTATCACAGCACCACTCGGCTCTCAGTAACACAGCACCACTCGGCTCTCAGTATCACAGCACCACTCGGCTCTCAGTAACACAGCACCACTCGGCTCTCAGTAACACAGCACCACTCGGCTCTCAGTATCACAGCACCACTCGGCTCTCAGTATCACAGCACCACTCGGCTCTCAGTATCACAGCACCACTCATCTCTCAGTATCACAGCACCACTCAGCTCTCAGTAACACAGCACCACTCAGCTCTCAGTATCACAGCACCACTCAGCTCTCAGTATCACAGCACCACTCAGCTCTCAGTAACACAGCACCACTCAGCTCTCAGTAACACAGCACCACTCATCTCTCAGTAACACAGCACCACTCAGCTCTCAGTATCACAGCACCACTCAGCTCTCAGTATCACAGCACCACTCAGCTCTCAGTAACACAGCACCACTCATCTCTCAGTAACACAGCACCACTCAGCTCTCAGTAACACAGTACCACTCAGCTCTCAGTAACACAGCACCACTCAGCTCTCAGTAACACAGTACCACTCAGCTCTCAGTAACACAGCACCACTCATCTCTCAGTAACACAGCACCACTCAGCTCTCAGTAACACAGCACCACTCAGCTCTCAGTAACACAGCACCACTCATCTCTCAGTAACACAGTATCACTCAGCTCTCAGTAACACAGCACCACTCGGCTCTCAGTAACACAGCACCACTCGGCTCTCAGTAACACAGTACCACTCCGCTCTCAGTAACACAGCACCACTCAGCTCTCAGTAACACAGCACCACTCTGCTCTCAGTAACACGGTATCACTCAGCTCTCAGTAACACAACACCACTCGGCTCTCAGTATCACAGCACCACTCAGCTCTCAGTATCACAGCACCACTCGGCTCTCAGTATCACAGCACCACTCCGCTCTCAGTAACACAGCACCACTCCGCTCTCAGTATCACAGCACCACTCGGCTCTCAGTAACACAGCACCACTCCGCTCTCAGTATCACAGCACCACTCAGCTCTCAGTATCACAGCACCACTCGGCTCTCAGTATCACAGTATCACTCCGCTCTCAGTAACACAGTATCACTCCGCTCTCAGTATCACAGTACCACTCCGCTCTCAGTAACACAGCACCACTCGGCTCTCAGTAACACAGCACCACTCGGCTCTCAGTATCACAGCACCACTCGGCTCTCAGTATCACAGCACCACTCGGCTCTCAGTAACACAGCACCACTCGGCTCTCAGTAACACAGTACCACTCGGCTCTCAGTAACACAGTATCACTCCGCTCTCAGTAACACAGTATCACTCCGCTCTCAGTATCACAGTATCACTCAGCTCTCAGTATCACAGCACCACTCGGCTCTCAGTATCACAGCACCACTCAGCTCTCAGTATCACAGTACCACTCGGCTCTCAGTATCACAGTACCACTCGGCTCTCAGTAACACAGTATCACTCCGCTCTCAGTAACACAGTATCACTCCGCTCTCAGTATCACAGTACCACTCCGCTCTCAGTAACACAGCACCACTCGGCTCTCAGTAACACAGCACCACTCGGCTCTCAGTATCACAGCACCACTCGGCTCTCAGTAACACAGCACCACTCGGCTCTCAGTAACACAGCACCACTCAGCTCTCAGTATCACAGCACCACTCGGCTCTCAGTAACACAGCACCACTCGGCTCTCAGTAACACAGTACCACTCGGCTCTCAGTAACACAGTATCACTCCGCTCTCAGTAACACAGTATCACTCCGCTCTCAGTATCACAGTACCACTCGGCTCTCAGTATCACAGTACCACTCGGCTCTCAGTAACACAGTATCACTCCGCTCTCAGTAACACAGTATCACTCAGCTCTCAGTATCACAGTATCACTCAGCTCTCAGTATCACAGCACCACTCGGCTCTCAGTATCACAGCACCACTCAGCTCTCAGTATCACAGTACCACTCGGCTCTCAGTATCACAGTACCACTCGGCTCTCAGTAACACAGTATCACTCAGCTCTCAGTATCACAGCACCACTCGGCTCTCAGTAACACAGCACCACTCGGCTCTCAGTATCACAGCACCACTCATCTCTCAGTATCACAGCACCACTCAGCTCTCAGTAACACAGCACCACTCGGCTCTCAGTATCACAGCACCACTCGGCTCTCAGTATCACAGCACCACTCCGCTCTCAGTATCACAGCACCACTCAGCTCTCAGTAACACAGCACCACTCGGCTCTCAGTATCACAGCACCACTCGGCTCTCAGTATCACAGCACCACTCGGCTCTCAGTAACACAGCACCACTCGGCTCTCAGTATCACAGCACCACTCATCTCTCAGTATCACAGCACCACTCGGCTCTCAGTATCACAGCACCACTCGGCTCTCAGTATCACAGCACCACTCATCTCTCAGTATCACAGCACCACTCGGCTCTCAGTAACACAGCACCACTCAGCTCTCAGTATCACAGTACCACTCGGCTCTCAGTATCACAGCACCACTCGGCTCTCAGTATCACAGCACCACTCATCTCTCAGTATCACAGCACCACTCGGCTCTCAGTAACACAGCACCACTCAGCTCTCAGTATCACAGTACCACTCGGCTCTCAGTATCACAGTACCACTCGGCTCTCAGTAACACAGTATCACTCAGCTCTCAGTATCACAGCACCACTCGGCTCTCAGTAACACAGCACCACTCGGCTCTCAGTATCACAGCACCACTCGGCTCTCAGTATCACAGCACCACTCGGCTCTCAGTATCACAGCACCACTCGGCTCTCAGTATCACAGCACCACTCGGCTCTCAGTATCACAGCACCACTCAGCTCTCAGTATCACAGCACCACTCAGCTCTCAATATCACAGCACCACTCGGCTCTCAGTATCACAGCACCACTCGGCTCTCAGTAACACAGTACCACTCCGCTCTCAGTATCACAGCACCACTCAGCTCTCAGTATCACAGTACCACTCCGCTCTCAGTATCACAGTACCACTCATCTCTCAGTATCACAGCACCACTCATCTCTCAGTAACACAGCACCACTCATCTCTCAGTAACACAGCACCACTCATCTCTCAGTAACACAGCACCACTCCGCTCTCAGTAACACAGCACCACTCGGCTCTCAGTATCACAGCACCACTCATCTCTCAGTAACACAGCACCACTCATCTCTCAGTAACACAGCACCACTCCGCTCTCAGTAACACAGCACCACTCGGCTCTCAGTATCACAGCACCACTCAGCTCTCAGTAACACAGCACCACTCATCTCTCAGTAACACAGCACCACTCATCTCTCAGTATCACAGCACCACTCAGCTCTCAGTATCACAGCACCACTCATCTCTCAGTAACACAGCACCACTCCGCTCTCAGTAACACAGCACCACTCATCTCTCAGTATCACAGCACCACTCAGCTCTCAGTATCACAGCACCACTCATCTCTCAGTAACACAGCACCACTCCGCTCTCAGTAACACAGCACCACTCGGCTCTCAGTATCACAGCACCACTCAGCTCTCAGTATCACAGCACCACTCATCTCTCAGTAACACAGCACCACTCATCTCTCAGTAACACAGCACCACTCATCTCTCAGTATCACAGCACCACTCAGCTCTCAGTATCACAGCACCACTCATCTCTCAGTAACACAGCACCACTCATCTCTCAGTAACACAGCACCACTCGGCTCTCAGTATCACAGCACCACTCCGCTCTCAGTAACACAGCACCACTCGGCTCTCAGTATCACAGCACCACTCAGCTCTCAGTAACACAGCACCACTCATCTCTCAGTAACACAGCACCACTCATCTCTCAGTATCACAGCACCACTCAGCTCTCAGTATCACAGCACCACTCATCTCTCAGTAACACAGCACCACTCCGCTCTCAGTAACACAGCACCACTCATCTCTCAGTATCACAGCACCACTCAGCTCTCAGTATCACAGCACCACTCATCTCTCAGTAACACAGCACCACTCCGCTCTCAGTAACACAGCACCACTCGGCTCTCAGTATCACAGCACCACTCAGCTCTCAGTATCACAGCACCACTCATCTCTCAGTAACACAGCACCACTCATCTCTCAGTAACACAGCACCACTCATCTCTCAGTATCACAGCACCACTCAGCTCTCAGTATCACAGCACCACTCATCTCTCAGTAACACAGCACCACTCATCTCTCAGTATCACAGCACCACTCATCTCTCAGTATCACAGCACCACTCAGCTCTCAGTAACACAGCACCACTCGGCTCTCAGTATCACAGCACCACTCGGCTCTCAGTATCACAGCACCACTCATCTCTCAGTATCACAGCACCACTCATCTCTCAGTAACACAGCACCACTCATCTCTCAGTATCACAGCACCACTCATCTCTCAGTAACACAGCACCACTCATCTCTCAGTATCACAGCACCACTCATCTCTCAGTATCACAGCACCACTCAGCTCTCAGTATCACAGCACCACTCGGCTCTCAGTATCACAGCACCACTCGGCTCTCAGTATCACAGCACCACTCGGCTCTCAGTATCACAGCACCACTCGTCTCTCAGTAACACAGTATCACTCAGCTCTCAGTATCACAGCACCACTCATCTCTCAGTAACACAGCACCACTCCGCTCTCAGTAACACAGTATCACTCGGCTCTCAGTAACACAGTATCACTCGGCTCTCAGTATCACAGCACCACTCGGCTCTCAGTATCACAGCACCACTCCGCTCTCAGTATCACAGTACCACTCCGCTCTCAGTATCACAGCACCACTCGGCTCTCAGTATCACAGCACCACTCGGCTCTCAGTATCACAGTACCACTCCGCTCTCAGTATCACAGTACCACTCGGCTCTCAGTATCACAGCACCACTCAGCTCTCAGTAACACAGTATCACTCCGCTCTCAGTAACACAGCACCACTCAGCTCTCAGTAACACAGTATCACTCAGCTCTCAGTAACACAGCACCACTCGGCTCTCAGTATCACAGCACCACTCATCTCTCAGTAACACAGTATCACTCAGCTCTCAGTAACACAGCACCACTCGGCTCTCAGTATCACAGTACCACTCGGCTCTCAGTATCACAGTACCACTCGGCTCTCAGTAACACTGTATCACTCCGCTCTCAGTAACACAGCACCACTCAGCTCTCAGTATCACAGTACCACTCGGCTCTCAGTATCACAGCACCACTCGGCTCTCAGTAACACAGCACCACTCAGCTCTCAGTATCACAGTACCACTCCGCTCTCAGTAACACAGTACCACTCGGCTCTCAGTAACACTGTATCACTCCGCTCTCAGTAACACAGCACCACTCAGCTCTCAGTATCACAGTACCACTCGGCTCTCAGTATCACAGTACCACTCGGCTCTCAGTAACACTGTATCACTCCGCTCTCAGTAACACAGTATCACTCAGCTCTCAGTATCACAGTATCACTCAGCTCTCAGTATCACAGCACCACTCGGCTCTCAGTAACACAGCACCACTCGGCTCTCAGTATCACAGCACCACTCGGCTCTCAGTATCACAGCACCACTCCGCTCTCAGTATCACAGTACCACTCGGCTCTCAGTATCACAGTACCACTCGGCTCTCAGTAACACAGTATCACTCCGCTCTCAGTAACACAGTATCACTCCGCTCTCAGTATCACAGTACCACTCGGCTCTCAGTATCACAGTACCACTCGGCTCTCAGTAACACAGTATCACTCCGCTCTCAGTAACACAGTATCACTCCGCTCTCAGTATCACAGTACCACTCAGCTCTCAGTATCACAGTACCACTCGGCTCTCAGTATCACAGCACCACTCGGCTCTCAGTAACACAGCACCACTCCGCTCTCAGTAACACAGCACCACTCAGCTCTCAGTAACACAGCACCACTCATCTCTCAGTATCACAGCACCACTCGGCTCTCAGTATCACAGCACCACTCATCTCTCAGTAACACAGCACCACTCATCTCTCAGTATCACAGCACCACTCATCTCTCAGTAACACAGCACCACTCATCTCTCAGTAACACAGTACCACTCATCTCTCAGTAACACAGCACCACTCCGCTCTCAGTAACACAGCACCACTCGGCTCTCAGTAACACAGCACCACTCGGCTCTCAGTATCACAGCACCACTCGGCTCTCAGTATCACAGCACCACTCGGCTCTCAGTATCACAGCACCACTCGGCTCTCAGTATCACAGCACCACTCAGCTCTCAGTATCACAGCACCACTCAGCTCTCAGTAACACAGCACCACTCGGCTCTCAGTATCACAGTACCACTCATCTCTCAGTAACACAGCACCACTCAGCTCTCAGTATCACAGCACCACTCGGCTCTCAGTAACACAGCACCACTCATCTCTCAGTAACACAGCACCACTCAGCTCTCAGTATCACAGCACCACTCGGCTCTCAGTATCACAGCACCACTCAGCTCTCAGTAACACAGCACCACTCATCTCTCAGTATCACAGTACCACTCATCTCTCAGTATCACAGCACCACTCAGCTCTCAGTATCACAGCACCACTCAGCTCTCAGTAACACAGCACCACTCGGCTCTCAGTATCACAGTACCACTCAGCTCTCAGTAACACAGCACCACTCATCTCTCAGTATCACAGCACCACTCAGCTCTCAGTAACACAGCACCACTCGGCTCTCAGTATCACAGTACCACTCATCTCTCAGTATCACAGCACCACTCAGCTCTCAGTATCACAGCACCACTCGGCTCTCAGTAACACAGCACCACTCATCTCTCAGTAACACAGCACCACTCAGCTCTCAGTATCACAGCACCACTCGGCTCTCAGTATCACAGCACCACTCATCTCTCAGTAACACAGCACCACTCATCTCTCAGTAACACAGCACCACTCAGCTCTCAGTATCACAGCACCACTCGGCTCTCAGTATCACAGTACCACTCATCTCTCAGTAACACAGCACCACTCATCTCTCAGTAACACAGCACCACTCAGCTCTCAGTATCACAGCACCACTCGGCTCTCAGTATCACAGCACCACTCATCTCTCAGTAACACAGTACCACTCATCTCTCAGTAACACAGTACCACTCAGCTCTCAGTAACACAGCACCACTCATCTCTCAGTATCACAGTACCACTCGGCTCTCAGTATCACAGTATCACTCGGCTCTCAGTATCACAGCACCACTCATCTCTCAGTAACACAGTACCACTCATCTCTCAGTAACACAGTACCACTCAGCTCTCAGTAACACAGCACCACTCATCTCTCAGTAACACAGTACCACTCGGCTCTCAGTATCACAGCACCACTCGGCTCTCAGTATCACAGCACCACTCGGCTCTCAGTATCACAGCACCACTCGGCTCTCAGTATCACAGCACCACTCATCTCTCAGTAACACAGTACCACTCATCTCTCAGTAACACAGCACCACTCGGCTCTCAGTATCACAGCACCACTCGGCTCTCAGTATCACAGTACCACTCGGCTCTCAGTATCACAGTATCACTCCGCTCTCAGTAACACAGTACCACTCATCTCTCAGTAACACAGCACCACTCATCTCTCAGTATCACAGTATCACTCCGCTCTCAGTAACACAGTACCACTCATCTCTCAGTAACACAGCACCACTCATCTCTCAGTATCACAGTACCACTCATCTCTCAGTATCACAGCACCACTCGGCTCTCAGTAACACAGCACCTCTCAGCTCTCAGTAACACAGCATCACTCATCTCTCAGTAACACAGCACCACTCGGCTCTCAGTATCACAGCACCACTCATCTCTCAGTAACACAGTACCACTCATCTCTCAGTAACACAGCACCACTCATCTCTCAGTAACACAGTACCACTCATCTCTCAGTAACACAGTACCACTCATCTCTCAGTAACACAGCACCACTCATCTCTCAGTAACACAGTACCACTCATCTCTCAGTAACACAGCACCACTCATCTCTCAGTAACACAGTACCACTCATCTCTCAGTAACACAGCACCACTCATCTCTCAGTAACACAGCACCACTCATCTCTCAGTAACACAGCACCACTCATCTCTCAGTATCACAGTACCACTCATCTCTCAGTAACACAGCACCACTCATCTCTCAGTAACACAGTACCACTCATCTCTCAGTAACACAGCACCACTCATCTCTCAGTATCACAGCACCACTCGGCTCTCAGTATCACAGCACCACTCGGCTCTCAGTAACACAGTACCACTCATCTCTCAGTAACACAGCACCACTCGGCTCTCAGTAACACAGCACCACTCATCTCTCAGTAACACAGCACCACTCATCTCTCAGTATCACAGCACCACTCATCTCTCAGTAACACAGTACCACTCAGCTCTCAGTATCACAGCACCACTCATCTCTCAGTAACACAGTACCACTCATCTCTCAGTATCACAGCACCACTCATCTCTCAGTATCACAGCACCACTCGGCTCTCAGTAACACAGTACCACTCGGCTCTCAGTATCACAGTACCACTCATCTCTCAGTAACACAGTACCACTCATCTCTCAGTAACACAGCACCACTCATCTCTCAGTATCACAGTATCACTCCGCTCTCAGTAACACAGTACCACTCATCTCTCAGTAACACAGCACCACTCATCTCTCAGTATCACAGTACCACTCATCTCTCAGTATCACAGCACCACTCGGCTCTCAGTAACACAGTACCACTCATCTCTCAGTAACACAGTACCACTCATCTCTCAGTAACACAGTATCACTCAGCTCTCAGTAACACAGCACCACTCGGCTCTCAGTATCACAGCACCACTCGGCTCTCAGTAACACAGTACCACTCGGCTCTCAGTATCACAGTACCACTCATCTCTCAGTAACACAGTACCACTCATCTCTCAGTATCACAGCACCACTCAGCTCTCAGTAACACAGTATCACTCAGCTCTCAGTATCACAGCACCACTCAGCTCTCAGTATCACAGCACCACTCGGCTCTCAGTAACACAGCACCACTCATCTCTCAGTATCACAGCACCACTCGGCTCTCAGTAACACAGCACCACTCGGCTCTCAGTAACACAGCACCACTCGGCTCTCAGTATCACAGCACCACTCGGCTCTCAGTATCACAGCACCACTCAGCTCTCAGTATCACAGCACCACTCGGCTCTCAGTATCACAGCACCACTCGGCTCTCAGTATCACAGCACCACTCGGCTCTCAGTATCACAGCACCACTCGGCTCTCAGTAACACAGCACCACTCATCTCTCAGTAACACAGCACCACTCAGCTCTCAGTATCACAGCACCACTCGGCTCTCAGTATCACAGCACCACTCCGCTCTCAGTATCACAGCACCACTCCGCTCTCAGTATCACAGCACCACTCGGCTCTCAGTAACACAGTATCACTCGGCTCTCAGTAACACAGCACCACTCGGCTCTCAGTAACACAGCACCACTCAGCTCTCAGTATCACAGCACCACTCATCTCTCAGTATCACAGCACCACTCATCTCTCAGTAACACAGCACCACTCAGCTCTCAGTAACACAGCACCACTCATCTCTCAGTATCACAGCACCACTCGGCTCTCAGTAACACAGTACCACTCATCTCTCAGTAACACAGCACCACTCGGCTCTCAGTATCACAGCACCACTCAGCTCTCAGTAACACAGTATCACTCATCTCTCAGTAACACAGTACCACTCATCTCTCAGTAACACAGTACCACTCATCTCTCAGTAACACAGCACCACTCGGCTCTCAGTATCACAGCACCACTCAGCTCTCAGTAACACAGTACCACTCATCTCTCAGTATCACAGCACCACTCGGCTCTCAGTAACACAGTACCACTCATCTCTCAGTAACACAGCACCACTCATCTCTCAGTAACACAGTACCACTCATCTCTCAGTAACACAGCACCACTCGGCTCTCAGTAACACAGTACCACTCATCTCTCAGTAACACAGCACCACTCATCTCTCAGTAACACAGTACCACTCATCTCTCAGTAACACAGCACCACTCGGCTCTCAGTATCACAGCACCACTCAGCTCTCAGTAACACAGTACCACTCATCTCTCAGTATCACAGCACCACTCGGCTCTCAGTAACACAGTACCACTCATCTCTCAGTAACACAGCACCACTCATCTCTCAGTAACACAGTACCACTCATCTCTCAGTAACACAGCACCACTCATCTCTCAGTAACACAGTACCACTCATCTCTCAGTAACACAGCACCACTCATCTCTCAGTAACACAGCACCACTCGGCTCTCAGTATCACAGCACCACTCATCTCTCAGTAACACAGTACCACTCATCTCTCAGTATCACAGCACCACTCGGCTCTCAGTAACACAGTACCACTCATCTCTCAGTAACACAGCACCACTCATCTCTCAGTAACACAGCACCACTCGGCTCTCAGTATCACAGTACCACTCATCTCTCAGTATCACAGCACCACTCGGCTCTCAGTAACACAGTACCACTCATCTCTCAGTAACACAGCACCACTCAGCTCTCAGTAACACAGTACCACTCCGCTCTCAGTAACACAGTATCACTCAGCTCTCAGTATCACAGCACCACTCGGCTCTCAGTAACACAGCACCACTCGGCTCTCAGTATCACAGCACCACTCAGCTCTCAGTATCACAGCACCACTCGGCTCTCAGTAACACAGTATCACTCAGCTCTCAGTAACACAGCACCACTCCGCTCTCAGTAACACAGTATCACTCCGCTCTCAGTAACACAGCACCACTCAGCTCTCAGTATCACAGCACCACTCGGCTCTCAGTATCACAGCACCACTCATCTCTCAGTAACACAGCACCACTCGGCTCTCAGTAACACAGCACCACTCATCTCTCAGTAACACAGTACCACTCATCTCTCAGTATCACAGCACCACTCCGCTCTCAGTATCACAGCACCACTCATCTCTCAGTAACACAGCACCACTCATCTCTCAGTATCACAGCACCACTCATCTCTCAGTAACACAGCACCACTCATCTCTCAGTATCACAGCACCACTCATCTCTCAGTATCACAGCACCACTCATCTCTCAGTAACACAGCACCACTCGGCTCTCAGTAACACAGTATCACTCATCTCTCAGTATCACAGTACCACTCATCTCTCAGTATCACAGCACCACTCATCTCTCAGTATCACAGCACCACTCATCTCTCAGTAACACAGCACCACTCGGCTCTCAGTAACACAGTATCACTCAGCTCTCAGTATCACAGCACCACTCGGCTCTCAGTAACACAGCACCACTCGGCTCTCAGTATCACAGCACCACTCAGCTCTCAGTATCACAGCACCACTCGGCTCTCAGTAACACAGTATCACTCAGCTCTCAGTAACACAGCACCACTCCGCTCTCAGTAACACAGTATCACTCCGCTCTCAGTAACACAGCACCACTCAGCTCTCAGTATCACAGCACCACTCGGCTCTCAGTATCACAGCACCACTCATCTCTCAGTAACACAGCACCACTCGGCTCTCAGTAACACAGCACCACTCATCTCTCAGTAACACAGTACCACTCATCTCTCAGTATCACAGCACCACTCCGCTCTCAGTATCACAGCACCACTCATCTCTCAGTAACACAGCACCACTCAGCTCTCAGTAACACAGCACCACTCATCTCTCAGTATCACAGCACCACTCATCTCTCAGTAACACAGCACCACTCATCTCTCAGTATCACAGCACCACTCATCTCTCAGTATCACAGCACCACTCATCTCTCAGTAACACAGCACCACTCGGCTCTCAGTAACACAGTATCACTCATCTCTCAGTATCACAGTACCACTCATCTCTCAGTATCACAGCACCACTCATCTCTCAGTATCACAGCACCACTCATCTCTCAGTAACACAGCACCACTCGGCTCTCAGTAACACAGTATCACTCATCTCTCAGTAACACAGTACCACTCGGCTCTCAGTAACACAGTATCACTCATCTCTCAGTATCACAGTACCACTCATCTCTCAGTATCACAGCACCACTCATCTCTCAGTATCACAGCACCACTCATCTCTCAGTAACACAGCACCACTCGGCTCTCAGTAACACAGTATCACTCATCTCTCAGTAACACAGTACCACTCATCTCTCAGTATCACAGTACCACTCATCTCTCAGTATCACAGCACCACTCATCTCTCAGTAACACAGCACCACTCATCTCTCAGTATCACAGCACCACTCGGCTCTCAGTAACACAGCACCACTCGGCTCTCAGTATCACAGCACCACTCAGCTCTCAGTATCACAGCACCACTCAGCTCTCAGTAACACAGCACCACTCAGCTCTCAGTATCACAGCACCACTCGGCTCTCAGTATCACAGCACCACTCATCTCTCAGTAACACAGCACCACTCATCTCTCAGTAACACAGTATCACTCGGCTCTCAGTAACACAGTATCACTCAGCTCTCAGTAACACAGTATCACTCAGCTCTCAGTAACACAGTATCACTCAGCTCTCAGTAACACAGTATCACTCAGCTCTCAGTAACACAGTATCACTCAGCTCTCAGTAACACAGTATCACTCAGCTCTCAGTAACACAGTATCACTCAGCTCTCAGTAACACAGTATCACTCAGCTCTCAGTAACACAGTATCACTCAGCTCTCAGTAACACAGTATCACTCAGCTCTCAGTAACACAGTATCACTCAGCTCTCAGTAACACAGTATCACTCAGCTCTCAGTATCACAGCACCACTCAGCTCTGAGTAACACAGCACCACTCGGCTCTCAGTAACACAGTATCACTCAGCTCTCAGTAACACAGTATCACTCAGCTCTCAGTAACACAGTATCACTCAGCTCTCAGTAACACAGTATCACTCAGCTCTCAGTAACACAGTACCACTCCGCTCTCAGTAACACAGCACCACTCGGCTCTCAGTAACACAGTATCACTCGGCTCTCAGTAACACAGCACCACTCGGCTCTCAGTATCACAGCACCACTCGGCTCTCAGTATCACAGCACCACTCGGCTCTCAGTAACACAGTATCACTCAGCTCTCAGTAACACAGTATCACTCAGCTCTCAGTAACACAGTACCACTCCGCTCTCAGTAACACAGTATCACTCAGCTCTCAGTAACACAGTATCACTCAGCTCTCAGTAACACAGTATCACTCAGCTCTCAGTAACACAGTACCACTCCGCTCTCAGTAACACAGTATCACTCAGCTCTCAGTATCACAGCACCACTCGGCTCTCAGTAACACAGTATCACTCAGCTCTCAGTAACACAGTACCACTCCGCTCTCAGTAACACAGTATCACTCAGCTCTCAGTATCACAGTACCACTCGGCTCTCAGTAACACAGTACCACTCCGCTCTCAGTAACACAGTATCACTCAGCTCTCAGTATCACAGTACCACTCGGCTCTCAGTAACACAGTACCACTCCGCTCTCAGTAACACAGTATCACTCAGCTCTCAGTAACACAGTATCACTCAGCTCTCAGTAACACAGTACCACTCCGCTCTCAGTAACACAGTATCACTCAGCTCTCAGTAACACAGTACCACTCCGCTCTCAGTAACACAGTATCACTCAGCTCTCAGTAACACAGTATCACTCAGCTCTCAGTAACACAGTACCACTCCGCTCTCAGTAACACAGTATCACTCAGCTCTCAGTAACACAGTACCACTCCGCTCTCAGTAACACAGTATCACTCAGCTCTCAGTATCACAGTACCACTCAGCTCTCAGTATCACAGCACCACTCGGCTCTCAGTATCACAGCACCACTCGGCTCTCAGTATCACAGCACCACTCATCTCTCAGTAACACAGCACCACTCGGCTCTCAGTATCACAGCACCACTCGGCTCTCAGTAACACAGTACCACTCCGCTCTCAGTAACACAGTATCACTCAGCTCTCAGTAACACAGTATCACTCAGCTCTCAGTAACACAGTATCACTCCGCTCTCAGTAACACAGTATCACTCGGCTCTCAGTATCACAGCACCACTCCGCTCTCAGTATCACAGCACCACTCGGCTCTCAGTAACACAGCACCACTCATCTCTCAGTAACACAGTACCACTCGGCTCTCAGTAACACAGTACCACTCCGCTCTCAGTAACACAGTACCACTCGGCTCTCAGTAACATAGTATCACTCGGCTCTCAGTAACACAGTACCACTCCGCTCTCAGTAACACAGCACCACTCCGCTCTCAGTAACACAGCACCACTCATCTCTCAGTAACACAGCACCACTCGGCTCTCAGTAACACAGCACCACTCATCTCTCAGTAACACAGTACCACTCGGCTCTCAGTAACACAGCACCACTCGGCTCTCAGTATCACAGTATCACTCATCTCTCAGTAACACAGCACCACTCATCTCTCAGTATCACAGTATCACTCATCTCTCAGTAACACAGCACCACTCATCTCTCAGTATCACAGTACCACTCCGCTCTCAGTAACACAGCACCACTCATCTCTCAGTAACACAGCACCACTCATCTCTCAGTAACACAGCACCACTCCGCTCTCAGTAACACAGCACCACTCGGCTCTCAGTAACACAGCACCACTCCGCTCTCAGTATCACAGTATCACTCAGCTCTCAGTAACACAGTACCACTCAGCTCTCAGTAACACAGTACCACTCAGCTCTCAGTAACACAGCACCACTCGGCTCTCAGTATCACAGCACCACTCGGCTCTCAGTATCACAGCACCACTCGGCTCTCAGTAACACAGTACCACTCGGCTCTCAGTAACACAGCACCACTCATCTCTCAGTAACACAGCACCACTCGGCTCTCAGTATCACAGCACCACTCGGCTCTCAGTAACACAGTATCACTCATCTCTCAGTAACACAGTACCACTCCGCTCTCAGTAACCCAGTCCCCTTGGATCCATGCCTCCTTACTTCTCAATGAGCCTTGCATGAGGTACCTTATCAAATGCATTATCAATGTGTTTAGTCACATCCTCAAAAAATTCAATCAGGCTCGTAAGGCATGACCTGCTTTTAACAAAGCCATGCTGACTATTCTGAATCATATTAGGCCTCTCCAAGTGTTCATAAATCCTGCCTCTCAGGATGTTCTCCATCATCTTAGCAACCACTAAAGTAAGACTCACTGGTCTATAATTTCCTGGGCTATCTCTACTCCCTTTCTTGAATAAGGGAACAACATCTGCAATCCTCCAGACCTCCGGAACCTCTCTTATCCCCATTGATGGTGCAAAGATCATCGCCAGAGGCTCAGCAATCTCTACCCTTGCTTCCTACAGAAGCCTGTGGAATATCCCATCCAGTCCCAGTGACTGATCCAACTTGATGCTTTCCAAAAGCTCTAGCACATCCTTTTCCTTAATAGCTACATGCTCAAGCTTTTCAGTCCGCTGCAAGTCATCACCACAATCACCATGATACTTTTACATAATGAATACCAAAGTAAAGTATTCATTAAGTACCTCTGCTATCTCCTCTAGTTCCATACACACTTTTCCACCATCACATTTGATTGGTCCTATTCTCTCATGTCTGATCCTCTTGCTCTTCACATACTTGTAGAATGCCTTGGGGTTTTCCTTAATCCTGCTCACCAAGTCCTTCTCATGGCCCCTTCTGGCTCTCCTAATTTCATTCTTACGTTCCTTCCTGCTATCCTTATAATCTTCTAGATCTCTATCATTACCTAGTTTTTTGAACCTTTCGTAAACTTTTCTTTTCTTCTTGACTAGATTTACAACAGCCTTTGTACACCACAGTTCCTGTACCCTACCATCCTTTCCCTGTCTCATTGGAACGTACCTATGCAGAACGCCATGCAAATATGAACATTTGCCGCATTTCATTCGTGCGTTGCCCTGAGAACATCTGTTTTCAATTTATGCTTCCAAGTTACTTCCTGATAGCCTCATATTTCCCCTTGCTCCAATTAAATGTTTCCCTAACTTGTCTGTTCCTATCCCTCTCCAATGCTATAGTAAAGGAGATAGAATTGTGATCACTATCTCCAAAATGCTCTACACTGAGAGATCTGATACCTGACCAGGTTCATTTCCCAAAAGCAGATTAAGTACAGTCTCTCGTCTTGTAGGCTTATCTACATATTATCTACAGATTGTGGAACTGCTGTCTCTCAGCACCACAGAGTATGGTCATATCCTGACCAGACTGCTGACCTCCTCGCTGTCAACACCATAGACTTTTCAGTCCTGACCAGATTGTAGAGCTGCTCATTCTCGGCACCAAAGTTTAAGGCTCAAACCTATTCTTTGATATTGTGTCTGTGTGCAGCTTGCACATTGTCCCTCTCTGCAGCTTCCTCTCATTTCTCAAAGTGTGTAGTGACAGTGGATTATTGTTTTCAGACCATACTTGGAGAATTGAGAAAGGATGTACTGGCATCAGAGAAACCCCAGAGGGGTTTCATGAGAGATCAGAAATGAAAGGGTTAATGCCTGAGCTCTGTTTGATGACTCTGGGGCTCTACTCACTGAAATTTAGAAGAGTGAGAGGAATCTCACTGAAACCCATCGAAAATTCAAATGCCTGGTTCAAGCGATTGTCGAGAGCATGTTTCCTGTAGGAGGGTACAACCTCAGAATAGTCAAGAAGAAGCAGTCACCACAAACTCCACACACAAAATCGCAGCAGGTTAGACAGCATCTATGGAAATGAATAAACAGTCAACAGATCCAGCTGAGACCCTTCAGCATGACTGGACAGCAAAGGGGAAGAGGCCACAATAAAAATGTGGGAGGACAGGAAGTAGGACAAGTTAGAAGGTGAAAGGTGAAGCCCAGTGTGAGAGGGTGGATGCAGTAAGAAGCTGGGAGGTTGTCATATAGGAGGGCATTGGGAGTGGACCCAAAAGCAAGACACAGACACTGAACTACCAGGAACAGGAATAGGCGTGAGAAGGAAGCAGGGGAAGTGAGGAAGAAAGGACACTGGACATAACACAGGCCCTGGACAAGACAAGGTATCCGGGCCTGGGCTAGGACTTGAAAAGGATAGAGGAACCAGGACATGGAACTGGGAACTAGGAGCCTGGGCCAGAGACTGGACAAGGACCCAGAACCTGGGTCTTGACTTGGGCTCGGACTCCAGAACCAGGTGAGGACAAGACGTGGCTACAGGACGAGGAGAGGCACAGGACTGGACGTGAGACTCCTGGACAGGATGAGGGAACCCCAGCACCAGGCTGTGCAAGGAACTCCTGGGCTGGGTGAGGCACACATCGACAAGACGAGAACACAGAGCCTTGGTCAAGGGAGAACAGGTACGCAGAACAGAGCCAAGGGAGAGACAGGAACATGGAACACTGAGCTGGGATCCCTCCTTGGATACAAGACATAGGGCCGGGACTCATTACACAGAACACAAAGCTGGGATCCCTCCTTGGGTACAGGACATAGGGCCGGGACTCATTACACAGAACACAAAGCTGGGACCCCTCCTTGGATACAGGACATAGGGCCGGGACTCATTACACAGAACGCTGATCACGACGAGACAGTTCCCAATGCTAGGTAGCTGCAAAACAGCCGGACCTACCTAGCGATGGCGTGGACACGGACAGACAGTTCCAAACAGGGCGAGTCTCCAGACACAGGCGAGGCGAGGTGAGGCATGGGGCGGGTTGCAGGGCAGGGCTCCGGGCGCACCTAGCCCAGCAGGGCTTCAGAGGGACGGAAGGGAACAGTCCAGCCTCAGGGTAACAGCAATGACGGCCTGACTTACCCAGTGGAGGCAAGGACAGGGAGGGACAGATCCCACTGTAGGGTAACGGCAAGGACGGCCTGACTTACCCCACAGAGGCAAGGACAGGATACCAACAGGACAAGCCCACACAGAGGCCAGGACAGGATACTGACAAGACGAACCAGCAACCACCCTCAAACTCAGGGCCACTTATATTCCTGGCCCAAGATGAAAATCAGGTGCCTACGATTAAGCCCAAATGAGACAAGGGAACACCAGAAGACCCGGAGTCTGGAGTCCACAGACCAGACTGCGAGCCGGAACGCAGACCTCACGGTCCAGACCATGACAGAGGTGATAGCTTGGAAAGGCTAAGTGTTGAAGATGAAGGAATATACGTGGCTGTGGTGAGTATATGGTCAAAGAGTTGGATGGCAGCAGAGATCACAGAGAGGGAGCAGTGAGAGAAGGTCACACTGAGCTCCCATCGAAGATAAGATTTCATCTCCTTCAGTCGGCATACCTTGAAGAGATTGAATGTATTTGCCCCTGGTTTCTCGTCACTTTTCAGACAGGAATCAACAAGGAAAAGGTAATGAGATGAACTATTTCCAACTTTAAGCCTCTGAGTTCCCCTCATGACATCATTGAAGGTCATTGTCATACAGAGGTGTTGAAGCAAGTTTTGTCAATCCCTGTTGAGTGTTACTTTGGTTGTATTGCGTATGTATATTCTCCAGGGGATTCCTTTCTCCTTCCAGGCAGATTGATAGAGGGCTTTTGTCTTGGTCTGTCGGGGCAGAATTCCTGACAGGAACCATGTTCTCTAAGGACCCTTGATTGGTCGGAATCAAACATGCATGTTGAGCCCTGGTTGTGATACGCAAGACAGTGTGAAAACCATTATAGTTCAGTATGAAGAGTAGTGTGTAAACATATTTCTTATGTTCTTATCAAGCTCCTTCTCTCCACGCAGCTGATGAATCCAAAGGAACGGCAGAGACCAATACAGTTACAGGAATTACAGCATTACAGGGGTTGCCAGTCAGCACTGAACTCTACGCAGGAGTGCCTTAGGGTTTTTTCTTGAATTTTTCCTTGGGGTTTATGCCAAAAGCTTTCTCCATGAGTGGGTATAGTCACAAGGCAGAGGAAGTTTGAGATCAGAATTTTCCTTCTTCTAGGTGAGCTGCCAGTCACGGCTGATGAGCCCCATTTGCCTGAAGCAACTGGTTTTAAGGCACCAATAACACAGCTTTGTCCTTTCTCCTAGCAGTAGAAACAGTTCTGCCAAGCTTAGTAGCTAAGCTACACATGAAGGCCTGGAGCTGAGCTTGAATGTCTCTATCCAAGAGGGCACTGGAGACCCCATTACATTCTGGAGAGATATCAGAAGGTCACTGGATTAGTACAGGAAATGGGTAGCATGACAGCATAATGCTTTACAGCACCAACTGTAAGGTCAGAGCTCAATTCCTGCCACTGTCTGTAAGGGGTTTGTATATCTAACCGTGTGGGTTTCCTCCAGGTGCTCTGGTTTCCTCCCAAATTTCCAAGATGTACAGATCAGGGTTAGTGAGTTGTGGGCATGCATGTTGACCCTGGAAGTCTGGTGACACTTGTGGTCTGTCCCCAGGACATCCTCAACTCAAACAACACACTTCACTGCCTGTTTTGATGTACATATGACAAACAAGGCTAATTTTTAATCTTTTGTTTAGCACTAAGTTAAAAGATATGCGTAGTCTTACTGAATGATGGATCAGGAGTGATGGGTTGATTGGCCTTTTCTAGATAACACACACAAAATGCTGAAGGAACCCAGCATGTCAGGTAGTATCTATGGAGAGGCTCCGTTTCAATAGGTACACTTAATGTCAGAGAAATGTATACAATGACATACAATACAAATGTATACAAGTGGCTCCAATGACTACAGACCGGTGGCATTGACCTCCCACATCATGAAGACCCTGGAGAGACTTGTTCTAGAGCAGCTCCAGCCTATGGTTAGGCCACACTTAGACCCCCTCCAGTTCGCCTACCAGCCCCAACTAGGAGTTGAGGATGCCATTGTCTAACTGCTGAACAGTGTCTCTGCCCACATGGACAAGCCGGCGAGCACTGTGAGGGTCATGTTTTTTGACTTCTCCAGTGCGTTCAACACCATCTGCCCTGCTCTGCTGGGTGAAAAGCTGACAGTGATGCAGGTGGATGCTTCCCTGGTGTCATGGATTATTGATCACCTGATTGGCAGACCACAGTATGTGCGCTTGCAACACTGTGTGTCAGACAGAGCGGTCAGCAGCACTGGGGCTCCACAGGGGACTGTCCTGTCTCCCTTTCTCTTCACCATCTACACCTCAGACTTCAACTACTGCACAGAGTCTTGCCATCTTCAGAAGTTTTCTGATAACTCTGCCATAGTTGGATGCATCAGCAAGGGAGATGAGGCAGAGTACAGGGCTACGGTGAGAAACTTTGTCACATGGTGTGAGCAGAATCATCTGCAGCTTAATGTGAAAAAGACTAAGGAGCTGGTGGTGGACCTGAGGAGGGATAAGGCACCGGTCACCCCTGTTTCCATCCAAGGGGTCAGTGTGGACATGGTGGAGGATTACAAATACCTGGGGATACGAATTGACAATAAACTGGACTGGTCAAAGAACACTGAGGCTGTCTACAAGAAGGGTCAGAGCTGTCTCTACTTCCTGAGGAGACTGTGGTCCTTTAACATCTGCTGGACGATGCTGAGGATGTTTTACAAGTCTGTGGTGGCCAGTGTTATCATGTTTGCTGTTGTGTGCTGGGGCAGCAGGCTGAGGGTAGCAGACACCAACAGAATCAACAAACTCATTTGTAAAGCCAATGATGTTGTAGGGGTGGAACTGGACTCTCTGACGGTGGTGTCTGAAAAGAGGATGATGTCCAAGTTGCATGCCATCTTGGACAATGACTCCCATCCACTCCATAATGTACTGATTAGGCACAGGAGTACATTCAGCCAGAAACTCATTCCATCGAGATGCAACACTGAGTGTCATAGGAAGTCATTCCTGCCTGTGGCCATCAAACTTTACAACTCCTCCCTCGGAGTGTCAGACACCCTGAGCCAATAGGCTGGTCCTGAACTTATTTCTACTTGGCATGATTAACTTATTATTATTTAATTATTTATGGTTTTATATTGCTATATTTCTACACTATTCTTGGTTGGTGCAACTGTAACGAAACCCAATTTCCCTCAGGATCAATAAAGTATGTCTGTCTGTCAACATATCCTGAAATTCTTTTTCTTTGCAACCATCCATGAAAACAGAGGAGTTCCCTAAAGAATGAATGACAGTTAAATGCTAGAAACCCAAAGCCCACCCCAGCTCCCCTCTCCCACGCACAAGCAGTAGCAAGGCAAAGATTCTTCCCCACCAGCAAAATAGTATTGGTGCCCCGCCCCTCACCAAACACTCAAGCATGCAGCAAAGCATCAATGTTGCATAGTAGTTAGATCATAAGACCAAAAGACTTAGGAGCTGAATTAGGCCATCTGACCCATCAAGTCTGCTTTGCCATTCAATCATGGCTGTTCCTTTTTTGTTAATCTCTTCCTCAATCCCAGTTCCTAGCCTTCTCCCCGTAACATTTGATGCCATGTCCAATCAAGTACCTATCAATCACTTACTTAAAAACTGTCATGGTTCGGATCGGTTCCCCTTTAAATTTAGTTAGGTTGAGTTATGATCTGGACCATTGACTCTTTGTTCCCTTATAATTCCGTTTCACGTGTCCCTTGAGCTTGGCAATTAAGGTGATCTACTCTCGATCTGAACCGGCAGCTTATAAGCCCTTGACTTTAGCCATTCGGGGCAAGAGTGTTAAGAAACCTTAGCAAGTCACCGTTGCTACCACAAGCCGGAGTTATCTAGCCCGTATCGGAGTACCAGCGATTCGCCTTCCTTCGCCAGAGTGGGTCCGGGCAAGGTCAATCTACCAGGGGTGAGTTGAAGGTGGAGTCCTGGCTCGACGTTCATGCCCAGTGTCTGTGTCTACCCCTTGACGAAGAGTCCCGGCTCGATGCCTGATCTGAAGGAGGAGTCCTGGCTCAAGGTTCCTTGTCCTGTGTTTTGGTGTCCATGTTTCTGGCTGTGGCGATCCATGGTGTTCATGTTTCTGGCTGCGGTGAATCAAGGTCCTAATCTCCTAGTCCAGGGTCTGCAGCGGACCCAGTCCCCAGGAGCCTAGTCATGGCCGCGGCTGTCCATATTCCCCCTGTCCAAGTCCAAGGGCTGCAGCTGTCCATATTCCCACTGTCCAAGTCCAAGGGCTGCAGCTGTCCATATTCCCACTGTCCAAGTCCAAGGGCTGCGGCTGTCCATGTTCCCCCTGTCCAAGTCCAAGGGCCACGGCTGTCCATGTTCCCACTGTCCAAGTCCAAGGTCCGCGGCTGTCCATGTTCCCACTGTCCAAGTCCAAGGTCCGCGGCTGTCCATGTTCCCACTGTCCAAGTCCAAGGTCCGCGGCTGTCCATGTTCCCACTGTACAAGTCCAAGGTCCGCGGCTGTCCATGTTCCCACTGTCCAAGTCCAAGGTCCGCGGCTGTCCATGTTCCCACTGTCCAAGTCCAAGGTCCGCGGCTGTCCATGTTCCCACTGTCCAAGTCCAAGGGCCGTGACTGTCCATGTTCCCACTGTCCAAGTCCAAGGGCCGAGACTGTCCATGTTCCCACTGTCCAAGTCCAAGGGCTGCAGCTGTCCATGTTCCCACTGTCCTAGTCATGGCCGCAGCTGTCCATGTTCCCACTGTCCAAGTCCAAGGGCTGCAGCTGTCCAAGTTCCCACTGTCCAAGTCCAAGGGCTGCAGCTGTCCATGTTCCCACTGTCCTAGTCATGGCCGCGGCTGTCCATGTTCCCACTGTCCTAGTCCAAGGGCTGCAGCTGTCCATGTTCCCACTGTCCTAGTCATGGCCGCGGCTGTCCATGTTCCCACTGTCCAAGTCCAAGAGCTGCAGCTGTCCATGTTCCCACTGTCCAAGTCCAAGGGCTGCAGCTGTCCAAGTTCCCACTGTCCAAGTCCAAGGGCTGCAGCTGTCCATGTTCCCACTGTCCTAGTCATGGCCGCGGCTGTCCATGTTCCCACTGTCCTAGTCCAAGGGCTGCAGCTGTCCATGTTCCCACTGTCCTAGTCATGGCCGCGGCTGTCCATGTTCCCACTGTCCAAGTCCAAGAGCTGCAGCTGTCCATGTTCCCACTGTCCAAGTCATGGCCGCGGCTGTCCATATTCCCACTGTCCTAGTCATGGCCGCGGCTGTCCATGTTCCCACTGTCCAAGTCCCAGGTCCGTGGCGATCGAAGTCCCTAGTCCCCTAGTCTGAGGTCATGTTCCTGTTTGTCCTCCTTGATTTCCCGATTTTCTGTGTAGCGAGTAATAAACGCTATTTTATTGAACCTAAGAAAGACATTTGTGTCCTGCTTGTGGGTCCTCTCCCAGCACCCTTACCTCCACCTCGTGACAAAAACACCCTGGCCTCCACAGCTGCATGTGGCAACAAATTCACCACTCTTTGGCTAAAGAAATGCCTTCACATTTCTGTTTTGAAGGGGTGCTCCTCTATCCTGAGGCTGTGCCCTCCTGTCCTAGACTCTTCCACCATGGGAAACATCCTTTCCACATCTACTGTCTAGGCCTTTCAACATTCAAAAGTTTCAATGAGATCCCCTCTCGAGTCAGCGAGTACAGACACAGAACCATCAAACATTCCTCGTATGATAACCCTTTCATTCCTGGAATCATCCTTGCAAACCTCCTCTGGACCCTCTCCTAAGCCAGCACATCTTTTCTAAGATGATGGGCCCAAAATTGTTCACAATACTCAAGGTGTGACCTCACCAGTGCCTCAGCATCCCATCCTTGCTCTTGTATTCTAGACCTCTTGAAATGAATGCTAACATGGCATGTGCCTTCCTCATCACTGACTCAACCTGCAAGTTAACCTTCAGGATGTTCTGCACAAGGACTCCCAAGTCCCTTTGTATCTCAGATTTTTGGAATTTTTCCCCATTTAGAAAATAGTCTGCACTTTTATTTCTACTACCAAAGTACATGACCATGCATTTTCTAACATTATTTTTTCATTTGCCAGTTTCTTGTCCATTCTCCTAACCTAAGTTCTTCTGCATCCAACTCATTTCCACAACACTACCTGCCCCTCCTGCAATCTTCATACCATCTGCAAACTTGGCAACAAAGCCATCTATTCCATCATCTAAATCATTTATGTACAGCATAGAAAGAATCGGTCCCAACACTGACTCCTGTGGAACACCACTAGTCACTGGCAGCCAATCAGAAAAGGATCCTTTTATGCCCACTTGCTGCCTCCTACCAATCAGCCAATGCTCTGACCATGTTAGTAACTTTCCTGTAATACCATGGGCTCTTCACTTGGTAAGCAGCCCCATGTGTGGCACCTTCTTCTGAAAGTCCAAATATACAACATCCACTACATCCCCTTTATCTATCCTACTTGTAATCTCCTCAAAGAATTCCAACAGGTTTGTCAGGCAGGAATTTTCCTGAAGGAAACCATGCTGACTTTGTACTATCTTGTCCTGCATAATCAAGTGACTCTAACATCTTCCCAACCACTGAGGTCAGGCTAACTGGTCTATAATTTCCTTTCTGTTGCCTTCCTCCTTTCTGAAAGAGTGGAGTTTGCAATTTTCCAGTCCTCTGGCACTATGCCAGGGTCCAATGATTTTTTGAAAGATCTATTCTAATGCCGCCACAATTTCTAATGCTACCTCTTTCAGAACCCTAGAGTGCAGTTCCTCTGGTCCAGGTGACTTATTTACCTTTAGGTCTTTCAGCTTTTTGAGCACCTTGTAACAGTAGCTGCACCCACTTCTCTTCCTTCACACACTACAACATCAGGCACACTGCTGGTATCTTCCATAGCGAAGACTGACACAAAATGCTCATTTAGTTCATCAGTCACCTCCTTGTCTCCCGTTATTATTTCTCCTGCCTCATTTTCTAGCACTCCTATATCCACTCTCATCTCTCTTTTATTTTTAACATACTTGAAAAAACATTTACTATCAACTTTGATATTATTTGCTAGCTTGCTTTCATATTTCATCTTTTCCTTTCTCTCCATATCATACTACCCTGGCCTGCGTACTGGCTTGTGTATCTAGATAGCTAGAACACAACATCCATGGTTGAGCCCAACCAATGGAAGGCCTCAATATCTAAGGTCAATGACCTACGTCCCCAGGCTTGACCAGAAAAGCCTTACAAGAGTCAAGCTTTCAAGGGCCTTTTTCAGCCTGGGTGACTGTACACTGTCCCTGTCGGCTTATCATCTTGTCTTATTGAGCTTTAATACAGAGAAAGGCTGAATGAAGTGCCTGCACTCTGTTCGGTTGCCTGAGGTGCTCCAATGTTTGTCTGCCATGGATGCTTTGTCCCAGCTGTGTATGTTCCAGTCAATACGCAAGCCAGGGCAGAACAATATGAAAAACTCTACTCTACTCCAACACGCCTTGCACAGTAATAAGACAGATGGTGTTGTACCCCCACCATACAGTTTCTCTGGGCTTCCAAATCTGATGCTAAGTGGTACACAGGAGTGTAACATACTCAGCGGATAAGCAAGCTGCCCCACAGTGACAACTAACTAGTCTAGTGATGCCATCCGTTGACCAGCACTCTGGTTCCTCCGCATGTCACCAAGGTGGCTGTACCATTGACCCTTTTGGATTCATCCACCACAGACACCATCAGACACCCTGCAGCCGGCGTCCTCGTTGGGTGCAGCCTTTGCCTGAGGAGGCATAACCTGCAAAGTAGCAAAGGCATGCTTACCTCCTTGACTTAGCTAGCCACGATCCCACTACTAGATCGAGTCTAGTAGCATACCGATGGAACATCACCTTCACGGCTAGGTTAGACCTGCCAGAGAACGAATCTCCGTCGTACTTCGCTGATGTTCGACCAGTGTCACTCCTACGACATGGTGAGGCGCCAAGGTAGGATTTTGTAGGAGAACAATAAGGAGAGCAAGCTGTGTCCATGCATCTCCCCACAAAGTTCTCAAACTTTTTCTAACTGGGTTAATTGAGCTTCATCACAAACTAAACTTGTCTACAAACCAGGCTGGTTGACAACAGTGCCGAGCATGGTCTCTTCTTCCTGCTGCTGCCATCAGGAAGGAGGTACAGGAGCCTCAGGACCCACACCACTAGGTTCAGTAACAGTTATTACCCATCAGTTATCAGACTCCTGAAACCGAGGGGATAACTTCACTTTCCCCGTCACTGAACTGTTCCCACAACCTAAGGACTCACTTACATGGATTTTTCAACTTGCATTCTCAATATTTATTGCTTATATATTTATTATTATTGTTATTTCTTTTGTTTCTTTGTATTTACTATGAATGCCAAGAAGAAAGGACAGGCAGGTAAGCAGAGGGGGGTGGGTGGGTCTGTTGGTAAAAAAAAATCAAATCCTTAGAAAGATGTGACATAGGATCAGAAGATGTAGAATCCTTGTGGATAGAGTTAAGAAACAACAATGGTAAAAATAATCTGATGGGAGTTATATATAGGCCTCCAAACAGTAGCCAGGATGTGGGGTACAAATTATAACAAGAATGAAAACAGTATGTAATTAGGGTGATGCTACAATAATCATGGGGAATTTTAATATGGAGGCAAATTGAGAAAATTAGGTTGGTGCTAGATACTAAGCGAGGGAATTTGTAGAAAGGCTATGAGGTGGCTTTTTAGAAAAACTTACAGTTGAGCCCACTAGGGGAAAGGCAATTCTGGATTGGGTGATGTGTAATGAACCAGATTTGATTAGAGAGCTTAAGGTAAAAGAATCCTTAGGATCAAGTGATCATAATATGATTGAATTCACCCTACAGTTTGAGAAGGGGTCAGATGTATCAGTATTACAGTGGGAATTACAGAGGTATGAGCGAGGGACTGGCCAAAGTTGATTGGAAGGGGACACTAGAAGGGATGCTGGCAGAACAGCAATGGGTGGAGTTCCTGGGGTCAATTCAGAAAGTGCGGGATAGATACCCTGCACATCCCCAAGATGAAGAAGTATTCTAAAGGGTGGATGACCATGGCTGACAAGGGAAATCAAAGACAGCATAAAAATAAGGGAGAAAGGGCATACAATACACAAATATTAGTGGAAAATTAGAGGAGTGTGAAGCTTTTAAAAACCAACAGAAGGGAACTAAAAAAAGCATAAGGAGAGAAAAGATGAAATATGAAAGTAAGTTTCCCAAAAATATCAAAAAGGATACCAAAGTTTTTTCAGATATATGAAGAGTAATAGAGAAGTGAGTGGATATTGGACTGCTGGGAAATGTCACTGGAAAGGTAGTAATTGGGGACAAGGAAATGGTGGAAGAACTTAATAAGTATTTTGCATCAGTCTTCACTGTGGAAGACACGACCAATATGCCAGAAATTCAAAAGTGTCAGGGGACAGAATTGAGTGATGTTGCTATTACTAACAAGAAGGTGCTTGGGAAACTGAAAAGTCTGAAGGTAAGTCACCAGAGCCAGATGGTGTGTATCCCAGGGTTCTGAAAGAGGTGGCCAAAGAGATTGTGGAGGCATAAGTGATGATCTTTCAAGAATCACTAGATTCTGGAATGGTTCTGGTGGCCTGGAAAGTTGCAAGTGTCACTCCACTCTTTAAGAAGGAAGGGAGACAGAAGAAAGGAAATTATAGGCCTGTTTGCCTGACTTTAGTAGTTAGGAAGATGTTGGTGTCCATTATTAAGAATGAGGATTTGAGTTACTGGAATGTTAAGGGAGGCCAAAGCCAGCATGGTTTCCTCAAGTGAAAATCTTGCCTGACAAATCTATTGGAATTCTTTGAAGAAAAAAACAAGCAGGATAGACAAAGGAGAATCGGTCGATGTTGAGTACTTGGATTTTCAGAAGACCTTTTACAAGGTGCTGCTCATGAGGCTGCTTAACAAGATAACAATCCATAGTATAGTAGGAAAGATTTGAACACGGATAGAGCATTGGCTGATTGACAGGAGGCAAACAGTGGGAATAAAGGGAACCTTTACTGGTTGGCTGATGGTGACTAGTGGTGTTTGCAGACAGTGGTATTGGAACCGCTTCATTTCACGTTATATGTCATTGATTGGGATGATGAAATTGATGGCTTTGTGGCCAAGTGTGTAGACGATACAGATATAGGTGAAGGGGCAGGTAGCGTTGAAGAAACAGGAAGTCTACAGAATAACTTGGACAAATCGGGAGAAGGGGCAGATGGAATATAGTGTAGGGAAGTGTATGGTCATGCACTTTTGTAGAAGGAATAAAGGCATAACTATTTTCTAAATGGGGAGAAAATTCAAAAATCTGAGGTGCAAAGTGACTTAGGAGTCCTTGTGCAGGACTCCATGAAGGTTAACTTACAGCTTGATTCAGTAAGGAAGGCAAACACACTGCTAGCATTTTAAGAGGAATGGAGTATACAAGCAAGGATGTGATGCTGGGGCTCTGTAAGGCATTGATTAGACTGCACTTGAAGTCACATGAGCAGTCTCAGCTGCCGATCTAAGAAAAGAAGTGATGACTTTGAAGAGGGTCCAGAGGAGATTCACATGAATAATTCCTGGAATGAAAGGGTTAACATATGAGGAGTGTTTGATGGCTCAGGGCCTATATTCACCTTCCCGCCAGGATATTGGTCCCCCTGGGATTCAAGTGCAACCAGTCCTTTTTGTACAGGTCACACCTGCCCCAAAAGAGGTCCCAGTGTTCCAGAAATCTGATTCCCTGCCCCCTGCTCCAATCCCTCAGCCAAGCATTTATCCTCCACCTCATCCTATTCGTATTCTCACTGTCACGTGACACCGGCAGTAATCCTGAGATTACTCCCTTTGCGGTCCTGCTTCTCAACTTCACTCCTAACTCCCTGTAGTTTGTTTTCAGGACCTCTTCCCTTTTCCTACCTATGTCATTGGTACCAATATGTACCACGACCTCTGGCTGTTCTCCGTCCCACTGCAGGATATCATGGATGCGATCTGAAACATCCCAGACCCTGGCACCAGGGAGGCAAACTCCCATCCGAGTTTCTTTCCTGGTATCCACAGAATCGCCTGTCTGACCCCTAACTATAGTCCCCTATCAATACTGCTTTTCTCTTCCTTTCCCTCTCCTTCTGAGCCACAGGGCTGGACTCTGTGCCATAGCTACGGCCACAGTCGCTTCCCCCAGGTAGGCTGTCCCCCTCAACAGTACTCAAACAGGAGTACTTATTGATCAGGAGGACAACCACAGGGGTACTCTCTAGTACTTGACTCTTTCCCTTCCCTCTCCTGATTGTGACCCACTTGTCTGTCTCCCTTGGGCCCAGTGTGACCACCTGGCCATAACTCCTTTCTCTCACCTCCTAGCTCTCCCTGACCAGACGAAGGTCATCGAGCTGCATCTCCAGTTCCCTAACGCGGTCCCTTAGGAGCTGCAGCTCGACACACTGGGTGTGGAAATGGTCGTCCGGGAGGCTGGGAGACTCCAGGACTTCCCACATCTGACACCGAGATCAGAAAACCGGCCTCACACACATACTCCCTTTCCACAAAATTAACACAGGTAAACCTGCCTCGCCTTGTCCTGTTACCGCCTAAGCCCGTTGAGCCAAAGCCCTCTCACTCTACTACCCTCTCACTCCGCTGTCCATTCCGAACACTGCCCGCTGGATATGGCGATCTTCTTTTTAAACTTTTTCCGCTCTACTGGCTGATGTCACATGCCTGTGCAGTCTTGCCTCTCCTTACACCAAGTAGTAAAATGCTTTCACTCCGGAAATCCTTAGCTGTTCCACTCACAGCCTTTTTGCTTCGAATACTTGTAGGATGTCTTGGGGTTTTCCTTAATCCTGCTCGTTAATTCTTCTTTTTAATTTTTGTTTCTACTGCTCTGCTTTCATCAATGTGTTTAGTCACATCCTCAAAAAATTCAAACAGGCTCGTAAGGCACAACCTGCCTTTGACAAAGCCATGCTGACTATTCCTAATATTCGTATGGAATGAACGAATAATTTCTTTAGCCAGAGATAAGATATGAAGTCATAAGATAGAGCAGTAGAATTAGGCCATTTCATTATGGCTAATCTAATTTTACTCTGAGCCCCAATCTCTTGCTTTCCTCCCAACCAGTATCCCTACATCCCTGACCAATCAAGAATCGTTCAACCTCTTCCTTCAATATACATAAAGTCTTGGCCTCCACAGCTGCCTGAAGCAAAGAATTCCACAGATTCACCAACATTTGGCTAAAGAAATTTCTCCTCTTCTCCAGTCTAAAATGACTCCCCTCTATTCTGAGGCTGTGCCCTCTGGTCTTAGACTCTCCCACCACAGCAAACATTTTCTTCACATCCACTCAATTGAGGCCTTTCACCATTTGATAGGTTTCATTGAGGCTACCCCTCATTCTTCTGAATTTGAGTGAATACAGGCTCAGTGCCATCAAATCCTCTTTATATGACAAACCATTCAATCCTAGAATCATTTTCATTAACCTCCTTTGAACACTCTTCAGATTCAGCAGATCCTTCCGAAGGTAAGGGGCCCAAACCTGCTCACAATACTCCAAGTGAGGCCTCACCCTGCTTTACAAGTGAATCTGCGAATTCATTGGTACAGACAGCTGTAGAAGCCAGGTCACTGGGTATATTTCCAGTGGAGGTTGATAGGTTGTGATTAGTCAGGGAATCAAAGGTTATGGAGAAAATGGGGTTCAGAGGGATAATAAATGAGCCATGATGAAATGGCAGAGGAGATTCGATGGGTTGAATGGCCTAATTCTGCTCCTATGTTTTATAGTTTAAGTCTAAAATCTCACCTCACCAGGTTAAAGAACAGCTACTTCCCTTGAACCATTCGATTCTTGGGACAACCAGCACAAGTTGAATCACTGCCTCAGTATAGCAATACTTGTCTATTGTGCACTCAAATGGACTTTATTTTGTTCTTCTAATTGTTTTCTTTCTTGTAGAAGTGGTGTGTAAGGTATGTTTTCTCTTGTGAATTCTGCCAATGTGTGCCTGTGATGGTGCTGTTTCATTACATGTACTTATCTCGTGGCTATGACCAGAGCTCCCTTCCTTTGCCAGTGGACCTAAACTGGTAAACAAGGTTTCAGTTTAATGAAAATCAAAAACTCTGCAGGTTGAACTTTACAGCACAGGAACAGAACTTAGCTCAGCAATGTGTCAACCACGACACCAAATTAATTATGTAAAATCCTGACTAAAAACAGAAAATACACCTAATACCCAGCGGGTCAGGCAGCATTGGTGAGGATAGAAAAAGAGTCAGTGTTCCAGCAATTTTTCAGATATTCTGATCTTTAATTTCAGGTTTCAGTTTAATCCTGGATCAAAGCCAATGGATGGAGAGGCAGCTTCCAGGCCATACTCTCCTCTCATTGCTGCCATTGGGCAAGAGGGACAGGAGCTATCCATCCCACACCAGCCTGTTCAGGAACAGTTATTACCCTACAGTCATCGGTGCTTGAACCAGAGAGGATAACTTCACCAAACTTCAACTCTGAACTGATTCCACGACCTATGGACTCATTTTCAAGGACTCTACATCTTGTGTTCTGAGTTATTTATTTACTTATTATTATAATATGTTTATTTTTGTTTTGCTCAGATTGCCTTCTTTTGCAAATTGGTCTTTGTGTGTAGTTTTTCACTGGTTTTCTTGTGTTTCTTTGTTCTGTGAATGCCTGCAAGAAAACAAATCTCGGACTAGTATATTGTGACATATACGTACCTTGATATGAAATTTAAATTTACTGTATGTTTTATTCTAAAGCCAGGCAAACTGGAACACTTTATCCATTTATAGCTGTAATCTTCCACGCTGATAAATCAGGGGTGGTGCAACACCCATAAAGTGCCTGAGGAACTCAGCAGATCAGGCAGCATCTATGGAAAGGAATAAACAGTCGACGTTTCAGTCTGAAACCCTTCCTCAGGGCTGGAAACGGGTGGAATCTTGAAACATTGAAGATGCCTGTCTGTGGCATTGTCCATCATAACTCACACAAGTGAGTTAGCAGCGGCATTCATCAAACTACCACTGAAGTGATAAAAAGATTCTCCACGCCATTCAGTGGAATCAGTTCTCTAAAATTAAGCTGAGGAGAAGGCTTCTGTACAACAAAGGGAATGTTTGGTCATGAGTACTTTATGATTGATAACACAGGCAAGGCTTTGTCCCTTTAATAAAACTGTTTCATGGTCTTTCATTCTAAATATGCGCTGACTGTATTACCAATGCAGGGCTCCACTGAGAAGACTAAAATATTCTGTGAATATTTGAATATTCGGCATTAAGTGGCCAGGATAAAAGGAGCAACAAGCGCAGGCTATTGATCTGCTCCCTGCTGCACCTGCCTCAGGGTGTGCAGAGTGCACAGTGGGAATCCTGAGTCAAAATAACAAAAGATGCAAGGGGAACCCTTTCAGTTGCTAAAGCATGTTGCATCTAGTCCTGCACTAAAAGAATGTGAGCCTAGCAAGCCATTAAATTGTCTCAACTCACAATTAAATGCAAGTTGTTTTCTCTATCGACCTCTCTCAAATGAGCAGAGGCTGCAGAAACTTACACCAACGTCTGGCTGTTGGTGAAATATACAGAAGCTCCGTGTCAACAACTTGCGCAGGAGATGCGGTTGCTCGGATTGGCAACGTCGCCTCCACGATCTCCATCAGCACAGGTGCACCACAAGGTTGTGTGCTTGGCTCCTTGCTCTACTCACTTTACACTTATGACTGTCGGGCTAAGCACAGCTCCAAAGCCAAGTCAAGTTTGCTGACAACACCGCTGTTGATGGCCAACTCAAAGATGGTGATGAATCAGCATACAGGAGAGAGATTGACAATCTGGCTGAATGGCACCACAATTACAATGACTTACTCAATGTCAGCAAGATCCAGGAGCTGATTATTGACCTCAGCAAGAGGAAACCATCAGTCCATGAGCCAGTCTCATCGAGCAGGTCAGAGGTGGAGAGAGACAGCAACTTGAAATTCCTCAGTTTATCTGTCCTGGCTCCAGCACATAAGTGCCATTTACAAGGAAAGCGTTGCATCACCTCTTCCTTCTTAGAAGTAGGTGAAGATTTGGCGTATCATCTAAAATTTTGATAAGCATCTTTAGATGTGCAGTGGAGAGTATATTGACTGGTTATATCATGGTCTGCCATGCAAATACTAATACTTTTGAATGGAAAAGCCTACAAAAAGTAGTGGATATGGCCCAATCTATCATGGGTAAAACCACCCCCTATATCTACACTGTCACGTGAAAGTAGCATCCATCATCAAGGATGCCCACCATCCAGGCCATGCTTTCTTCTCTCTGCTACCATTAGGAAGGAGGTATTGGAGCCTCTAGACCCACACCACCAGGTTCAGGGACAGTTATTACCCCTCACCCTACAGGCTCTTGAATCAGAGAGGATAACACAGTATTCACTCACCCCAACTCTGAAATGTTCGCACAACCTATGGACTCACTTTCAAGGATTCTTCATCTCCTGTTCTCAACATTTCATTCATTCATTTATTAATATATTATTATGTTTCATTGTATTTATGTGAATGTTAAAAGAACAATTATCTCAGGGTTGTACATGGTGACATATATGTACTTTGATCATAAATTTACTTTGAACTTTGAATATACAACATCTCCATGCCACCAACTCGACCAACATCAGTCAGAACAGTGTTCCCCCTCAGCTTCACCAAATGCCTTTTGGAAGTCCATATATACTTCATGAAAGACACACAAGATTCTGCAGCACACACAAAATGCTGGAGGAGGTAAGAGGGCAGAGTGGGGAATAGGAGAGAGAAGGGGCAGGGGAAAAATTACCGGAAGTTGGAGAAATTGATGTTCATGCCATGTTCCTCTTCATCTTTTTCTTGTAAACTTTAATGACAGTTGGCAGACCAACATAAAATGCATTACCACCACGTACTGAGTTGGTGCGGTGCAATGAGACAGGAAGTATACCCACTAAGTTCACCTTTCATCCCAAAAATCTCAAATAATATTAAAAGTTTAAAGCTTTTCAGAAAATCCATTCTGCACATATATACATTAGAATGGCAGTGATGTCCAAACAAAGTCTCCATGTTAAACTGTGTCTGTCCCAAAGACTTCAATCTAGCAATTAGATGTTTCCTTTGCACCTGATAGGAATGGCATTCAAATAATATATGCTGCACAGTTTCTTGACAAGTGCACTCCCTACAGATCTCTGTATCATGCATAATAATTCTGACAGGGAATTATTCAACCCTGTACGTCCAATATGTAAATGCGTAAGTATAACTTCTTCCCTCCTTTTATTCGCACCCCCAGTTGAGTTCTCACCATTCTTTGAATTTTATATAAATGCTATTCTTTATTTTCTTTATCCCAACTTTGCTGCCACAGTGATCAAATGGTATTTTAAATTAAGGCTTATGCAAAGGCACCACTACATTTACATGCTTAATTTTAGTGATGGCTTGGCTAGAATGTCTGTCACTTCACTTTCTTCAACCACAACATGGGCAGGAACCCATAAGAAATGCACACACAAGCCTGGACCCTGCAGCCTCAATAGATGTTTGCTAATCGCTAGAAGAATGTCTGCCCGCAATTGAAAATCCCTATTTTAATAGATGTCAAAATCAAGAATGAACCAGAGCACAGAAGTACATAAGCAGGGCTAATTTTTTCAACCCATTCCAAGGCTAAAATGATAGTGCACATTGCAGATGTGAAACTGACATTTTGATAATCTTTTCACCTGAAATTTGGACCTGAAAGACCTGAATGACCTGTCACGGGATCTTTAGAACCACCTGTGTAGATAGGTAAGAAGCAATACCTGCCTTATACTGATGAAATTCCTGGGCCACAGACACACGTTCACTTCTCACCTTGATCTTTCCCTGAAGCCTCACATCAACCACAGTCAAATGGAAAAACCATGGAGGAATGACAGAAAGGAATACACTGGGTCCATATTATACATTAAGCAACCCAAGATTTTGTGCCCATTCATTTCCCATCCAGCCAAAATGAAAGACCTTACAAATGCTGTGCTTTCAATGCTGTACAACTTTGTTGTCTTACATTAACCCAGTAAGCCATTGCTAACTGTAACCTGCATGATGTTCATGCCATCAGGTTGGAGGCTACCTAATATACCTCATCAATCATATTTTTTATCACTTCCTCTGTAGCGTCATTAAAAGCACGGCTGAGGTTTGTCTTTGACCAGTCCACACTGGCTTTCACAAATCAATTCACATGTGTCCAGCTGTTGTTTCAATTACTGTTGATAGAGATTCCTCCTGAACACACTACAGAAATTCCTCTCCTTCTCTAACCTACACATTGTTGCATCTCAGTTACAGGCCTGTTTTATTGCAATGTCAGTCCTTTACCTCTTCCACCTGTCCCTTCTCAGCTTCTCGCTTCATCCTTCCTCATCAGCTCTTATCTATCATCTACCAGTTTCTCATACAGTCATTGACACTGACAGCTTTTTGTTTCAATGCACTGATGCTGCTCACAGTACAAGATAGAACACAGTCTGTTACAGCACACTTCAGGCTTTTCAGCCCACGATGTTGTGCCGACCTTTTAACCTACTCTAAGATCAATCTAACCCTTTCCTCACATACCCTCTATTTTTTTATTCATACATGTGTCTAAGAGTCTCTTAAATGCCCTAGTGTATCTGCCTATGCCACCATCCCTGCCAGGGTGTATCACGCCCACACAACTCTGTGTAAAGAACCTGCCTCTGACATCCCTCTGTACTTTCCTCCAAACACCTGAACATTATGTCCCCTCTTATAAACCATTTCCACCCTGGCAAAAAGTCTCTGACTGTCCTCTTTATCTCTGCCTCTTATCACCTCTCATCCTCCTTTACTCCAAGCAGAAAAGCCCTAGCATGCTGATTCTTTTCTCATAAAACAATCATCACTGTGGCAGTTTATTGTTACATGTTGGTGACTTTTTCCACTTAATGTTACATCAGAGATTCACCAGGATGCTCAAATTCAGTCAAAGAATGTACACAGGGTACAGCTCTGACTCGTCCTCCCACGGGGCCAAGGAACCCATTCAAGCAAACATCAAACACCCAATGCACGAGGAAAGAACATTAAGACCATAAGACCATAAGAAGAATAAGAATGGCAGAAGAAGGCCATTTGGCCCATCAAGTCTGCTCCACCATTCAATCATGGGCTGATCCAATTCTTCCAGTCATCCCCACTCCCTGCCTTCTCCCCATACCCTTTAATGCCCTGGCTAATCAAGAACCTATCAATCTCTGCCTTAAAATACACTCAATGACTTGGCCTCCACAGCCATTCGTGGCAAGAAATTCCACAGATTTACCACCCTCTAACTTAAGTAATTTCTCCGCATCTCAATTCTAAATGGACGTCCTTCAATCCTGAAGTTGTTCCCTCTTGTCCGAGACTCCCCACCATGGGAAATAACTTCGTCATATCTAATCTGTTCAGGCCTTTCAACATTTGGAATGTTTCTATGAGATCCCCCTTCATTCTCCTGAACTCCAGGGAATACAGCCCAAGAGCTGCCAGACAATCCTCATACAGAAACCCTTACATTCCTGGAATCATTCTTGTGAATCTTCTCGGAACCCTCTCCAATGTCAGTATATCCTTACTAAAATAAGGAGCTCAAAACTACACACAATACTCCAAGTGTGGTCTCATGAGTGCCTTATAGAGCCTCAACATCACATCCCTGCTCTTATAATCTATACCTCTAGAAATGAATGCCAACATTGCATTCACCTTCTTCACAACTGACTCAACCTGGAGGTTAACTTTTAGGGTATCTTGCACAAGGACTCCCAAGTGCCCTTGCATCTCTGCATTTTGAATTTTCTTCCCATCTAAATAATAGTCTGCCTGTTTATTTCTTCCACCTAAGTGCATGACCATACACTTTCCAAAATTGTGTTTCATTTTCCACTTCTTTGCCCATTCCCCTAAACTATCTAAGTCTCTCTGCAGGCTCTCTGTTTCCTCAACACGACCCATTCCTCCACCTATCTTTGTATCATCAGCAAATTTAGCCACAAATCCACTAATACCATTGTCCGCATCATTGACATACATCGTAAAAAGCAGCGGTCCCAACACTGACCCCTATGGAACTCCACTGGTAACCAGCAGCTAGCCAGAATAGGATCTCTTTCTTCCCACTCTGTTTTCTACCGATCAGCCAATGCTGCACCCATGCTAGTAGCTCCCTTGTGATTCCATGGACTCTTATCTTGCTAAGCAGCCTCATGTGCAGCACCGTGTCAAAGGCCTTCTGAAAATCCAAGTACACCACATCTACTGCGTATCCTTTGTCTACCCTGCATGTAGTTTCCTCAAAAAATTGCAGTAGGTTAGTCAGGCAGGATTTTCCTTTCAGGAAACCGCCTATCTTATCACGTGCCTCCAGATATTCCGTAAACTCATCCCTAACAATTGATTCCAACAACTTTCCAATGACTGATGCCATGCTAACAGGTCGATAGTTTCCTTTCTGCTGCCACCCACCCTTCTTAAATAGTGGAGTAACATTTGTAATTTTCCAGACATCCGGTACAATACCAGAATCTATCAATTCTTGAAAGATCATTGCTAATGTCTTCACAATCTCTGCAGCTACTTCCTTCAGAACCCGAGGGTACATTCTATCAGGTCCGGGTGATCTGCAACAAATTGTGCAAATGGCAAATAATGAGTGAACAACACATTATCAAATGTCAGACCAGTAGTCCAGTCATATTCAGTTTCGTTAGTTCAGTTCAGTACCCTTCTCCTAGCCAAAGCAGGCCGCTGGGCCATTCTTCATCGAAGTGTCCCTGTCTGTATCAATCACCCTGATCAAACCGCCCAAAAACAGCAAGAAACAAAGAAACCTGAATCCAGGAACACGTGCAACATGAATCTCAAAGTCTCCAAAACGAAAAACAACGTTGCTTGGATTGGAGGACTTCAGTTCTGGGGAGACCAGACAGACCGGGTTTGTTTTCCCTGCACCACTGGAGACTGAGGGGTGAACTGATAGAAGCGTACTGCAGATAGAGTAGAGAGTTACACACAGAAAATGCTGGATGAACTCAGCAAGCCTGGCAGCATCTATGGAAATGAATAAACAGCTGATGCTTTTGCCCAGGATTGTTCAGCAGGACTGGCTGATGTAGGATCTCAGCCCAAATCGTCTACTGTTTATTCCTCTCCATAGATGCTGCCTGACTTGCTGAGTTCCTCCAGCATGTTGTGAGTGTTGCTTTGCTCCAGTATCTGCAGAATCTCCTGTGTTTGGAGTAGAGATTTAGCGTCTTTTTCTCATGGTAAGTAGAGGCACAGGTTTAAGGAGAGAGAAAGGAGTTTTAAAGAGGATTTGAAAGTAATGTTTCTTACACAGAGAGTGTCTGATGTTTGGAACTTGCTCCCAGAGGAGATGGTAGAATCAGATACGGTCTCTACAGTTAGATTGACACTTGAATGCACTAGGTGTATAAGGGTATATCCCTAATGCATTTGAATCAGGAATGGGAGGATGGAAGGGCAATTACAGGGCATGGTATACTGATAATGACTGTGAGGTAGGAGAGCAGTGGTGGGGTGGGATGTCAAGATCGGAGCTGGGCTAAGGTATAGTTGATAGAGAGGTGCAGAGAGGGGTAAGAGGAGAATTTACTGAGACCTCCCCATGCTTGGCTCCATTACCTCAGGACTCTGCAGGTGAAATTTCTTTCAGTTGCACTGGGGGTCTCAGAGTTGAACTTGGAGCAGAGGTTCTGGTGTTTCACTGTCTACCAGCATCTGGATAGACAGAGGCTGACTAGCATGAGCAAGCATGGCTTTGTATGTTGGAAGTCATGCTTGAAGATGTAACCAAAAAAGTAGATGCAGGCAGGGCAGTATCTATTTGGACTTTAGCAAGGTCTTCGCCAAGGTCCCAAATGGCAATCTGTCTGGATGGTTGAGTCCAATGGAATCTTTAAGATCATAAGACCATAAAACATAACAGCAGAATTAGCCTTTACACCCATCAAGTCTGTTCTGCTATTCGAACATAGCTGATTTATTTTCCCTCTTCAACCCATTTTCCTGTTATCTCCTGTAACCTTTGAATTCTTGATTAATTTAGTACTTGTGAACCTCTGCTTTAAATATTCCCAAGGTCCTCCACAGCTGTCTGTGGCAATTAATTCTACAGATTCACCACCCTCTGGCTAAAGAATTTTCTTCTCATCTCTGTTCTAAATGGACAAACTTGCATTCTGATGCTGTGCCCTCTGGTCCTAGATTCCCCCACTATAAGACACATACTCTCCATGTCCACTCTCTCTAAGCCTTTCAGTATTCAATGGGTTTCAATGAATTTTCCCTTCATTCTTCTAAATCCCAGCTAGCACAGGCACAGAGCCATCAAGTGCTTCTCATATGTTAAATCTATCATTCTTGTGTAACTGCTTTGGACTCTCTCCAGTGTCAGCAGATCCTTTATAGGGATTGTCAGGAGAGATGATTAGACTTGGAATTGGTTTGGAAGTAGGAAAGAGAGGGAGGTGCTGGAGGTTGGAAGTAGAAAACAGAAGATTGTGTTTGAAGGTTGTTTCTTGGACTTGAGACTGCTAACAAATCGTGTGCTGCAGGGGTCAGTGTTGGGTCCCTTGTTATTTATAGAAATGCATAAGGTCTATTCGGTAAAGTTGCAGATGACACAACAGTTTGGAGAAGTGGTTGATAATGAAGAAGATTATTGTAGATTACAGGGGGAAATCTTGATTGGTTAGGGAAGTGGGCTGAGGAATGGCAAATGGGCATCAATACAGATAAGTGTGAGGTGATGTATTTTCGAAAGTCAAGCTTGCATAGAGCTTGTCCTCTGAATGGTTGGATATTGGAGGTGTAATGGAACAGAGGGAGTGAGGAGTACAAGTACATAGTTAATTGAAAGTGACATCACAGGTAGGCAGGTGATGAAATGGGTCTTTACCATATTAGCCTTGTTGGGATGTTATGATGCTGTTGAATCAGTTGTTGGTGAGGTCACAGTTGGAGAGTTGTGTGTGGTTTTAGTCACCCTGTATGAGAGGAGACATGGTTAAACTGGAAATAGTGCAGAAAGACATGAGGATGCTGCCAGAACTACAGGACCTGACTTAAAGGAAGAGGTGATATAGTGTCATGGCTAATATGAGGCATAATTTTAAGGTAACTGAAGGAAAGTACAGGGGTATATCAGAGGTAGATTGTTTATCTAGAGAGTGGTGGCTGTGTGGAACACACTGCCAAGGGTGGTGGTAGAGGTAGATACGTTTGGGGCATTTAAGAGATTCTTAGGCACATGAATGATAGAAAAATGGAGGACTATGTAGGAGGAAAGGGTTAAATCGGTGTTAGAGTAGGTTAAAAGGTCAGCACAACATTGTGGACCGAAGAGCCTGATCTGTGCTGTACTGTTCTGTGTTCTATATTGTATGATCTACTGACACATCTGAAGTGGGACCCTGGTCACCAGCCCCACTTCCCACCCCAGCAATGGCGAGCCGACTGGCTCCCTGCCAAGCAGTGTCCACACGGGCTGCAGTGAAGGAGCAGGCTGCATGGCTGGATACCCTGAAATGGTACATAGGCATGGGAATGAGAAGTATAAGATGCAGTAACCTCTCTCCCCCACCCCCCGCCACACATTGGTGAAATTATCTGACAATTTGAAGCAGGCTGTCTGCTTCAGTCAAGTGTAAAATTACTCCACCTGACAGAAGTATAAAGGCACAGAAGGAGGCAGGGACTCTGGCTGCATCAGCCATCGCTGTCATAATGGCTAAAAATCCCTGCTAAAAGCTAAGATTAACGGTGCTGAGATTCCCATTGTTTTCCTTTCTGTCCAGGGTTACAACTAATGGCTCCTGGTTAGGCAGAAACCAACAATCTGCACAAGTGACCCCGTCAAAATGTTCTCAGTGGTCAAAATATCACAAGATATGAAGCTGGGCTGCAGCGCCGATTAAATCATTAGAACAATTATTATTCAGCTGTCTGCTGGAGAGCAGCCTGCAAATGTGGTATCACAGAAAAATACAATGAAGCACTTCAAAACTCCTTGACAGTAACGCCCAGTAGTCTGACCCAAGAGCAGAGAGGCAGACTGATGAGTGACGACTGCACTGTTTCTCCTCTGAAGAGTTCTTGTGATTGGGTGTCACAGGCAGGAAATAGACTGTGTAATGCCCTGTTTTTGCACATTATACATCTCAATTGTACATGTTGACTGAAATGTAGAGGAAGATCATGGACTTGTTGAGAAGAGCCTGGGTTCTCTGTGGGCCCAGGACATGAATGTAGAGGAGCAACAAGAGATTCTGCAGATGCTGGAAATCCAAAGCAACACACACCAGATACTGGAGGAACTCAGCAGGTCAGGCAGCATTAATGGAGAGGAATAAACAGATGATATTTAGTCTGAGACCCTTCATCAGGACTGATGGAGTGTAGGGAAGAGCTGTCAGTACCCAGGAGTGTAATTGGGAAACTGTTTTATTGTTGTCACTTGTACAGCGAAAACCCCAGAGCAACACATAGAAAATGGTGGAGGAACTCAGCAGGTCTGGCAGCAGTTATGAAGGAGTCAATGTTTCAGGCCAAGACCTTTCATCAGGACTCCGTAGATGCTGCCTGACCTGCTGAGTTACTCCAGCATTTTGCGTTAGTTGTTAAAGGTTTCCAGTATCTGCAGAATCTCTTGTGTCGATGATCAACTTGTTATCATGCTGTCTCTACAGATCATGTCAAACGTCAGTATATGGAGGATGAAGTTCTTCAGTCTAAGAGTGGTGTATCAGTGGAATTCATTGTTACATGCAGCTGTGGAAGACAAGTCATTGGTTGTATTTATGGTCTTACGGTCATACATCGAGGTTGTATTATCGAGGGAAAAGCAATAACTATCTCAAATAATGGCGAGTCAGCATACAGGAAGGAGACAGAGAGTATACTAACACGTCAATATCCTCAATGTCCTCAAAGCAAAAGAGCTGGTCATTGCCTTCAGAAAGGGGGGCAGTACATATGCTCCTGTCTACATCAATGGTGCTGAGGATGAAAGAGTTGAGAGCTTCATGTGTTTATGAGTGAATATCACCAACATTCTGTCCTAGTCCAACCACGTTGATGTCATGACCTAGGAAGTTCACAAATGCCTTTACTTCCTCAGCAGACTAAAGAAGTCTTGCATGATCCCTTGGACCTTTGCCAGTTTATGTTGATGCTCCATAGAAAGCAACCCTCTGCCCGTGAGCGCGAGAAACTGCAGAGACTTGTGGACGCAGCTCAGCACATCACAGGAACCATCCTCCCCTCTTTGCAGGGAGGTGAGAGTTGATATTGGACCACTGTAAAATGATGTTGAGAGAGGTTGCCATTCAGCTCATCCAGTCTGATCCTGGATCCCACTCAACCCCATACACCTGCCTTCTCGCCATATCCTTTGATGCCCTGACCAATCAGGAAACAATCAACTTCTGCCTTAAATATACACATGAACTTGGCCTCCATTGCAGCCTGTGGCAAAGCATTCCACAGATTTACTGTCTAAAAAAATTCCTCATTACCTCTGTTCTAAAGGGTCACCCCTCAACTCTGAGGCTGTGCCCTCTAGTTCTGGATACCACCACCATAGGAAACATCCTCTCCACATCCACTCTACCTAGTCTGTTCAACATTCGATAGTTTTCAGTAAGATTCCCATGCATTCTTCTAAATTCCAGTGAGTATAGGCACAAAGCTGCCAAACGCTCCTCATATGTTAAGCTCTTCATTCCCATAATCATCCTTGTGAACCTCCTCTGGAATTTTTCCAATGACAATACATCCTTTTTTGAGATAAGGGGACCTAATACTCCAAGTGTGGCCTGACTAATGTCTTATAAAGGTTCAGCATTATGCATTTGTTTTTTATTTTCTATTCTCCTTGAAATAAATGCCAACATTGCATTTGCCTTCTTTACCACAGACTCAACCTGTAAATTAACCTTCTGGGAGTCTTGCACGAGGACTCCTAAGTCCCTCTGCACCTCTGATGTTTGAACCTTCTCCCCATTTAGATAATAGTCCGCACTATTGTTCCTTTTACCAAAATGTATTATCATACATTTCCCAGCACTGTATTCCATCTGCCTCTTTTTTGCTCATTCTTCCAATTTGTCTAAGTCCTGCTGCAATCACATTGCTTCCTCAGCATTACCTGCCCCTCCACCTATCTTCGTATCATCCGCAAACTTTGCCACAAAGCCATGAATTCCATTATTTAAATCACTGACAAACAATGTGAAGAGCAACGATCCCAATACTGACCCTCTGAGGAACACCAGAAGTCACTGGCAGCCAACCAGAAAAGGCCCCTTTTATTCCCATTCACCACCGCCTGCCTGTCAGCCATTCCTCTATCCATGCCGGTATCTTTCCTGTAATGCCATCTGTGGTAATGTGACAGGTTCGACATGACTAAAATCAACTCCTGACTCAGCAAGGACATGGACCCACTGCAATGTGTCTATTACCACTATAGGTCTATGCTAACATGATCTCATTGGCTTTTCAATGATCAACTGGATTATTGGATCCCCATGACAATACTAACAGTTATGTCAGTCTGTTTTTCATTGACTACAGCTCAGCATTTAATACAATTATTCCTGCAGTTCTGATCGATGATCTCTGAAATCTGGGCCTCTGCATCTCCTTCTGCAATTGGATCCTTGACTTCCTCACCCAAAGACCACAGTCTGTGTGGATAGGAAATAACATCTCCCCCTCACAGACAAAAAATCAACACTGGCACACTTCAAGGATGAATGGTTTACTGCTCTCATCTCTCACACCCATGACTGTGTGGCAGGCACAGCTCAAATGCCATCTTTAAATTTGCGGATGACACAACTTTTGTTGGCAGTATTTCAGATGGTGACGAGGCCTACAGGAGCGAGATATATACCAACTGGTTGTGTGGTGTTGCAACAACAACCTTGTACTCAACGTCAGTAGGACCAAAGGACTGATTATGGACTTCAGGAAGGGTAAGTCAAGGGAACACACCCCAGTCCTCATTGAGGGATCAGAAGTGGAAAGGGTGATTAATCTCAAGTTCCTGGGTATCAACATTTCTGAAGATCTAGCCATCCATCCACACCAGGTTTGTACAATTCTCTTTGATCTTCACCTCTCTGAGGCAGAATGTTCTGTCCTCAATAAGGTCCTCACCTTTATCCCCCTGTGTCCACACCTCGCTGAGCTCTTCTTCTGCTACTTCTTTGGCAAGGGCTCTCCACCCCGCACCAATAACCCCCTCTCCTGTCTCCAACCCTCCTCCTTTTCTTAGCTACCCCGCTCTTGTCTTCTGCTGGTTCTGGATGTTTATATCTCTAACTGCTGTCAAGACATCAACCGTCTTGACTTTAATACTCTTTTCTCCAATTCAAACCCCACTCCTTTTGAGCATGCTGCTCTCCACTCTCTCTGCATTAATCCCATCCTCACCATCAAACCTGCAGATAGGGGATGCTGTAGTAGTCTTGTGAACTAACCTTTACCTTGCTGAGGTCAGGTAACAACTGTCAAACATCTCCTCTTACATACCCCTAAAACAGGACCCCACTAAGGAGCAGCTGGTCTTTGCCTCCCACGCCATCACTGACCTCATCAACTCTGGAGATTTCCCATCCATTTCCACAAACCTTATAGTTCCTTTACTTCACACCTCCCATTTCTACCTTGATGCACCATCAATAACTCTCGGAGACTGGAAGTGAACAATAGGCTTTATTAACAGCAAAAGGGAGCATGACATCTCGGAGACTGAGGGAGGAGCAGTGCCTCCAATCACCTTTCTACAGGGGTCTGTGGGAGGAGCCACAGGAGCAGTCAGCAGGGGGCGTGTATACAGACAGGTATACATAGTTTACCACATTCACCCTTTGTTTTAAAAGAGAGTCCCCACGGGGTGAAGTTTCTTACAAGTATATTTACAGGTCAGGTCTATCAGACGGTCGAGTCTGTCGCTGCGATCTACGTAGCACCGGTGGTGATTGCACCGGTGACGGTGGTTGTGTTGGCTCCGGCCTGACTTGAGGTGCCAGCCCATTAGGCATCAGTAACCCCTCATGTGTGTGCATGGCGCCCGGTATAGGAGTGTCTTGAGGAGTCTGTGTAGGGCTTGGTGTGCGCGGTGTCTCGTGGGTATATACATCGGTGGGTACGGGGTTCATAGTCACCGTGGAGTGTTCGGGGCAGGGGTCTGGTGCTCCTGCGGGCGCCAGGTCGTGGACGGAGACCATGTCCTCCCGCCCATCAGGTAAGACCACGTAGGCATACTGGGAGTTTGCATGAAGTAGGTGAACCCTCTCGACCAGCGGGGAGTATTTATTGCTCCTCGCATGTTTCCGGAGCAGCACTGGCCCTGGGGACGTCAGCCAAGCCGGTAGGATAGTCCCAGTGGCAGACTTCCTGGGAAAAGAAAAGAGTCGCTCATGAGGGGTAGCATTGGTGGACGTACATAACAGGGAGCGGATGGAGTGGAGTGCCTCGGGGAGGACCTCCTGCCAGCGAGAGACCGGCAATCCCTTTGACCTAAGGGCTAAGAGTGTGGCCTTCCACACTGTGGCATTCTCCCTCTCCACCTGTCCATTTCCCCAGGGATTATAGCTCGTGGTTCTACTAGTTGCAATACCCCTAGCCAGCAGGTATTGGCGCAGCTCATCACTCATAAATGAGGACCCTCTATCACTGTAGATATAGCAGGGATATCCGAACAGAGTGAAGAGCTGGCGCAGGGCTTTTATGATGGATGTGGTAGTGGTATCGGGGCAGGGGATGGCAAAGGGGAACCTCGAGTACTCATCGATTATGTTAAGAAAGTACACATTGCGGTCGGAACTTTTTTTTAAAGCTATTATTAATGCTTTTTGAGATAGTGATTTAGATGCATATCATATTTTTTACTGAGTTAAGTATTGTATGTAATTAGTTTTGCTACTACAAGTGTATGGGACATTGGAAAAAAGGTTGAATTTCCCCATGGGGATGAATAAAGTATCTATCTATCTATCTATCTATCTATCTTAAAGTCAACACTCAGTCGCTCAAAGGGGCGGGTGGCCTTGATAAGTTGTACCTGTTCAGGACGGTAGAAGTGCGGTTTGCACTCAGTGCAGACTTGGCAGTCCCTGGTCATCGTCCTGATTTCCTCAAGGGAGTACGGCAGGTTCCGGGCTTTCACGAAATGGTAAAGCCGGGTGACACCCGGGTGGCAAAGATCTGCATGGAGGGCGTATAGCTGGTCGAGCTGCGCGCTGACACACGCTCCCCGAGATAGGGCATCAGGGGGCTCATTGAGCCTTCCAGGCCGGTACAGGATGTCATAGTTGTAGGTGGAGAGTTCGATTCTCCACCTCAAAATTTTATCATTTTTGATTTTGCCCGGCTGTTGGTTGCTGAACATGAACACAACTGAGCGCTGGTCGGTCAGCAAGGTGAACCTTTTGCCGGCGAGATGGTGCCTCCAGTGCCTAATAGCTTCCACTATGGCCTGGGCTTCTTTCTCCACCGCGGAGTGCCGAGTTTCAGAGCCTTGAAGGGTACGAGAGAAGAATGCTACTGGCCTGCCTGCCTGATTGAGGGTAGCAGCCAGCGTGAAATCGGAGGCGTCACTCTCTACTTGGAAGGGAATGGTCTTGTCCACCGCATGCATTGTTGCTTTGGCAATGTTCCCTTTAATGCGGCTGAAGGCTGTGCGGGCCTCGGCTGAGAGGGGAAATGTGGTGGACTTGACCAGGGGGCGGGCCTTGTCTGCGTAGTAAGGGACCCATTGGGTGTAATAGGAAAAGAAGCCCAGGCACCGTTTGAGGGCTCTGAGGGTGGTGGGAAGAGGGAGTTCCAACAGGGGGTGCATACGGTCGGGGTCAGGGCCAATGACCCTGTTCTCCACGACATACCCAAGGATAGCAAGTCGGGTGGTTCCGAACACACACTTGTCTCTGTTATAGGTGAGGTTAAGAGCTTTGGCCGCTTGGAAAAATTGTTGGGGGTTGGTGTTGTGATCCTGCCAGTCGTGACCGCAAATGGTGATGTAATCCAGATATAGGAACGTGGCCTTCAGTTGGCACTGGTCCACCATCAGGTCCATTTCCCTCTGGAAGACAGAGACACCATTTGTGACACCGAAGGGGACACGCAGGAAGTGATAGAGCCTGCCGCCCGCCTCGAAGGCGGTGTAGGGGCGGTCCTCCAGGTGGATGGGGAGCTGGTGGTAAGCGGATTTTAGATCTATGGTTGAGTACACCTTGTACTGAGCTACCTGATTGACCATATCCGCGATGCTGGGTAGGGGGTACGCGTCAAGCTGCGTGAACCTATTGATGGTCTGGCTATAGTCCACGACCATTCTATTTTTCTGCCCGGTCCGAACAACAACCACCTAGGACCTCCAAGGACTTGTGCTTGGCTCAATGATCCCCTCCCTGAGCAGCCGCTGCACCTCTGACTGAATGAAGGCCCTGTCCCCCGCGCTGTACCTCCTGCTTTTAGTTGTCACAGGTTTACAGTCGGGGGTCAGGTTGGCGAACGGCGGTGGGGGAGGGATCTTGAGGGTGGAGAGGCTGCAAGTGGTGTCAGTAGAGCGGTTGTTGGCATGGTGTTGGGTGGGATGTGTGGGTCGGTGTGTGTGTGGTCAGTAGCGGGGTATGTGACGAAGTCCCACAGAACTGAGGATTTCTGACAGTGATTGGTGGGAGGGGCCCGTCATACTCCATTGTCACACTTTTCAGGTGGATCTGGAAGTTGAGCCCCAATAGCACAGGGGCACACAGTTGAGGCATGACCTGTAATGCAAAATCCCGATATTCTGTGCCCTGCACCACCAGTGTCACTACACAACCCACCCACCGATGTCTGTGGAATGCGACCCAGAAGCCATGGCAACCCTCTGGCTTACCGGCCGTATCACGAGTCCGCAGCGTTGCACCGTGTCCGGGTGAATAAAACTCTCAGTGCTGCCCGTGTCAAACAGGCAGCTAGTCCTGTGCCCCTCCACCAGGATGTCCATCATTGACCTTGCGAGTTGGTGTGGAGCGCTTTGGTCGAGGGTCATGGAGGCCAGAGTGCCCGGTAAGCACCTGTGGGTTGGAGGCAGTGCAAGGTGACGCCGACCAAGATGCCCGCCCCCATGCCTCGCACGAGGCGGGCAGGCAAGATGTTGGCGACCAAGATGGCGACCTCCATGCCTTGCACGCGGTGGGGAGGCAAGATGGCGATCCCCATGCCTCGCACGCGGCGCTGCTCGACCCCGCTCATGGTTTGGACTTACAGGCCTTGGCGAAGTGGCCTTTCTGTCCGCAGCTGGAGCAGGTAGCTTCTTGGGCCGGGCAGCGTTTTCAGGGGTGATTTTCGAGTCTGCAGAAATAACACTGCACAGACTCGCGACTGGCAGCAGCCAAGGTCGATTCACCGGCGGGTTGCGGGGACCCGGCCGGTTACGGGGACCCGGCGGGTTGCGGGTACTTCACGGACTCGCGACTGGCAGCAGCCGAGGTTGATTCGCCGGCAGGTTGCGGGGTCTGCAGCGTCCATGAGGCCGTCGGGAGATCACGTGCCTGAACAGCGTCAGCATCGTGCAGAGCGGCCTCCAGTGTGTCGGCCAGGTCGATCGCCGACTGTAAGGTAAGATCAGCGTGTTCCAGCAGCTGCTGGCACACGTACACTGACCTGATCCCCGTAACGAAGGCGTCTCTTACTAGGAGCTCCGCATGCTGTTCTGCCGTCAGCCCTCTGCAATCACAGGCCCACACGAGTGTCTGTAGGGTCCGGACAAACTCAGCGCTCAACTCTCCGGCCAGCTGCCGCCGTGTCGCTAAGCGATGTCTTGCATAGACGGTGTTCACTGGCCGCCAGTATTGTCTTTTGAGGGTGTCCATCGCACCCTGGTAGTCCATTTGGTCCCTGATCATGGAGTAGACCCTTGGACTGACCCTGGAGAGGAGAACTCTGCACATCGTGGCAGGCTCGGTCATTTGAATCTCCTCCAGGTACGATTCGAAGCATGCTAGCCAGAGTTTGAAAGTGTCACTGGCTTCCTGGGATTGAGGGTTGAGATGCAATCTGTCGGGTCGTAAAATGTTCTCCATGTTTTAAAATTGCTGTTAATAAAATTGATGCACCATCAATAACTCTCGGAAACTGGAAGTGAACGATAGGCTTTTATTAACAGCAAAAGGGAGCACGGCATCTCGAAGACTGAGGGGGGAGCAGTGCCTCCAATCGCCTTTATACAGGGGTCTGTGGGAGGAGCCACAGGAGCAGTCAGCAGAGGGGCGTGTCCAGACAGGTATACATAGTTTACCACATACCTCCTACCCAAGATTCCCAAAACTGTCTGTCTAGGTAGACCTGTTGTTTCTGCCTGCTCCTGCCCTTCTGAACACATATCTGAATATCTCCATTTTATCTCGCTTGATTCAGTCCCTTCCTAACTACATCCTTGACACTTCACATGCTCTCGGTCTCTTCAATAACTTTAAATTCCCTGGCCCCAATTGTCCCATTTTCACTAAGAATGTTCTGTCTCTATACTCTTCTATCTCCCATCAGGAGGGCCTTAAATCTCTTCAATTCTTTCTGATAACAGACCGAACCAGTTCCGCTCCACCTTCTGATGGAACTGGTCCTCACTCTAAACAATTTCTTCTTCGACTCCTCCCACTTCCTTTAAACTCCCAGTGTAGCCATGGGCATTCCAGGGGCCCCAGCTATGCCTGCCTTTTTTTTGGTTAGGTGGAACAGTCGAAATTCCAAGCCAACACCGGCGTTGCTCCCCAACTCTTCCTATGCTACGTTGATGACTGTATCAGTACTGCTTCCTGAGCCCATGGTGAACTGGTCAATTTCATCAAGTTTGTCTCCAACTTCAAATTTACTTAGGCCATTTCTGACATCTCTCTCCCCTTTCTTGATTTATCTGTCTCCTTCTCAAGAGACAGTCTATATACTGATATATTTTATAAACCCACAGACTCTCATAGCTATTTTGACTATATCTCTTCCCACCCTGTCACTTATAAAACTACCATTCCCTTTTCTCAGTTCCTCTGTGTCCACTGAATCTGTTCTCAGGATGAGGCTTTTCATTGCAGAACAGCTGAAATGTCCTTCTTCAAAGAAAGCGGTTTCCCTTCCTCCAGCACCTTCACCCCCATCTCTTCCATTTCGCACACATCTGCCCACACCCCATCATCCCACCACGCCAGGGATAGGCTTCCTCTTGTCCTCACATACCACTCCACAAGCCTCCACACCCCGCACTTAAGTCTCTGTAATTTCCTCCATCACCAACAGGATCCCGCCACCAAGCACACTTTTCCCATCTCCCCAACTTTCTGCATTCTGCAGGGATTGTCCCTTATATGACATCCTTTCCTACTCATCCCTCACCATGGATCTCCCTCCTGCCACTTATTTTTGCAAGCAGAACAAGTGCCACACCTGCCCTTACACTTCCTCCCTTGCTACCATCCAGAGCCCCCAGCAGTCCTTCCAGGTGAGGTGACACTTCATCTGTGAGTTTGTTGGGGTCATATACTGCATCAGGTGAATCAGTGGTACCCAGCATAGATCGGGACACCGCTTCGCAGAGCACCTCTGCCACAAAAAGTGGGATTTCCTGGTGGCCACCATTTCAATTCTACTTCCTATTTCTATTCCAACACGTCAGTCCATGGTCTCCTCTACTGCTACATTCAATTGGAGGAGCAACACCTTATATTCTGTCTGGGTAGCCTCCAACATGGATTTCCTGAACTTACAGTAATTGCCTCAACCTCCCCTCCTTCACCATTCCCCATTCTTGTTTCTCTCTGACACCTTCTCTTCTTACCTGCCCATCACCTGCCTCTGGTGCTCCTCCCCCTTCCATGGGCTTATTTTCTCTGCTATCAGATTCCCCCTTCTGCAGCCCTTTATTTCTTTCACTTTTCAACTTCCCGCCTCTTTACTTCACGCCCTCCGCTCTCCTGGTTTCTCCTATCACCAGACACCTTGTACTTCTTCCTTCCCGCTCCCACTTTCTTATTCTGACATCTTCCCCCTTTCTTTCCAGTCCTGATGAAGAGTCTTGGCCCAAAACATCAACTGTTTACTTTTTTCTGTGGATGCTGCCTGACCTGCTGAGTTCCTGCAGCTTGAGTGTGTTGCTTTTGAGGATCTATCCAGGGTCTAACATATCGATGCAGTTACAAAGAAAGCATGACAGAGGCTATACTTCATTAGTAGTTTGAGGAGATTCTAACAGGTTGCATCACCATCTGGTATGGCGGGACCATTACACAGGATCAAAATCAACCGCAGAAAGTTGTAAACTCTATCATGGGTATTAGTTTCCCCAGTGTCCAGGACACCTTCAAGGAGTGATGCCTCAAAAAGGCGATATTCATTGTTAAGGACTCCCATCACCCAAGACATGCCCTCTTCTCATTGCTACTGGACTGAAAAGAATGTGCAGGAAATTGCAGACAATTAGCCTGAGTGGCAGACCCTTTTGATTTATTTAGGGATACAGCGTGAAACAGGCCCTTCCAGCCTTCTGAGCTGTGCCACCCAGCGATCCCCTGATGTAACCCCAGCCTAATCACAGGACAATTTACAATGAACAATTAACCTTGGACTGTGGGAGAAAACCGGATCATCCAGAGGAAACCTGTGTGCTCCTGGGAAGGAACATATAAAATTCCCTTCATAGAACACAGAACTAAACTCTGAACTCAGCTAACTACTATGCTACCATGGTATCCTGTTCAGGTTGGACACACAGTGTCTGAAACATAAGTTCAGTAAAAATAAGATTTGGGTGGAGATAAATTTCTACCAAAGGAGGTGTAAGGTGCTCCTTCCCTCCACTAGCTTGCAGGTCACTCTTGGGCAAGGTGTAGCACCTGCTTATCCCCCCCAATCAGGGTCATGTGAAGCCACGGGAGCAGGTGGTGGATGGTGTATGAGCAGCTGGTGCATATCACAAGTCCTGGTTATGTGACAACTGACACCAATCTCTGAAGAGTATTGATAATTGCTGGGTCACCCATCTTGTAAAGACGCTGCCCAGAAGAAGGCAATGGCAAATCACTTCTGTAAAAAATTTGTCAAGAGCAATCATGGTCATGAGACCATGATCGCCCATGTTATACACCATAGCACAAAATGCTGATAATGAATAGTAAAATTGGAAAATTTCACATGAAACTCTAAAACTCATCCTGGGCTGGATGAAGGGTTGGGAGATGATAACTGCCCATGCACTTCTTTGGGAGTCTGTAAGAACGCTCCCACCTCTGGGACCTCACTGATGTATGAAATTATCCACTCTGACTGGTGCTGCTGTCTCACCAGGATGTGAGGAGAAGGTTGTATGGCCAGTTAATATTCCAGCAGACCTCTCTGTACATGGCAAGACTCCAATGTCCAGAATTCCAGTTCCCCAGGCTGATCCATCTTCCTGCCCCAGTTCTCCACAACCTTAATATTAACTCTGCTATCCTCTGTCCCTCCATATTCATTATCAATAACCCAACACTCCTGCATTCTGAATTCTGCACAGGCTCCATTTGAACTCCTGGTGTCTCCTGATCACATCTGGCTTCTGCTCAATATGTGTGGGAATGCTTGCTGATTGTGGCATTTGGCAACTACAGGTGTTTTAATGACACCACTCAATATCCAAGCCTGAAGCTTGAGAACAGATCAGTCTCCCGATGCTTAGGGGTTCTAAAAGGTGATGATTCCAGGATTACATGGGCTGTCATACGAAGAGCCTTTGGTGGCTCTGAGTCTGTAGTCTCTGGAATTCAGCAGAATGAGGGGTGACCTCATTGAAACCCTTCACATGATGAAAGGCCTTGATAGAGTGGATGTGGAGAAGATATTTCCTGTGGTGGGGAAGTCTGAGGGGGGAGGACAAAGTCTCAGAATAGAGGGGCCTAATTTTAGAACAGAGATGAGGAGGAATTTCTTTAGCCAGAGAATAGTGAATCTGTGGAATTCTTTGCCACAGGCAGCTGAGAAGGCCAAGTATATTTAAAGCAGAGGTTAATAGATTCTAGTTTGGTCAGTGCATGAAGGGATGAGGAGAAGGCAGAACATTAAAATTGAGATGAAATGGTGGAGCAAAACAATGTATATACAAGATTACTCAAATATAGCTGAAATATTAAATACACAACAGTAAATAGATAGATACTTTATGGACCTCAAAGGAACTTACAGTGTCACAGTAGCATTACAACTGCACAGATATAAATATTAGGAGGGAAGTAGAACAAATAAAGTCAAGTCAAGTCACTTTTATTGTCATTTTGACCATAACTGCTGGTACAGTACACAGTAAAAACGAGACAACATTTTCAGGACCATGGTGCTACATGAAACAATACAAAAACTACACTAGACTACAGACCTACCCAGGACTGCATAAAGTGCAAAAAACAGTGCAGGCATTACAATAAATAATAAACAAGACAATAGGCAGAGTAGAGGGCAGTAAGTTGGTGTCAGTCCAGGCTCTGGGTATTGAGGAGTCTGATGGCTTGGGGGAAGAAACTGTTACATAGTCTGGTCGTGAGAGCCTGAATGCTTCGGTGCCTTTTCCCAGATAGCAGGAGGGAGAAGAGTTTGTATGAGGGGTGCGTGGGGTCCTTCATAATGCTGTTTGCTTTGCAGATGCAGCGTGTAGTGTAAATGTCCGTGATGGCTGGAAGAGAGACCCCGATGATCTTCTCAGCTGATCTCACTATCCGCTGCAGGGTCTTGTGATCCGAGATGGTGCAATTTCCGAACCAGGCAATGATGCAGCTGCTCAGCTGTAACAAAATCTATGTTACCACAAACAGTCATCACTAACCCCACTATAGGTTGACTCACTATAGAGCCTTATGGCTAAGGGTAAGAATAACCACATATAGTAGTCCTCTCTGGAGCAGTGCAGTTGAATTAGTAACATGGTATTTTCTGAAAGTGTGATCAAACTTTTTGCTGAGAAGGACACTGGCTCCCTCTAGTGTGTAAACCAATTCTGTGTGTAAAGATACATAAAAATGGTTATAAAGATTAGCTTTATTTTTCGTACATACACTTCAATATACTTACACATGGTGAATTGAACCCGGTTCACTGGCAGTGTAGTAGTTTTACGCTAACCACGTAAAGTACTTTTGAACTTTGAACTTTGTACAGTATCATACCTCCCTGGGCAATGTAGCCTCCCTCTAATGAGGCAGATTGTAAGGTCAGGAGAACAACTAATGTACAAGGGAACCATACAATAGTGTTAAAACAATGATGTAGAAGTTGTTCTTAGGCATGTACTTCTGCCTATTTTTAAGTAAAAATGTAAGGAAAAGTCTGAGGGAAAATGGCTGTGAATCTCATTGAATCCCAGCAAGTCTACAGATGTGCCTTCGGAATGGAGCACTGAATCCTCACCTGGTGTGGGCCTACAGGCCAGTCCTGCCCTCCACACCAGTATGACTTTAACAACGTGCCCATTTCAGAGAGTTGGTGATGGGCAACACATCCCACGCTGCCAGGAACTTCCACATCAGGGAGCAACTCAGTAATGTGCATGCCTTTCAGGGGAAGTGATGAGGTGCTGCGCCTCAGCAAGGCTCCACGTGGTGCTGCAGAAGCTTGTGGGGTTTCCCCAGCACATCCTTGGACATTGACACAAACAACAATTTTCACTGCATGATTTGATGTATATGTGACAAATAAAGCTAATCTTTATCCTTTATCTGAGGAGGAGGGTGTGGAAAGATGGCACCAGTGGTTTTTGCAGATCCAGGCAACTACGTCCATGAAACAGCTTACTCTTTTCTCATGCCTTTCCTTTCAAGGTGGCTGGGGTTCTGTCTGAGTCCGTGATCTGCAGTTCAAACAACTGTTCCTTGCAAGTGCTGGCTCTTCAGGCTAGCTGTGCTTTGTTGCCTCCAGGAATGGCCTAGAAGATGTCTGCCTTCGGGAGGCAGCCCCGCAGTGGATCCAATTTCACCAACTCAAGCATCATGGAAGACTAAAACATTGGGACAGCAAGCAGTTTATACTGCTGTACTCGAGTGATCCTCCTCTCTCTCTCAAGAGTGGGAGACTTTTGGTCCTTGAGTCAGGGCTCTTGGAGTAGCAATATGGAAGCCTGTAACATTGAAACAGCGAGCTGCTGATCTCCACTCTTGTTGTTGCAGGAGCGACCTCTGTCTCCCTCGCTGGTGAGAGGGAGCCTCTCTGAGATACCGGTGCTGGGTTGTGCAGCGTGGTTTTGATGGACTCCAGATCAAAGTCTCTTTGGGGGGCTTTTACCATTGCTTGATTAGAGGGGGTGTGGGGGGGGGGGTTGGTGCTTCCGCTGGCACAAGTAGGGTCGAGGGAGAGGGTCAACTCTACTGCTTCTGTTTATGTGACGGCAGGGCAATGGGGATTAGGGGTTCTGATGTTTCTATCATTCATTCTGTGGGAATATCTGTGAAGAGTAAGAATTTCAGGTTGCAACTGTATACATTATCTGATATTAAATTAAACATTTCAGCCATTTGAACATTATGGTCTTACCCACTCTGTCTTTCTGCACTGTACTTTCGCTACATTTCGTTCTGCATTCTGTTCTTGTTTTCCCTGTACTTCCTCAATATACTGATTATGTAATCATTTGTATGAAGATGTAAAACAATGCTTTCACTCCGTACTTACCTGAGGCCAGCACTCCCACAGAGCGCTCTCTCCTGAGTTAGTGCCGTGCCGGTCCTGGATGATGGAAGGATGATTGGCCCTGACTTGCAGCTTTCACCACATAACTTGTGTGTCTTCTCAGCGAAGACACTTTCTCTGTTTCTCTGCCAGGGATGAGGTCCTTGCAGCTTCTGTTGGTCTTTCTGTAGCTCTGGGTTTTTACGGGATGGCCTTCTCCAAGCCTTCCTCTTTTCACAGCTGGGCTTGGGAGCATCCAAGGCAGTGATTTTCCACTCAGTACATGTAACAAAACTAAAATATCTCCATTACAGTTTAAATCTCCCTACACCAGGAGTGAGACTACCCTCACTGGGAGTGTGATTACCCTCACCGGGAGTGAGTATACCCTCACCGGGAGTGAGAATACCCTTACCGGGAGTGAGATTACCCTAACCGGGAGTGAGAATACCCTCACTGGGAGTGAGATTGCCCTCACCGGGAGTGAGAATACCCTCACCGGGAGTGAGATTGCCCTCACCGGGAGTGAGAATACCCTCACCGGGAGTGAGATTACCCTCACCCGGAGTGAGACTACCCTCACCGGGAGTGAGAATACCCTCACCGGCAGTGAGATTACCCTCACCCGGAGTGAGACTACCCTCACCAGGAGTGAGATTACCCTCACAGGGAGTGAAACTCATGTCCTAGGGCTTATTAAGCATCAGACTGGACTACATATTCAATCTCAATGTAACACATCACCACAGTGGTTGGAAAGATCTTTCTGGAAATCCCAAACTTCTAAGCAAATAAGACCTTAAGACATTGGAGCCAAATTAGGTTGTTTAGCTCATTGGTCCGGAAACCAATACTTGCTTGGGCTGTGAGAGAAAATCAGAGCACTTGCATTTGAAATAAAGTCTTTCCCGAGGACGCCAGGTTTGTACTCTGTACTCCGACGCCCTGGTCTGTTGTAGCATTATGCTGACCGCTATGCTGCCGTGAGTTTTGAATCCTGGATAGGTTGAAGTGCCTGTTTGTCTGATTCTCTGATCCTATCGTGCACTGGGGACACCTGAGAGATTCAACAGGTTTACTATCTCATTGAAAGGACAATAGCACTGATGATGCAGCATTCTGCTCACAGTGACCCGTGCTGGTGGTCTGTCATATCCAACAATGACAGGAAATCTGCCGGAGGTTTTTAAAGTGGAAAAGTGGTTGCGCTGGGCCACTTCCACTCCATGACCTCAGAATTCTGGGTCCATGGTTGTAATGGACGACCATAATTTCTTCTGTGCCTTCACTCTCCATGGAGCATTACTGAATCACCATTCTGGTGGTTCTCACTGTAGATTTTATCTGTCGGGGCTGACATTGCATGCTAGAATAGGCACGTTCCTATCTCCTTGGGGTAACTCGCCTGTTGAGGAGTACGGGGGTGTGGCCACTGTTGCAGGTGAGGGCTGAGTGCATAATGAGGACAAAATATGAGTGAGCTGCCCCAGTTTGGACACGACGAGCCCCTTCACCAGAGGTTCTACCTTTTGCTGGATGCACTATGCAGCCCATTCTGCCCCGTAGTCGGAACCAAAGCGACTGTTTGAGTGAGACAGCGCCCACTACCCAGTGATCCACAGCTGTGGCATGACCCAGGCAAGGATCACCATTTGAGTTTATCGTATCACCTGTTGATCAGTGAGGCAGCCTGCTCTTTGAGAACTGTTACTGAACAAAACTGGCTAGGCAAGAGTCAGTTGGAGTGATGTCTACAGTGCGACAATCACAGCACAGAAGAGTGATTCCTGCTCACTCACATCACATTAGTGGCTTGGTACCGGGGCATCCACCCGTGACTAACGACACTAAATTCCAGAGGTCAGGAGTTCAAATCCCACCAGGTCAATGAACCTCCGCCTGCCTGGGCCCAGAGAAGAGGATCCTCAGGGCTTGCAATTCCATCAGTTTCTCCTCGGCGTGGTTGATATTGTGAGCCGGGAGTGTCTACAGATGACTTGTGTCAATGAAGGACTCTGTTAGGATGTACAATTGCAGAGCATCCAGTAAAACCAGCACTGATCTGAATATGTACAGTGGGAAAGACTTAACCGTGTACTGGAGAGGTACACATGACGACATACGGGGCGGTACACTCACCTGTGTACAGGTGAGGTCCACCTGACTGTGTACAAGTGGGGTACATGACCATGCACATGTGACGTACACTTAACCGTGTACTAGCTTGTAAAAACCAACAGGAAGCAACTAAAAAAGTATTGAAGAAGGAAAAGATGGAATACGAAGGTAAATTAACCAATAATATTAAAGAACGTACCAAAAGTTTCTTCAGATACATAAAGTGTAAAAGAGAGCTGAGAGTGAATATCAAACCATAGGAAAATGATGTTGGAGAAATAGTAAAGGGAGACAAGGAAATGGTGGATGAATTGAATGTGTATTTTGCATCAGTCTTCCCTGTGGAAGTCACTAGCAATATGCCAGAGGTTTGAGAATGTCAGGAAGCAGAAGTGTGTGAAGTTGACATTATAAGGGAGAAGGTTCTTGGGAAATTGAAAGGGCTGAAAGTGGATAAATAACCTGCATCAGATGGTGTACACCCCAGCATTCTGAAAGAGATTGTGCAGGCATCAGAAACATAGAAAACCTACAGCACAACACAGGCCCTTTGGCCCACGGTGCTGTGTCAAACATGGACTTACTTTAGAAATTACCTTGGGTTACCCATAGCCCTCTATTTTTCTGAGTTCCATGTACCTATCCAAGAGCCTCTTAAAAGACCCTATGGTATCCGCCTCCAGCACCGTCGTCGGCAACCCATTCCACACACTCACCACTCTCTGCGTAAAAAACTTACCACTGACATCTCCTCTGTACCTGCTTCCAAGAACCTTAAAACTGCAACATGCACAACACACTGGAGGAACTCAGCAGGTCGGGCAGCCTTTGACCATCCACATGATCAATGCCTCTCATCATCTTATACATCTCTATCAGGTCATCTCTCTTCCTCTGTTGCATCAAGGAGAAAAGAACCAAGTTCACCAAGTTGATTCCTGACGAAGTGTCTCAGCCCGAAACGTCGACAGTGCTTCTCCCTATAGATGCTGCCTGACCTGCTGCGTTCCACCAGCATTTTATGTGTGTTGCTTGAATTTCCAGCATCTGCAGATTTCCTCGTGTTTGCCAAGTTCACTCAACCTGTTTTCATACGGCATGTTCCCCAATCCAGGCAACATCCTTGTAAATCTGCTCTGCACCCTTTCTATAGTTTCCGCATCCTACCTGTAGTGAGGTGATCAGAACTGAACACAGTACTCCAAGTGTGTTCTGACCGGGGTCCTATACAGCTGCAACATTACCTCTTGGCTCTTGAATTGAGTCCTATGGTTGATGAATGCCGATGCACCGTATGCGTTCTTAACCACAGAGTCAACCTGCACAGCAGCTTTGAGTGTCCTGTGGACTCGGCCCCAAGATCCCTTTGATCCTCCACACTGAATTGGATTGAATTGACTTTATTTCTTACATCCTTCACATACATGAGGAGTAAAAATCTTTATGTTACGTCTCTGTCTAAATGTGCAATGTGCAATCATAGTAATTTATAATAAATAGAACAGTCAATGTAGCATAGAGTTCACTCAAATCAGCGTGAGTTCATCAGTCTGATGGCCTGGTGGAAGAAGCTGTCCCAGAGCTTGTTGGTCCTGGCTTTTATACTGTGGTACAATTCCCCAGATGGTAGCAGCTAGAATAGATTGTGGTTGTGGTGACTTGGGTCCCCAATGATCCTGCAGGACCTTTTTATACACCTGTCCTTGTAAATGTCCTGAATCGTGGAAAGTTCACAACCACTGATGTGCTAGGCTGTCCGCACCACTCTCTGCAGAGTCCTGTGATTGAGGGAAGTACAATTCCCATACCAGGTAGTGAGGAAGCCAGTCACAATGCTCTCAATTGTGCCCCTGTAGAAAGTTCTTGGGATTTGAGGGCCCATACCAAACTTCCTCGACTGGCTGAGGTGAAAGAGGCACCAAGAGTCTTACCATTAATACTATATTCTGCCATTATATTTGACCTACCAAAATGAACCACCTCACACTTATCTGGGTTGAACTCCATCTGCCATTTCTCAACCCAGTTTTGCATTCTATCGATGTCCCTCTGTAATCTCTGACAGCCCTCCATACTATCCACAGCACCTCCAGTTTTGTGTCATCAGAAAATTTACTAACCCATCCATCCACTTCCTCATCCAGGTCATTTATAAAAATCACGAAGAGAAGGGATCCCAGAACAGATCCCTGAGGCACACTACTATTCACCAACCTCCATGCAGAATATGACCCGTCTGCAACCACTCTTGCCTTCTGTGAGCAAGCCAATTCTGAATCCACAAAGCACAGTCACATGCCTCTTTACTTTCTCAATATGCCATGCATGAAGTACCTTATCAAATGCCTTGCTGAAATTCATATACAGTACTCTACCTTCATGAATGTGTTCAGAAATCACATCCTCAAAAAATCAGTCACCCCTCCAATCCTCCGGAACCTTTTCCATTCCCATTAATGATTGCCAGAGGCTCAGCAATCTCCTCCCTTGCCTGCCACAGTAGGCTGGTGTATATCTCGTCCAGTCCCGGTGACTTATCCAACTTCATGCTTTCCAAAAGCTCCAGCGCATCCTCTTTCTTAATGTCTATATATTCAAGCTTTTCAATCTGCTGTAAGTCATCTCTACAATTGCCAAAATCCTTTTCCATAGTGAATCTCACATGCAATTGTGGTTGTTGTGTACATCCCTCCCTCTGCCAACCTGACGTCGGCGTGTAACATCATTCACACCGTCATAGCCGGACTACAAACCCAGCACCCGAGTGCCCTCATTACCATCTCGGGTGACTTCAACCACGTTACCATGGCTAGAACACTGCCCAACTTCACGCAGTATGTGAGCTGTACAACTAGAGGGGAAAGGACTCTGGACTCGATGTATGCTAATGTTAAGGATGCTTACAGCTCCTCTCCCCTCCCCCCACTGGGAAGGTCAGATCACAACCTGGTGCATCTCAAACCCTGCTACGTGCCTCTGGTGAAGAGTAAACCTGCAACCTCGAGGTCAGTGAGGAAATGGTCGGGGGAGGCTTATGAGGCACTCCAGGATTGTTTTGAGGTGACAGACTGGCAGGCCCTCTGTGAGCCACATGGAGAGGACACTGATGGGCTCACAGAGTGCATCACTGGTTCCATCAACTTCTGTGTGGACTGCAATGTTCCGGCAAGAACTGTCCTTTGTTATTCAAATAACAAGCCATGGGTAAGAAAGGACATTAAGGACATCCTGAATGCTAAAAAGAGGGCGTTTAGAGATGGAAATAGGAGGAAATGAGGACAATACAGAGGGACCTGAAAGCCAAGATCATGGAGGCTAAAGACAGGTATAGGAGGAAGCTTGAGTGGAAACTCCATCAGAACAACATGAGAGAGGTCTGGAGTGGGATGAGGACCATCACTGGGTTCCGGCAAACAAGCAACAGAGGAGCTGAAGGCAGTGTGGACAGGGCAACGAACTTCAACAGATTTGACACTGTGGCCCCTGCCCATCCCCCACATGATTCATCTGTTGTCGGCCCCCAACCAACACATACTCCACTCTCCCCTCCTACCCCTCCTCACAGCCCCCCACCCTACTCTCATGACTACACCCCTCCCCCACCTGAAACCACCACGGTGGGCTTCAGAGCTGAACAGGTGAGAAGACAGCTGAAACGTCTCCACCCAAGCAAGGCTGCAGGCCCGGATGGTGACAGCCCCAGGGTGCTCAAAGCCTGTGCCCCCGAGCTATGTGGAGTACTTCATCATGTCTTCAACCTGAGCCTGAGTCTCCAGAGGGTTCCTGTGCTGTGGAAGATGTCCTGCCTCGTTCCTGTACCGCAGACGCCGCGCCCCAGTGGTTTCAATGACTACAGACCGGTGGCATTGACCCCCTCCCACATCATGAAGACCCTGGAGAGACTTGTTCTGGAGCAGCTCCGGCCTATGGTTAGGCCACACTTAGACCCCCTCCAGTTCGCCTACCAGCCCCGACTAGGAGTTGAGGATGCCATTGTCTACCTACTGAACCGTGTCTCCGCCCACATGGACAAGCTGGCGAGCACTGTGAGGGTCATGTCTTTTGACTTCTCCAGTGCGTTCAACACCATCCGCCCTGCTCTGCTGGGTGAAAAGCTGACAGTGATGCAGGTGGATGCTTTCCTGGTGTCATGGATTATTGATTACCTGATTGGCAGACCGCAGTACGTGCGCTTGCAACACTGTGTGTCAGACAGAGTGGTCAGCAGCACTGGGGCTCCACAGGGGACTGTCCTGTCTCCCCTTCTCTTCACCATCTACACCTCGGACTTCAACTACTGCACAGAGTCTTTCTATCTTCAGAAGTTTTCTGATAACTCTGCCATAGTTGGATGCATCAGCAAGGGAGATGAGGCGGAGTACAGGGCTACGGTGGGAAACTTTGTCACATGGTGTGAGCAGAATCATCTGCAGCTTAATGTGAAAAAAACTAAGGAGCTGGTGGTGGACCTGAGGAGGGCTAAGGCACCGGTGATCTCTGTTTCCATCCAAGGGGTTAGTGTGGACATGGTGGAGGATTATAAATACCTGGGGATACGAATTGACAGTAAACTGGACTGGTCAAAGAACACTGAGGCTAGCAGGCTGAGGGTAGCAGACACCAACAGAATCAACAAACTCATTTGTAAGGCCAGTGATGTTGTGGGGGTGGAACTGGACTCTCTGACGGTGGTGTCTGAAAAGAGGATGCTGTCCAAGTTGCATGTCATCTTGGACAATGACTCCCATCCACTCCATAATGTATTGGTTAGGCACAGGGGTACATTCAGCCAGAAACTCATTCCATTGAGATGCAACACTGAATGTCATAGGAAGTCATTCCTGCCTGTGGCCATCAAACTTTACAACTCCTCCCTCGGAGTGTCAGACACCCTGAGCCAATAGGCTGGTCCTGGACTTATTTCCACTTGGCATGATTAACTTATTATTATTTAATTATTTATGGTTTTATATTGCTATTTTTCTACACTATTCTTGGTTGGTGCGGCTGTAACTAAACCTTATTTCCCTCGAGATCAATAAAGTATGTCTGTCTGTCTGTCTGTCTGTCTGTACTGAAGCAAAGTACCTCTGCTATTTCCACTGGTTCCATATACACTTTTCCACTGTCACATTCGATTGGTCCTATTCCCTCATGTCTCATTCTCTTGCTGTTCACATACTTGTAGAATGCCTTGGGGTTTTCCTTAATCCTGCCCGCTTATTAGTAATAAGCTCATTAGTACTGAGCTTTCAAGAATCAGTTGATTCCGGCATGGATCTGGAGGAATGGAAAATTGCAAAAGTCACTCCACTCTTCAAGAAAGTAGAGAGGCTGAAGAATGGAAACTCTAGGCCATTTAGTCTGACCTCAGCGATTGGATAGATGTTGGAATCAATTGTTAAGGATGTGAGTTTGTTGTACACGGAGGCACATGATAAAATAGGCTGTAGTCAGCTTGGTTTCTTCAAGGGAAAATCTTGCCTGACAAATCTGTTGGAATTCTTTGAAGAAATAACAAGCAGGATAAACAAAGGACAATTGGTGGAAGCTGTGTAACATATAGAAACATAGAAACCTACAGCAAAATACAGGCCCTTCGGCCCACAAGGTTGTACTGAACATGTCCCTACCTTAGTAATTACTAGGCTTACCTATAGCCCTCTATTTTTCTAAGCTCTATGTACCTATCCAAAAGTCTCTTAAAAGACCCTATTGTACGCACTCACCACTCTCTGAGTATAAAACTTACCCCGACATCTCCTCTGCACCTACTCCCCAGCACCTTAAACCTGTGTCCTCTTGTGGCAACCATTTCAGCCCTGGGAAAAAGCCTCTGACTATCCACACGATCAATGCATCTCATCATCTTATACACCTCTATCAGGTCGCTTCTCATCCTCCGTCGCTCCAAGGAAAAAAGGCTGATTTCACTCAACCTATTCTCATAAGGCATGCTCCCCAATCCAGGCAACATCCTTGTAAATCTCTGCACCCTTTCTATAGCTTCCACATCCTTCCTGTAGTGAGATGACCAGAACTGAGCACAGTACTCCAAGTGGGGTCTGACCAGGGTCCAATATAGCTGCAACATTACCTCTCTGCTCCTAAAATTAATTCCACCATTGATGAAGGCCAATACACCATACCCCTTCTTAACCACAGAATCAACCTGTGCAGCTGCTTTGAGCGTCCTATGGACTCGGACCCCAAGATCCCTCTGATCCTCCACACTGCCAGGAGTCTTACCATTAATATCATATTCTGCCATCATATTTGACCTACCAAAGTGAACCACTTCACAATTATCTGGGTTGAACTCCATCTGCCACTGCTCAGCCCAGTTTTGCATCCTATCAATGTCCCGCTGTAACCTTTGACGGCCCTCCACACTATCCACAACACTTCCAACCTTTGTGTCATCAGCAAACTTACTAACCCATCTCTCCACTTCCTCATCCAGGTCATTAATAAAAATCATGAAGTGTAAGGGTCCCAGAACAGATCCCTGAGGCACTCCACTGGTGACCGACCTTCATGCAGAATATGACCTGTCTACAACCACTCTTTGCCTTCTGTGGGCAAGCCAGTTCTGGATCCACAGAGCAATGTCCCCTTGGATCTCATGCCTCCTTACATTCTCAATAACCACATTCCATGGGGTATCTTATCAAATGCCTTAATAAAATCAATATACACTACATTTACAGTTCTTCCTTCATCAATGTGTTTAGTCACATCCTCAAAAAATTCAATAAGGCTTGTAAGGCACGACCTGTGTACTTGGATTTTCAGAGGTCATTTGACAAGTACCACACATGAGGCTGCTTAACATCCACTTCACACTTATTTGGGTTGAACTCCATCTACCACTTCTCAGCCCACACTCTGGCTAAAGAAATTTCTCAGCACCACTGTTTTAAATGGACCTTCCTCTATCCTGAGGCTGTGCCCTCTTGTCCTAGACTCCCCCACCATGGGAAACATCCTTTCCACATCTACTCTGTCTAGGCCTTTCAAAATTTGAAATGCTTTAATTAGATCCTCCCTCATCCTTCTAAATTCCAGTGAGTGCAGATCCAGAGCCATTAGATGCTCCTTGTTTGATAAGCCCTTCATTCCCTTAGGTTTTTAAAAGCCTCCCAATTCTATCTTCATGCAAATTTTTGCTTTGTTGTATGCCCTCTCTTTTGCTTTTACATCAGCTTGGATTTCCCTTGTCAGCCACGGTTGTACTATTTTGCCATTTGAGTATTTCTTCATTTTTGGAATACATCTATCCTGCACTTTCTTCATTTTTTTCCAGAAACCTGCCATTGCTGCTCTGCTGTCACCTCTGCCAGCATCTCCTTCCGATTTGCTTTGGTCAACTCCTCTCTCATACCACCGTAATTTCCTTTACACTGAAAAACTGGTATGTCAGACTTTACTTTCTCCCTATCAAATTTCAAGTTAAATGCAAGCATATTGTGATCACTACCTACTAAGAGTTTCTCTACCTTTAGCGCCCTAATCAACTCCAGTTCATTGCATAACACCCAATCCAGTATGGCCAACCGACTAGAAGGCTCAATGACAAACTGCTCTAAAAAGCCAGCTTTTGGGCATTCAACAAACTTACTCTCCTGAGATCCATCACCAAGCTGATTTACCCAATATATCAGCATGTTAAAATCTCCCTTGACTGTCATGACATTGTCCTTTTGACACACCTTTTCTATTTCCTGTTGTAATCTGTAGCCCAAATCCCAGCTACTGTTGGGAGGCCTGTATATAATTGCCATCAGGGTACTTTTACCCTTGCATTTTCTGTACTCAACCCACAAGGGCTCAACATCTGATCCTATGTCACATCCTTCTAATGTTTTGATGCCAACCTTTACCAGCAGAACCACGCCATCCCCTCTGCCTACCTTCCTAACCCTCTGATACAATGAGTGGTCTTGGACATTCAGCTCCCAAGTATAACCTTCCTTCAGCCACAAATTAGTGATGGCCACATCATACCTGGCAATCTGTAACACTGCAACAGTATCATCCACCTTATTTCTTTATGCTCCGTGCATTGAGATATAAGACTTTGAGTACTGTAATTGCTACCCTTTTTGATTCTGCATCCCTAATGCACAGATACTCACCCCGCTGGCTGCAATTATGTCCTATCATCTGCCTGCCCTTCCTGACAGTCTGACTGCACGCTATCATTGCTTTTTTTAAGCATCCGTCCTACTCTGAGACCCTTCACTTCAGTTTCCATCCCCCTGCCACATTAGTTTAAACCCTCCCCAACAGCTCTAACAAACCTGCCCGTGACAATACTTGGCCCCCTCGGGTTCAGATGCAACCTGCCCCTTTTGTACAAGTCGTCACTCTCCGAGAAGCAATCCCAGTGATCGATGAGCCTGTAGCCCTGCTCCTGTACCAGCTTCTCAGCCACACATTCATCTACCAAATCATCCTGTTTCTGAAATTCATCCTGAAATTATTACTCTGGAGGTCCTGCTTCTCAGCTTTCTGCATAGCTCTCTAAATTCTCTCTCTCTTCAAGACCTCTTTGCTTTCCTTTCCTATGTCATTGGTATCAATATGTACCAAGACATCTGGCTGTTCTCCCTCCCTGTCCAAAATGCTTTGGATGTGATCCAAGATGTTCCTGACCCTGGCACCTGGGAGGCAACATACCATCCGGGTGTCCCATTCACACCCACAGATTGCCTGTCTGTTCCTCTGACTATATTGTCCTTGATCACTACTGCTCCCCTCTTCCCCCTCTTTCCCTTCTGCACCATGAACCCATAATCAGTTCCAGTAACCTGGTCTCCATAGCATTTTCCTGGGAGATCATCCCCCACAACAATATTCAAATTGTATACTTATTATTGAGGGGAATGGCCACAGGGGTGCTCTGTGCTAATTGCCTATTCACCTTCCAGTCACCCAGCCACTCACCTCCTGCAACTTCGGGGTGTCTACTTCCCTGTAACTCCGATCGATGATCTCCTCACTCTCCCGTATAAGCTGAAGGTCATCCAGTTGCTACTCCAGATCTCTAATACGATCTTCAAGGAGCTGCAGCCGGATGCACTTCCCGCAGATGTAGTTCCCTGGGAGACTTGGGGTGTCCCAAGACTCCAACATTCGGCATGAAGAACACGCCACAGCTATTTAAGCTACTCTAGGCCTGACACAGTAAGTAAAAAGGGGAACTTAACGAAACTTACCCTGACATCTTACCTAGAGCCTACCCTTTTCCAAGCCGGTCTTCTTTGAGCCAAAGCCTGACACTCCCACTCCCAGCAGTGGCCACTCTGCTTGTCCCTTCTGTACTTTTGTTTACTCCTCACTGTGTGCTGCTCCTGCTGTTGATTGGGCCGTGGGAATGACAGAGCAGACTCGATGGACCAAATGGCCTAATACTAATCCTATATCTTATGCTCATGGTCTTACATGGGCTGCACTTAACTGTGTACAGATGGGGTACACCTGACTGTATAGAGGTGAGGTACACCTGGCTGTGTAGAGATGGGGTACACCTGACTGTATAGAGGTGAGGTACACCTGGCTGTGTAGAGATGGGGTACACCTGACTGTATAGAGGTGAGGTACACCTGGCCGTGTAGAGATGGGGTACACCTGACTGTATAGAGGTGAGGTACACCTGACTGTATAGAGGTGAGGTACACCTGGCCGTGTAGTGATGGGGTACACCTGGCTGTGTAGAGATGGGGTACACCTGGCCGTGTAGAGATGGGGTACACCTGGCTGTGTAGAGATGGGGTATACCTGACCATGTGCAGTTGGGGTACACTTAAATATGTGCATAGAACATAGAAATTTACAGCACATTACAGGCCCTTCGGCCCACACTGTTTTGCCGACTGTAACCTATTCTAGAAACTGCCTAGAATTTCCCTAGCGCATAGCCCTTTATTTTTTGAACCTCCATGTACCTATCTTAAAGGCTCTTAAAAGACCCTACCGTATCCGCTTCCACCACCACCATCGGCAGTGCATTCCACACACCCACTACTCTCTCAGTGAATAACTTACCCCTGACATCCTCTCGGTACCTCTTTACAAGCACCTTAAAACTATGCCCCTCGTGATAGCCATTTCAGCCCTGGGAAAAAGCCTCTGGCTATCCACACGATCAATACCTCTCATCATCTTACATACTTCCATCCGGTCACCGCTCATCCAACATCACTCCAAGGAGTAAAAGCCAAGTTCACTCAGCCTATTTTCATAAGGTACGCCCTCCAATCCAGGCAACATCCTCGTAAATCTCCTCTGCACTCTCTCTATAGTATCCACATCCTTCCTGTAGTGAGGTGACCAGAACCAAACACAGTACTCCAAGTGGGGTCTGACCAAGGTCTTGTATAGCTGTAACATTACCTCACAGCTCTTGAACTCAGTCATACAGCTGATAAATGCCAACACACCATAAGCCTTCTAACAACACTATCAATCTGCGCAGCAGCTTTGAGTGACCGATCGACATGGACCCCAAGATCTTGCTGATCTTCCACACTGCCATGAGTCTCACCATTAATATTATATTCTGTTTTCAAATTTGACCTACCAAAATGAACCACTCCTGACGAAAGGTCTCGGCCCGAAACGTTGACAGCACTTCTCCCTATAGATGCTGCCTGTTCTGCTGCGTTCCACCAGCATTTTGTGTGTGTTGCTTGAATTTCCAGCATCTGCAGATTTCCTCATGTTTGCACTTCAGAGTTATCTGGGTTGAAGTCCATCTGTCAATTCTCAGTCCAGTTCTGCATCCTATTGATGTCCCGCTGTAACCTCTGACAACCCTCCAGACTATCCACGACACCCACAACTTTGGGGTCATCAGCAAACTTAATAACCCACCTCTACTTCCTCATGCAGGTCATTTATAAAAATCACAAAGGAGAGGGGTCCCAGAACAGATCCTTGCAGAACACCACTGGTCACCAACCTCCATGCAGTATACGGACCACCTACAACCACCCTTCGCCTTCTGTTGGCAAGCCAATACTGGATCAACAAAGCAAGGTCTCCTTGGATCCCATGCCTCCTTACTTTCAGAAGGAGCTTTGCATGGGGAACCTTATCAAGTGTCTTACTGAAATCCATATATACTACATCCACTGCTCTACCTTCAATGTGTTTTGTTACATCCTCAAAGAATTCAATCAGGCTCGTAAGGCACGACCTGCCCTTGACAAAGCCTTGCTGACTATCCCTAATCAGATTATGTCTCTCCAAATTCTCATAAATTCTGCCTCTCAGGATCTTCTCCAACAATGTCCACTGCTGAGGTAAGACTCACTGGTCTATAATTTCCTGGGTTGTCTCTACTTCCTTGCTTGAACAAGGGAACAACATTTGAAACCCTTCAATCCTCCGGAACCTCTCCCATCCCTATTGATGACACAAAGATCATCACAAGAGGCTCAGCAATCTCCTCCCTCGCCTCCCACAGTAGCCTGGGGTACATCTCATCCAGTCCCGGTAACTAATCTAACTTAATGCTTTTCAAAAGCTTCAGCACATTGGGTATACCTGACCGTATATACATGCAGTTGGGGTATACCTGACCATGTATACATGCAGTTGGGGTATACCTGACCATGCATACATGCAGTGGGGGTATACCTGACCGTGTATACATGCAGTGGGGGTATACCTGACCGTGTATACATGCAGTTGGGGTATACCTGACCGTGTATACATGCAGTGGGGGTATACCTGACCGTGTAGAGGTGAGTACACCATGAACATGTGGAGGTGGGGACACATGACATGTAGATATTGGGTACACCTGCCCATGTAGAGGTGGGGTAAACCTGACAGTCTATGGTAGAGTACACCCGGTCATGTATACTTGCAATACACCTTATTGTGTACAGGTTGAATGTAAATTAGGTGGTTAAGGAGTTCAGTTTGTCACCGAATATTCTAGCAAACCTCTACAGATCCACTGTTGAAAGCATCCTGACTGGTTGCATCCTGGTCTGGTGTGGCAATTTGAATATAGAAAGCTGCAGGGAGTAATGGATTCAGTTCAATTCCCTCCCCACCCCACCCTCCGTAGTATCTACAGCAGTCGCTGCCTCAGGAAGGCAATATCCATCATCAAATATCCCCTCCATCTTCTCCCAGCTACCATCGGGCAGGAGATATAGAAGCCTGAAGTCCCTCGCCAGTTTACCTACCTGCTGGAAAGATGTAAACAAGGTTGAAAGAGTGCTGAGAATGTTGCTAGCAGGAGTTTTTTTCACTGAATTTTGGTGGGACTACAACCAGAGGTCATGGGTTTAAGGTGAAAGGTTAAAAGTTTAAGGGGAACATGAGGGGAAACTTCATCACACAGAGGGTCGAGAGAGTGTGGAATGAGCTGCCAGCAGAAGTGGTGCATGCAACTTGATTTCAATGTTTGGGAGAAGTTTGAATAAATACATGGATGGTAGAGTGCATGGAAGGCTATGGATCTGGTGCAGGTTGATGGGAGCAGGCAGATTAAATTGCTTGACATGGACTAGATGGGCTGAAGGGCCTGTTTCTGAGCTGTATATTTCTATGACTATGACTAGGCTCAGGAACAGCTACTTGAACATTCAGTTCTGAACCAAGGGCAGCACAATCCTAATCACAACAGTTTAGCAACACTGTGACCACTTTGACCTAAAATGGATAGTTTATTTTTGTTCTAATTGTGTTCATTCTTGTAAAAAAAAATGCAATTTATGCTTAATTTACAGTTTTCTTGTGAATGCTAATTATCTGAAGATTTGTGCCTGTGATGCGGCTGCAAGTAAGTTTTGCATTGCACCTGTGCACACGTGGATTTGTGCAGATGACAGTAAGCTCAAGCTTGCTTTTCACTTTGATTGAGAGATGATCTTCACTCTCCTAAGTTTAAAGATGAGAAGGTGACTCAGCTAAACACCTCATGTTTTCCCTGTCCTGAATTGTGTCAGGACAAGATTCTCCAACTTTTTTGAGGAGCCAATCATACCTCAGACAGAGGTTTGTGCCTCTTTCTCTCTCACTGCCTTTTTTTAATTGTGCCCAATCTTGCATGCAGAGGCAGTGAGCGATCAACGATTCTTTCAATGAGTCAGGCTAGCCATACGCTTCACTTGCCGGGGAAGCTGATTGAACAGATTCCTACTGATTAAGCAGCTTTATATTGAGTGACGTGGTTGTGGCGTACAGCCACCCCCGCTCCCTGGTGCTGGGAGATTTTGCTCCTCAATAAAATCGCAGCAGGCATCTTCAGGCATCTCGGCTGCTTCAAGTAATTTGGTACAGCAGCCGATTCATCAAAAAAGTGAATTGATATTCAATGTGAGAATAGTGTGAGTCCCACACCCGTCACCAATGCAGTCAAGGCACACAAAGCTGGGAATTGACTGCCATTGCCACAGTCCACCACACCAGACTGCAGCAAATGAGATTATTTGTTGCAGAACTGCCATGGTTAAACATAGGACATAGTATGTGGTCAAGTGAGTACCACCTCTACATGTTCAGGTGTACCCCACCTCTACATGTTCAGGTGTACCCCACCTCTACATGTTCAGGTGTACCCCATGTCTACATGGTCGGCTGTACCCCACGTCTACATGGTCAGATGTACCCCACGTCTACATGGTCAAGTGTACCCCATGTCTACATGTTCAGGTGTACCCCACGTCTACATGGTCAAGTGTACCCCATGTCTACATGGTCAGATGTACCCCACGTCTACATGGTCAGGTGTACCCCACGTCTACATGGTCGGCTGTACCCCACGTCTACATGGTCAGGTGTACCCCACGTCTACATGGTCGGCTGTACCCCACGTCTACATGGTCAGGTGTACTCCACGTCTACATGGTCGGCTGTACCCCACGTCTACATGGTCAGGTGTACCCCATGTCTACATGGTCAGGTGTATTCCACGTCTACATGGTCAGGTGTATTCCATGTCTACATGGTCAGATGTACCCCACGTCTACATGATCAGGTGTACCCCATGTCTACATGGTCAGATGTACCCCACGTCTACATGATCAGGTGTATTCCACGTCTACATGGTCAGGTGTATTCCACGTCTACATGATCAGATGTACCCCACGTCTACATGATCAGGTGTACCCCATGTCTACATGGTCAGATGTACCCCACGTCTACATGATCAGGTGTATTCCACGTCTACATGGTCAGGTGTATTCCACGTCTACATGGTCAGATGTACCCCACGTCTACATGTTCAGGTGTACCCCATGTCTACATGGTCAGGTGTATCCCACGTCTACATGGTCAGGTGTACCCCATGTCTACATGGTCAGATGTACCCCACGTCTACATGGTCAGGTGTACCCCACGTCTACATGATCAGATGTACCCCACGTCTACATGATCAGGTGTACCCCACGTCTACATGGTCAGATGTACCCCACGTCTACATGATCAGGTGTATTCCACGTCTACATGTTCAGGTGTATTCCACGTCTACATGGTCAGGTGTACCCCATGTCTACATGGTCAGATGTACCCCACGTCTACATGATCAGGTGTACCCCACGTCTACATGGTCAAGTGTACCCCACGTCTACATGGTCAGGTGTATTCCACGTCTACATGGTCAGGTGTACCCCACGTCTACATGGTCAGGTGTATCCCATGTCTACATGGTCAGGTGTACCCCACGTCTACATGTTCAGGTGTACCCCATGTCTACATGGTCAGGTGTACCCCACGTCTACATGGTCAGATGTACCCCATGTCTACATGGTCAAGTGTACCCCACGTCTACATGGTCGGCTGTACCCCACGTCTACATGGTCAGATGTACCCCACATCTACATGGTCGGCTGTACCCCACATCTACATGGTCAGGTGTACCCCACGTCTACATGGTCAAGTGTACCCCACGTCTACATGGTCGGCTGTACCCCACGTCTACATGGTCAGATGTACCCCACATCTACATGGTCAGGTGTACCCCACGTCTAAATGGTCAGGTGTACTCCACGTCTACATGGTCGGCTGTACCCCACGTCTACATGGTCAGGTGTACCCCACGTCTACATGGTCAGGTGTACTCCATGTCTACATGGTCGGCTGTACCCCACGTCTACATGGTCAGGTGTACCCCATGTCTACATGGTCAGGTGTATTCCACGTCTACATGGTCAGGTGTACCCCACGTCTACATGGTCAGGTGTATTCCACGTCTACATGGTCAGGTGTACCCCACGTCTACATGGTCAGGTGTATTCCACGTCTACATGGTCAGGTGTACCCCACGTCCACATGGTCAGGTGTATTCTACGTCTACATGGTCAGGTGTACCCCACGTCTACATGGTCAGGTGTATTCCACGTCTACATGGTCAGGTGTACCCCACGTCTACATGGTCAGGTGTATTCCACGTCTACATGGTCAGGTGTACCCCACGTCTACATGGTCAGATGTACCCCACGTCTACATGGTCAAGTGTACCCCACGTCTACATGGTCAGGTGTACCCCACGTCTACATGGTCAGGTGTACCCCACGTCTACATGGTCAGATGTACCCCACGTCTACATGGTCAGGTGTACCCCATGTCTACATGGTCAGGTGTATTCCACGTCTACATGGTCAGGTGTACCCCACGTCTACATGGTCAGGTGTACCCCACGTCTACATGGTCAGATGTACCCCACGTCTACATGGTCAAGTGTACCCCATGTCTACATGGTCAAGTGTACCCCATGTCTACATGTTCAGGTGTACCCCACGTCTACATGGTCAGATGTACCCCACGTCTACATGGTCAAGTGTACCCCATGTCTACATGGTCAGGTGTACCCCACGTCTACATGGTCAGATGTACCCCACGTCTACATGGTCAGGTGTACCCCATGTCTACATGGTCAGGTGTACTCCAAGTCTACATGGTCGGCTGTACCTCGTCTCTACATGGACAGGTGTACCCCATGTCTACATGGTCAGGTGTACCCCACAGACGTGCAGTCAAATACCCTACCTGTACATAGTCAGTGTCCCCCACCTTCACGTGGTCAGTTGTACCCCAACTATACATGGTCATGTGTACCCTGCCTGTTTATAATCAGTTGTACCCTCAGTTGAAATCGTTCAGTGACATTTACTGTCAAGAAGGCTATAGCACTGGAACAAGGTATTGTGTCATTTATGTCACACACACACACAGAAATTTTTTGCTTTGGGTCCATATCCGGACACAGTCCTCCCCACTCCGGAAAGAATCTATAATAGGTGCTACCTCGAGGAGATGATGTCATCAAAGATGTCCACCACCCCAGCCATACTCCTCTTCTTGCAGTTACCATCGGGCAAGAGGTAGAGAAGCCTGAAGTCTCACATCACCAGGTTCAGGAACAGCTAATTTCCTTCAGCCATTCAGTTCTGAAACCAGCCAGCCCAAACCTAATCACTGCCTGTGTATAGTAGCACTATGACAACTTTGACTACTGTACTTTGTCCTGCAATTGACATTTTTAGTTCTAACTGTGATCTTTCCTGACTAATTTATGTTTTTTTTGTGGGAGTTGTGTTTCTGATGCTCTGTGCCTGTGATGCTGCAGGGTAGGGCAGGTTTTCATGGGATTTGTGCATGAGAATGACTTCCACTCTGACTTTCACTGTACAGATAGTATTCCCTTTTGGAAAGGCAGTAAGACTGATCAACATCTCCACCCACTGACTCCAACACGACTTTATTATTTCCCGTCAGTCACCTTACGTACAGACTCTCCCTGTCATAGTGTCACTTTATGGACATACAATCAATCTATGTATATAAGTTATGTTATGTATTTATATTTATTACGTTTTTATATTATTATTGCTCTTTGTCTTTTTTTGGTTTTTGTGCAGCATCAGATCCAGAGTAACTTTTTTTTGTTCTCGGTTACACTTACTTACAGGAAATGACATTAAGCAATCTTGAATCTCAAAATGCACCCAGATTAGGGCATGGAGATAAGGAGTAACATTCCTCGGACTAAATTCGGGAAGCACCTCAGCTCTCAGAGGGCCGAGATCTCTTCTGCAAGTGATAGATTAGTAAAATTTGATTTAAAATTGATAAATAAAGTATGAAGGGAAAAGATACAACTGGAATTAGATTACACTTTGGCTGTGACCTTACTGGACAGCTGACAGGATTTGGAAGGGGTTAAAGAATAGCTTTTTGTTATCATGGCCCTGACACATGGAATTCTGCACCACTGAGGGTCTGCTCACCACTGAACAAGATGGTTTTCAGGCACTGCTCTCTGAGCGAACACTTTCCTATCTGACAAGCAGATGTCAGCTACTCCAAACCCCAGGGCTCTCGAGACCACCGGCTTCAACTCCTAACCAAAACACTTCACTGATAAGATACAATCCTAAAGCAAATAGTGCTTTCATGAATATGCTAATTACTTCTTCCACTGATAACATGCCAATGTATCACTTCCTGTCCTCACATCTCAGAGTTAGCTTCTAAATGAAGTTCAAAGTAAATTTATTATCAAAGTACGTTTATGTTACCACATACTACCTTTAGATTCATTTTCTTGCAGGAAAAGTAAAGAAATACGATAGAATCTATAAGAAAATGTATATAAACAAAGACTGACAAAAAAACAATGTGCAAAAGGAGACAAACAGATACAAAAGAAAGTAGTACTGAGAATGTGACTCGTTGAGACCATAGGTTGCAGAATCAGTTCTCTGTTCGGGTGAGTAAAGTTATCCACTCTGGTTCAAGAGCCTTATGGTTCAGAGGTAATAACTGTTCCTAAACCTGCTAGTGTAAGTCCTGAGGCTCCTGTACCTTCTTCCTGGTGGCAGCAAGGGGAAAGATCATGTCCTGGGTGGCGGGGCTCCCTGATGATGGATGCTGCTTTCTTGTGGCAGTGTTTCACGTAGATGTACTCAATGGTGGGGCAGGCTTTGCTTGTAATGGACTGTATCCACTACTTTCTACAGACTTTGTTCTGTAACTCTACCTTCAACTTCGATAGATGTACCGTGGAGAGCATTCTGACAGGTTGCATCACTGTCTGGTATGGGGAGAAGGGGGCACTGCACAGCGCCGAAAGAAGCTGCAGAGGGTTGTAAATTTAGTCGGCTCCATCTTGGATACTAGCCTACAAACTACCCAGGACATCTATAGGGAGCGGTGTCTCAGAAAGGCAGCGTCTATTATTAAGGCCCTCCAGCACCCAGGACATGCCCTTTTCTCACTGTTACCATCAGGCAGGAGGTACAGAAGCCTGAAGGTACACACTCAGCGATTCAGGAACAGCTTCTTCCCCTCTGCCATCCGATTCCTACATGGACATTGAACCCTTGAACACAACCTGACTTTTTTAACATATGTTATTTCTGTTTTTGGACAATTTTTAATCTATTCATTATACATATATTGTAATTGAATTGTTTATTTATGTTTCTTATTCTATATTACGTATTGCATTAAACTGCTGCTGCTAAGTTAACAGATTTCACAATCCATGCCAGTGATAATAAACCTGATTCTGATTCTGAGCTTCTATCATCTTCAGTGTTGTAACTGAAGCTGAATTGACACGAAGACAAGTGAAAGTGTTCAACGATGGAACAATACGGCATGTTTAGCATAATGATGTGTGTGCACATCTCTGACTTACTCTGTACAGTCACTGCACAGAACACTTTTAGCAATACTTGATCAAGTTCAAGTTCACTTTATTGTCATTCAACCATACTCATGTATACCGCCAAATGAAACAACGTTCCTCCAGACCAAGCTGCACAACACAGTTCATATAACTCACATACACAACACATAAAGTATTATTACCATAACTAAATTAACAAATAAAAAGGTGTGAATATTCTATGATACAAATTAAAAGTATAATGTTATTAGCAATTCATATGTGATGACACCTGGGTGGTGACAGGGAGTGCAGTAATCTTACGGCCTGAGGGAGGAAGTTGTTTCCAATCCTAACAGTTCTTGTCCTAATGCTACAGTACCCCCCGCCTGATGGCAGGGGGTCAAACAGATTGTTGGATGGATGGGAAGGATCACTGATATACAAATTGACCTGCAGACTCAATGCTCCTATTAAATATCTCTAATGGGTGGAAGAGAAACCCCGGTGATCCTCTTGGATTTAAAATGGAAACTACAGCAGGGTCAAGAGAAGGAAGTATTAAATCCACATTGTTTGCTGGTTTGGGTCTGATCTGCTCTGCTGGGTGCTTTGTGCATTTTCCCGCTCTTTGTTTCTCATTTTCAACATCTGCCATTTATTGATTTGAAACATAGTATTTATTTTAAAAGAACTTTTAAAAAGGTGCCTTAATCTTTTATAGTGTTGCAAAGATTGATGGGCTGCACTCTGAAGTTTATCCAGACCAAGTGACCTGAATGAAATAATTAGATAACGTAGTGAGGGCCGATGATAGAACGTGATCCTCTGGGCCGGTTATTCTGTTTTGTCTGAGTTTGCTCTCATCTCTCTTCAGTTCACCCCCATGAGTACATCCTGTCCTAATCTCCCTCCTTTTCAACTCATATCCAGAAGTACAATCCTGCTCTAGTCTCGTGTTCCGATCACCCTCATGAATATAATCCCGTTCCAATCTCCCTCATGGGTATTACTGAGAGTTACTTTCCTACAGTTCTGATTGAAAAGCTCCAAAACCCGGACCCTGTACCTCTCTCTGCATCTGTATGCTTGACACCCTCACCGGAAAATCACAATCTGTACGGATCAGAAATAACATCACCTTGCTGACAATCAACTCTGGCGCACCACAGGGATGTGTGTTTAGCCCACTGCTCTAGTCCTACACCCATGACTGTGTAGCTAGGCATAGCTCAAATACCATCTATAAATTTACTAATGATACGATACAACCAAATTTCAGATGGCGAGGAGAAGGCGTATAGGAGAGAGATACACCAGCCAGTTGAGTGGTGTTAAGATATAGGAGCAGAAGTAGGTTATTCGGCCCATTGAGTCTGCTCCATCATTCAATCATGGGCTGATCCAATTCTTCCAGTCATCCCCACTCCCCTGCCTTCTCCCTATACCCTTTGATGCCCTGGCTAATCAAGAACCTATCTATATCTGCCTTAAATACACCCAGTGACTTGGCCTCCACAGCTGCTCATGGCAACAAATTCAACAGATTTACCACCCTCTGACTAAAGTAATTTTTCTGCATCTCTGTTCTAAATGGTCGTCCTTCAATCCTGAAGTTATGCCCTCTTGTCCTAGACTCCCCTATCATGGGAAAGAACTTTGCCATATCTAATCTGTTCGTTCAGATGAGATCCCCCCCTCATCCTCCTGAACTCCAGGGAATACAGCCCAAGAGCTACCAAATGTTCCTCATACGGTAACCCTTTCATTCCCGGAATTATTCTCGTGAATCTTCCTTGAACCCTCTCCAATGTCAGTATATGCTTTCTAAAATAAGGAGACCAAAACTACACACAATATTCCAAGTGTGGTCTTACGAGTGCCTTATACAGCCTCAACATCACATCCCTGTTCTTATAATCTATACGTCTAGAAATTAATGCCAACATTGCATTCGCCTTCTTCACCACTGACTCAACCTGGAGCTTAACCTTTAGGCTATCCTGCAAAAGGACTCCCAAGTCCCTTTGCATCTCTGCATTTTGAATTCTCTCTCCATCCAAATAATAGTCTGCCTGTTTATTTCTTACACCAAAGTGCATGACCATACACTTTCCAACATTGTATTTCATTTGCCCATTCCGCTAAACTATCTAAGTCTCTCTGCAGGCTCTCTGTTTCCTCAACACTACCTGCTCTTCCACCTATCTTTGTATCGTCGGCAAATTTAGCCACAAATCCATTAATCCCATAGTCCAAATTATTGACATACATCGTTAAAAAGCAGCGGTCCCAAAACCAACCCTTGTAGAACACCACTGACAACCGGCAGCCAGCCAGAATAGGATCCCTTTATTCCCACTCTCTGTTTTCTGCCGATCAGCCAATGCTCCACCCATGCTAGTAACTTCCCTGTAATTCCATGGGCTCTTATCTTGCTAAGCAGCCTCATGTGCGGCACCTTGTCAAAGGCCTTCTGAAAATCCAAGTACATCACATCTACTGCATCTCCTTTGTCTACCCTGCTTGTATTTACTCAAAAAATTGCAGTAGGTTTGTCAGGCAAGATTTTCCATTCAGGAAACCATACTGGCTTTGGCCTATCTTGTCATGTGCCTCCAGGTACTCCATCATTTCATCCCTAACAATCGATTCCAACAACTTCCCAACCACTGATGTAAAGCTAACAGGCCTATAGTTTCCCTTCTGCTGCCTTTCACCCTTCTTAAATAGCGGAGTAACATTTCCATTTTTCCAGTCATCTGGTACAATGGCAGAATCTATCGATTCTTGGAAGATCATTGTTAATGCCTTCACAATCTCTCCAGCTAATTCCTTCAGAACCCGAGTGTCTATTCCATCAGGTCCAGGAGATTTATCCACCCTCAGATCATTAAGCTTCCTGAACATTTTCTCTGTCATAATTTTCACTGCATGTACTTCACTTCCCTGACACTCTTGAATGTCCGGTATGCTGCAAATGTCTTTCACTGTGAAGACTGATGCAAAATACTCATTTGGTTCCTCTGCCACCTCTGCATCTCTTGTTATAATACTTCCAGCATTTTCTATTGGTCCTATATCTATGCTCGACTCTCTTTTACCCTTTATATACTTAAAAAAGTTTTTAGTATCTTCTTAGATATTAGTCACCAGCTTCCTTTCATAATTCATCTATTTCTTCCTAAAGACCTTCTTAATTTCCTTCTGCAAGTTTCTCAAAGCTTCCCAATCCTCTATCTTCCCACTAGCTCTGGCTTCTTCCTTCTTTTCTTTCTTCCTTTCTTTTGCTTTTACTTTTGCTCTGACTTCACTTGTCAGCCACAGCAGTGACCTTCTTCCATTTGAAAATTTCTTTCTATTCTTCTTATTCAATGTAACAACATTGCACTCAATGTCAGTAAGACCAAAAAACTTATTGTGGGCTTCAGAAAGGGTAGGACATTGGAACACACATAGTCCTCGTAGAGCGATCAGAAGTGGAAAGAGTGAGCAATTTCAGGCTCCTGGTTCTCAATATCTTTCAGGATCTATCCTGGGCCCGACGTATCAATGCAGCTACAGAAAGACATGACAATGGCTATATTTCAATAGGAGTTTGAGGAGGTTTGGTATGTCGCCACAGGCACTCTCAAATTCTTACAGATTTAGCATAGAGAGCCTTCTGACTATCTGTACCACCGTCTGGTATCGAGGGGTGGGGGAGGGGGGACTACTGCACAGACTCTGAGTAGGTTGCAGAGACTTGTAAACTTAGTCAGCTCCATCGTGGGCACTAGCTTCCATAGGATTCATCATTCATCTTGACATCCATCATTAAGGATCCCCATCACCCAAGACATGCCTTTTTCTCAGTGCTTCCATGAGAACAGAGGCACAGGAACCTGAAGACACACACAACGTTTTAGGAACAACTTCTTTCCTTCCATCATCATATTTCTGAATGGACATTGAACACAGAACACTACCTCACTACTTTTTTTTATATTTTTGCACTACTTACTTAATTTAACTTTTATATATATTCCAGTAAGTATATACAAACTTAGTGTAATTCACATTTTTCTCTATTAATATGTATTACATTGTACTGCTACCACAAAGTTATCAAATTTCATGACAAATGCTGGTGATTTTAAACCTGATTCTGATTGAGTTGAAGAGGAAATCATGTTTTATTGACCAGCGAGGAACTCCTCGCTAGAATGTTGGAATGATGGCAAGAAACCAAGTTTGTATTTGTCCACCTGAAGCAGGAGGTGGATATCCCACAGTCCCTGAACACATGGTCAGCTGTTGTCCTCATGGAGCGGCAAATGATCACACATTAACTCTATAATTGTGCCCCTGCTGCTCCCCGAGGTACCCAATTACGACTGAGGCCTCGGTGGGAGATGGGATGAACAGAAGGTACTCTGATAACATGCAGGGACAGTGAGGTAGAGAAAGATTGAAAGTCACATTGGTCACCCTGTGTATACTGATGAAATATTTAGACCCACAGGGTCAGCTCCTAATTTACTGCTAATTTGGGTTCTCTGATTATGGAAATTCCATGGGCTACAGGCCAGATCTGCTGAAAGCTCTCTCAGATGTAAATATCACTCAGCGGGGCTGTTATTTTTGTTGACTTGCTTTGACAAGTTCTTGCTAACTCAAACAATTTAAATCACTTCACGTATTTGTGCAAATCATTGAAATGTTTTTCACTGCTGCTTGTTGTTTGCACTCAGTCTCCCCTTCACACATGGCACCTCTCACTCTCCCTGATGTCTGCACCTTGCCATTTGATCAACTCAGGAGACAAATGGTGTCGAAAATCAAACTGGGAGTCTGCGGGGAGCAAGACCAGGTCATACCTCAATCCCCGTGACTCTGGTATGTGGAGGCTGTGAGAATGGCCTATGGTATCTGCCCAAATCATCATCTCCTTATCCAGCAGGCATGGGCTGGCTGAGGCTTTTCATAGTTTCAAACTTTCAAAATAAAATTGTTCTCAGAGTATGATACCTTGCAGGCAGCCACAAAACAAAGAAACAGAAAATACCACACAGTTAAGACCAACAAACTTCCAATGTGCGAAAAAAGAACAAATTGTGCAAATAATAAAAATGAAAATAAATAGTAGATAATGTGAATTGCAGAGTTCTGGAAAGCAAGTCCACAGCCACGGAGCCGGTTCAGTGCTGGGGAGAGTGAGGCCGTTCCAGGCGCACGACGGCAGCAGGCCACAGCCACGGAGCCGGTTCAGTGCTGGGGAGAGTGAGGCCGTTCCAGGCGCACGACGGCAGCAGGCCACAGCCACGGAGCCGGTTCAGTGCTGGGGAGAGTGAGGCCGTTCCAGGCGCACGACGGCAGCAGGCCACAGCCACGGAGCCGGTTCAGTGCTGGGGAGAGTGAGGCCGTTCCAGGCGCACGACGGCAGCAGGCCACAGCCACGGAGCCGGTTCAGTGCTGGGGAGAGTGAGGCCGTTCCAGGCGCACGACGGCAGCAGGCCACAGCCACGGAGCCGGTTCAGTGCTGGGGAGAGTGAGGCCGTTCCAGGCGCACGACGGCAGCAGGCCACAGCCACGGAGCCGGTTCAGTGCTGGGGAGAGTGAGGCCGTTCCAGGCGCACGACGGCAGCAGGCCACAGCCACGGAGCCGGTTCAGTGCTGGGGAGAGTGAGGCCGTTCCAGGCGCACGACGGCAGCAGGCCACAGCCACGGAGCCGGTTCAGTGCTGGGGAGAGTGAGGCCGTTCCAGGCGCACGACGGCAGCAGGCCACAGCCACGGAGCCGGTTCAGTGCTGGGGAGAGTGAGGCCGTTCCAGGCGCACGACGGCAGCAGGCCACAGCCACGGAGCCGGTTCAGTGCTGGGGAGAGTGAGGCCGTTCCAGGCGCACGACGGCAGCAGGCCACAGCCACGGAGCCGGTTCAGTGCTGGGGAGAGTGAGGCCGTTCCAGGCGCACGACGGCAGCAGGCCACAGCCACGGAGCCGGTTCAGTGCTGGGGAGAGTGAGGCCGTTCCAGGCGCACGACGGCAGCAGGCCACAGCCACGGAGCCAGTTCAGTGCTGGGGAGAGTGAAGGCAGTCCATGGGCTCGATGGCTGGAGGCCAGTGCGGTCAAGTCTGTTCAGCTCTGAGTCAAGTCAAACGACTCAGAGATAAAACAGTAGCACATACAGTACTGCAGTGACACTGTTGCATAGCGGTTAACATAATGCGTGGGGCCCTCAGTACCATTAACTGTTCAGGCTAACAAAATGGCTTCTCTGTATTGTTATAATGAAATGGCTTCTCTGTAATGTTACTTAATGCTGTAATGGGTTTCTGTGTTGGCACATGTCCTAGTGGATAAGGCACTGGTCTAGTGATCTGAAGGTCACTGGTTTGAGCCTCAGCTGAGGCAGCATGTTGTGTCCTTGAGCAAGGCACTTAACAATACATTGCTCTGCGATGTCACCGGTGCCAAGCTGCATGGGTCCTAGTGCCCTTCCCTTGGACAACATCGGTGGCGTGGAGAGGGGAAGGCCTGCAGCTTGGGCAACTGCCGGTCTCCCATACAACCCTGCCCAGGCCTGTGCCCTGAAAACCTTCCAAGGCACAAATCCATGGTCTCACAAGACTAACGGATGCCTATTTATTTCTATAATGGGTTTCTGTAGCTGGAATGCTTGGGTTATAAGTGCAGATAAGGGGGGAACTAACCAATGGAGAATTGTTATGCTGAGTGGGAGTTTGCGGTCTTTTTCGAGAGGCAAGCGAGGAAGATGGACATGTGAGGAGCGGACAGCGGTTCCAGGGTGGCGGATACTGGACGTTGGTGGTTCGGACAGTGGCCGAAGCTCGGATGGTTGTTGTGGATGGAACCGGAGGCGTGAGCTCTAATGTATTAAAATATTTATCAGCACAAACTGATAAACTTACTGATTTGGCACCTAAGAAATCACTAAGAAATAACTATAAAGTTGTGATTATTTATTTGCCTTTGGTGTATTGTCTGATATTTGTGTTGTGAGTGTGTACTGGGGGGGGCATTACACTGTATTTACACTGAAGTATTGCACTATTGGCAGGGCAACGGCAGTTTACCCTAGGCAAACGGGGGTAAATTGGGGACACGGATGCTACAATGCTATTACACTGACTTTGGCCCAGCAACCTGGGTTCAGTTCCTTTTGTCTGTAAGCAGTCTGTATTTTTTCCCCGTGATTGCGTGGGTTTCCTCCAGGTGCTCCTGTTTCAAAGGTTCCAAGATTCATTTATTATCAAAGTATATATTCATGTACAACTCTGAGATTCATCTTCTCCAGATAGCCACAAAGTGAAAAAGAATATGGAAGCCATTTAGAGAGAAACATCAAACCCATCCCATCTTCCAGAAAAGGGAACGGCATCCTGGTCATCACATCCCAAGCCCGTCTCCCCCCGCACAAATCAGAATAAGGACATCAAGCCTGAAACCCCTCCCTGAACAAAATACTAACAGAATGCACCAAGAACATTGACCTCAGGAAGTGAGGATGAATTGGCCTGCCTTGTGAACTGTCTGGATGATACATCTACCAGGCATGGCATGTAGATCAGTGCAGAGAAAACCAAGCTGATGAGAAACTGTGAGGAACCAATCATGACAAGAATCAGTCAGTAGACAAGAACTAGAGACTGTAAAACAGTTCAAGCATCTTGGCACCATCATCAGCCAAGAAGGATCAAAGCCTGAAGTCTTTACAAGGACAATCCAAACAACAGCAACACTGGATAAGCTAAAACCAATCTGGAGAGACAATCACATCGTGCTCAGATCCAAGTTGAACTCCTGTATGCACTTGTGCTCTCCATCTTCTTGTATTCATGTGAATAATGAACTTTGTCAGCAGAACTGCAAAAGAAGATCCAGGAAACAGAAATGAGATGCTTCAGAAAGCTCCTTGGCATCTCCTATACAGACCATGTCTCAAATGATGAAGTATGAAGTACCATCATCCAGCACAAGACACTACAAAGATCTAATGCCCACAGTAAAGAAGAGGGACCTGAGATGGTATGGCCACATAACAAGATCACGTGGACTCTCAAAGACCATTCTTCAGAAAATGGTGCAGGGGAAAAGAAAAATGGGCAGACAACATTGCAGGGTGGACCAGAGAGAGCTTTGCCGCAACCCAGACGTTCATCCACAACCATGGAAGACGGAGGCAGCTGGTGCAGCTCTCATCTATACCGAGCCCCTATGACGCAGGAGCATTGTGGGATCCATAGCCATAACCTTAACCCACCTTTCCTCTTCTCCTGTCTGTAGAAACCTCTTTAAACCCCCGCCCCTGCCCCCCTCTGTAATCTAACTTCACAGGCCAGAGTCTCACCACCCTCAACAAGAGGAAGTGTTAGGGTTCTAGATGAACGCCCAGAAATTTCCCAGCAAGGCTTGGAGATAAATGCTCATTTTAATAAGTTAAATTGGTAAGTTGGCCTTCTCTTGTCACCTGTAACCACATTTGATAATGAAAGCTTTTAGCTCATTGGCCTTCATAAATCAATGTATTGAATACAGAAGATGGGATGTTATTTCAAATTGAAAAAGACGTTGGTGAAGCAGTATTTTGTGCAGTTTTGGTCACCTACCTACAGGAATGATGTAAACAAGCTTGAAAGAATGCAGAAAAAAACCTACAAGGATGTTGCTGGTTTGGGTCTGGAGAATCTGAGATGTAAGGAAAGATTGAATTGGTTAGGACTGTGTTCTTTAGAAATAGAAGACTGAGAGGAGATTTGATAGAGGTTTACAAAACTATGAGGGGTATAGGTAGGGTAAATGCAAGCAGGCTTTTTCCACTGAGGTTTGATGGAACAACAACCAGAGAGCCTGGTTTAAGGGAGAAAGGTGAAAAGTTTAAAGGGAACATGAGGAGGAACTTCACCCAGAGGGTCATGAGTGTGGAATGAGCTGTCAGCACAAGTGGTCCATGCAAGCTCGATTTCAACATTTAAGAGAAGTTTGGTTAAGTACATGGATAGTAGAGCCATGGAGGTTCAGGCTGTTTGGAGCCGGCAGTTTAAACTTTTTACGGCATGGACTAGATGGGCTGAAGGGTCTGTTTCTGCTGTATTTCTCTATGACTCGATAATTTTATTTCACTCTATTTTTTGATGTTTTGATGAAAAAGCTTCAGATAGTTGCAAATTCAGTCAGCTGCATCACAGGCACTAACTTCTCCAACATCAAGGACATCTTCAAAAGGCAGCATCCATCATTTAGGACTCTCACTATTGAGGACACGCCCTCTTCTCATTGTGACCATCAAGGAGGAAGGACTGGAGCCTGAACCATAGAACCATAGAACATGACAGCACAGAAACAGGCCTTTTGGTCCTTCTTGGCTGTGCCGAACCATTTTTCTGCCTCGTCCCACTGACCTGCACCTGGCCCATATCCCTCCATACACCTCTCATCCATGTACCTGTCCAAGTTTTTCTTAAATGTTAAAAGTGAGCCCACATTTACCACTTCACCTGGCAGCTCATTCCACACTCCCACCACTCTGCGTGAAGAAGCATCTCCTAATGTTCCCTTTAAACTTTTCCCCCTTCACCCTTAACCCATGTCCTCTGGTTTTTTTCTCCCCTAGCCTCAATGGAAAAAGCCTGCTTTTTCTATACATCATAATTTTATACACCTCTATCAAGTCTCCCCTCATTCTTGTACGTTCCAGGGAATAAAGTCCTAACCTAGTCAACCTTTTTTTGTAACTCAGTTTCTCAAGCCACACACAAAACGTATTAAGAACGGCTTCTTCCCCAATATATACATATATATCAGAAACTGTTTCTGATTGAGAATTTGTGACAAATAAAGCTAATCTTTAATCTTCTCTGCATATCTATGTGTCTATCTGACAACACCATCTACTGTAGGGGGGAAAGTAGGTAATCTGCTCACAGCAGCATCTCACACAGGCAGCTGATGATGAGGGAATCCCGGTGCTGAGAATGGACTCCATAGCTGTCGGAGGTCTTGGCAGTTCATATTCTATGGGTTAATTGCTTACTTTTTTTTAACTATTTACTTGATTTGTCCTCTTTACACTTTGGATATGTGTCAGTCGTTTTTGTGTGTGGTTTTTCATAGATTCTATTTTTTGTGGCTGCTTGAAAGTCTCAGGTTGTATATGGCATAAGTACATACGTTGATAATGAATTTGAACTTTGAAACTTCGTAATACTCAAAACAAGGGCCCAGTGAATCCTCCTCCTTGCCAGGCTGCCTCTGGCTGGGTGCAATTGGCACCCAGGGTGTTCGCATGCCGTGCTGAGCCATGTTCCCACCACTCCCCAACTTTGGATCCATCAACATTACTGGTATCAGTATCCCATCCACCATCTGTACCCACCGCAAGCCACCACCCTGTAAATCTGGGACTTTGTCCTGTGTGAATTCTGCTGTAAACGAAGGTTGGGATTGCAGCTGCTGACCTTACTGAGTGTTGGCAGAGGAGATGTGACACAGTTCCTTGGGATTATGATGTGCCCTTGCCCACATGGTGTCTGCAGAATGATGGAGTGTGAATCACCTCTGAAATCTCTAACCCATAGGGGCTCCCTGATCCCACCCCCTCTGTCTGCAACTTTATATTGAGAGCAGCTTTGAAAATATCAGAGTATTGGATGACAAAGGATCTGGACACGTTGAGAGCCCCCGCAACCAAACTGGTTCACAGAGCATCTCCGAGTTCAAGTATTGTGCTGTGATAGTGCTCCAGAAATCCCTGCTCAGTGACGGGATGCTGCCAACATCACCGTGTGGAAATTCTGGCTGAAACCTGCTGGCTGCATGATGGCAAACCCAATGGTTACAGCACCTGTGACCCAGCTTCAATTCTACCACTGTCTGTAATAGATGTGTACATTCCATAAGACATCAGAGAAGAATTAGGCCATTCCACCCACTGAATCTGCTTCCTCATAACATCGTAGCTGATACCTTATCGCTCTCAACCCCATTATCCTTCTTTCTCCCCATTACCTTTGACACCTTTACTAATAAGACCATAAGACATAGGAATAGAATTAGGCTATTTGGCCCATCAAGTCTGCTCTGCCATTAAATCATGACTGATCCTTTTTTCTCCTCCTTAGCCCCTCTCTGCAGCCTTCTCCCCATAACCTTTGATGCCTTGTCCAATCAAGAACCTATCAAGTTCTGCCTTAAATACACTCAACAACCTGGCCCCCACAACTGCCTGTGGTAATAAATTCAACAAATTCACCACCGTCTGGCTGAAGAAATCTCTCTGCATCTTTGTACTAATTGAATGCCTCTCTCTCCTGAGGCTGTGCCCCCGCTTGTCTTAGACTCCCCCACCATGGGAAACATCCTTTCCACATCTACTCTGTCTAGGCCTTTCAACATTCAAAAGGTTTCAATGACATTCCCCCCAGCCATCCTTCTGAATTCCAGCGAATACAGACCCAGAGCCATCAAACGTTCCTCATATGATAACCCTTTGAACCCTCTACAAGGCCAGCACATCTTTTCTTAGATCTTAGACAAGGAGCCCAAAACTGTTCACAATACTCAAGGTGAGGCCTCACCAGTGCCTTATAAAGCCTCAGCATTATGTCACTGCTCTTGTATTCTGGACCTCTTGAAATAAATGCAATCATGGTATTTGCCTTCCTCACCACCGACTCTACCTGAATATTAACCTTTAGGGTGTTCTGCACAAGGACTCCCAAGTTCCTTTGCGTCTCAGATTTTTGGATTTCCTCCCCGTTTGGAAAATAGTCTGCACATTTATTTCTACTACCAAAGTGCATGACCATGCATTTTCCAACACTGTATTTCATTTGATACTCTCTTGGCCATTCTCCTAATCTGTCTAAGTCCTTCTGCAGCCTACCTGTTTCCTCAACACTACCTGCTCCTGCACCAATCTTTGTATCACCTGCAAATGTAGCAACAAAGCCATCTATTCCATCATCTAAACTATTGTTATTGATTGATTGATGGCATCCGTTAGTCTCACAAGACCATGGAGCTGCGCCTGGAAGTCTTGCGAGTGTTCTCTTTAGGGCGCAGGCCTGGGCAGGGTTGGATGGAAGACTGGCAGTTGCCCAAGCAGCAAGTCTCCCCTCTCCACATCACCGATGTTGTCCAAGGGAAGGACAAGGGCCGATACAGCTTGGCACCTGTGTCGTCGTAGGAGTTACCAAAGCGAAATTAGATAGATAGATAGATAGATAGATACTTTATTCATCCCCATGGGGAAATTCAACTTTTTTCCAATGTCCCATACACTTGTTGTAGCAAAACTAATTACATACAATACTTAACTCAGTAAAAAAATATGATATGCATCTAAATCACTATCTCAAAAGCATTAATAATAGCTTTTAAAAAGTTCTTAAGTCCTGGCGGTTGAATTGTAAAGCCTAATGGCATTGGAGAGTATTGACCTCTTCATCCTGTCTGAGGAGCATTGCATCGATAGTAACCTGTCGCTGAAACTGCTTCTCTGTCTCTGGATGGTGCTATGTAAAGGATGTTCAGAGTTTTCCATGCCTTAGGGACTCCAGCTCCGGATTTGTCCTCAGGGTTTACTCCCGAAGCCTTTCCCATGAGTGGGTATGGTCGCAAGGCAGCAGAGGTTTGAAATCAGAGTCCTCTCTTAGACGGACTGCCTTCCCAGGTTGGTGAGCTCCATCTACCTGAAGCACTGATTTTAAGGTGCCAGGACTTGCCTTTGCCCGTTCTGCTGTCAGTAGAAACAGTTCCACCGGGCTTAGAGGCTAAGCCAGACGAGAAGGCCAGGAGTTGGACTTGGTTGTCAGAGGCTATTTGAGGCGCATGCCATGAGGAGCAATTTTAGGTATTGGGAGCTTGTCCCCACTACCACTCCTCGGCTTGACAACCTTGTTAAACAGCATAAAAAAAGTAGTCCCAACACTGACCCCTGTGTTACACTACTAGCCACTGTTAGTCAACCAGAAAAGGATCCTTTTATTCCCACTCGGCTCCTACCAATCAGCTAATACTCTAACCATGCTAGTGACTTTCCAGTAATATCATGGGCTCTTGGTAAACAGCCTCATGTGTGGCACCTTGTCAAAGGCCTTCTGAAAATCCAAATATACAACATCCACTACATCCCCTTTATCTATCCTACTTGTAATCTCCTCAAAGAATTCCAACAGGTTCGTCATGCAAGATTTTCTTTAAAGGAAACCATGCTGACTTTGTACCATCTTGTTCTGTGTCACCAAGTACTCCATTACCTCATCCTTAACAATTGACTCCAACATCTTCCGAACCACTGGTCTACAATCTCCTTTCTGTTGCCTTCCTCCTTTCTTAAGAGTGGAGTGACATTTGCATTTTTTCAGTCCTCTGGCACTTTACCAGAGTCCAATAATTTTTGAAAGATGATTGCTAATGCTTCTACAATCTCCACCGCAATGTCTCATTTACCATAGCATTGGAGAGGGATAGGAGCAGACAAGTAGGAAAACGTTTAATTGAAGTAAGGGGAAGTATGAAGCTATCATACTTCAGCTAACTATTACTTGGATTGCACTACCTGTATATATAATCTATATTTTCATTTATATTTATCATTATTATTGTTATGAGCAGAGAGACAACATCTGCCGGAAGTAAATTCCTTGTATGTGCATAGGTACTTGGCGATTAAAGTCTGATTCTGATTCTGATTCTGATCAGGTAGGAACTTTGAAGCATAAATTGGGAACAATTGTTCTCAGGGAAACATATGGCAGAAATGTAACAAATGTTCGGGGGTATTTGCGTGGTGTTCTGCATTAGTACGTTCCAATGAGACAGGGAAAGGATGGTAGGGTACAGGAACCATGGTGAACAAAGGCTGTAGAAAATCTAGTCAAGAAGAAAATAAAAGCTTACGAAAGGTTCAACAAACTAGGCAATAATAGAGATCTAGAAAATTATGCTAGCAGGAAGGAGTTTAAGAATGAAATTAGGAGACCCAGAAGCGGCCATGAGAAGGCTTTAAGCAGGATTAAGGAAAACCCCAGGCATTCTACAAGTGTGTGAAGAGCAAGAGGATAAGACATGAGAGAATAGGACCAATCAAGTGTGACAGTGGAAAAGTGTGTATGGAAGACATGTGATCCAAGAGGACCTTGCTTTGTGGATCCAGAATTGGCTTGCCCACAGAAGGCAAAGAGTGGTGGTAGATGGGTCATATTCTGCATAGAGGTCGGTGACCATTGATGTGCCTCAGGGATCAGTTCTGGGACTCCTTCTCTTCGTGATTTTTATAAATGGATGAGGAAGTGGAGGGATGGGTTAATAAATTTTCTGATGACACAACGGTTGGGGGTGATGTGGATAGTGTGGAGGGCTGTCAGTGGTTACAGCAAGACATTGATAGGATGTAAAACTGGGCCGAAAAGTTGCAGATGGAGTTCAACCCGGATAAGTGTGAGGTAGTTCATTTTGGTAGGTCAAATATGATGGCAGAATATAGAACTAATGGTAAGACTCTTGGCAGTGTGGAAGAGCAGAGGGATCTTGGGGTCAAGTCTGTAGGACAATCAAAGCTGCTGCGCAGGTTGACACTGTGGTTAAGAAGGCATACGGTGCATTGGCCTTCATCAACTGTGGGACTGAGTTTAAGAGTTGAGAGGTAATGTTGCAGCTATATAGGACCCTGGTCAGACTCCACTTGAAGACCTGACAGAGGTGAATAAGATGATGAGAGGCATTGATCTTGTCTGTCATCCCTGCCAGCAGCTCCTTCAAATTTACCTTAGCTAACTTCTCTCTCATACCACTCTATTCCACTTCCTTTTACTCTACTGAAATAATACTATGTCACACTTTACTTCCACTCTATCAAATAAGAACCTATCAACCTCCACTTTAAATGTACCCTATGAAATGGTCTCTTGTGTCAGTGTCAATACATTCCACAGATTTCTCAGGCTAAAGAAATTCTTCCTCATTTCTGTTCTAAAGGAACATCCATGTATTCTGATGCTGTGCTCTTTCGTTCTGGATTCTCCCATGAGAGGAAACATTCTCCTCACATCCACTCTATCTTGGCCTTTAATTATTCAATAGGTTTGAATGAGATCCCCACTCACTCTTCTAAACTCCACCGAGTACAACCCAGAACCATTCTACACCCCTCATATGTTAACACTTTCATTTCCAGAATCATTTTCATCACTAGACCCTCTCCAATGCCAGCACATCTTTTCTTAGATAAGGAGCCAAAAACTGCTTACAATACTCCGAGTGGGATCTGACCAATGGCTTATAAAGCCCTCTTCGCCCCTTGATGGTGTGGGTTTCCTGTAGATGTTCCAATTTTCTCTTGTACTCCAAAGACATACGGGCTAGGCTTAGTAAGTTATGGACATGCTATGTTGGTACCAGAAGTGTAGTGACTCTTGTGGGAGCCCCTCCAGGATATCCTTGGATTGTGTTTGTCATAGAATCATAGAAATGTACACCAGGCCCTTTGGCCCATCTAGTCCATGCCGAAACATTTGAAGTGCCTACTCCCATCAAGCTGTACCCGGACCATAATCCTCCATACTCCTCCCATCCATCTACTTATCCAAACTTCTCTAAAATGTTGAAATCGAGCTTGCATGTACCATTCTATACTCTCACAACCTCTGGGTGGTACTACTGAGGTGCAACACTGCACTTGTCGGCATTAAATTCTATCTGCCCATTTTTCCAGCTGGACCAGATCCACCTGCAAGCTCTGATAGTTTTCCTCGCTGTCCATTACACACCCAATCTTGGTGTCATCTACAAGTTTGCTGATCCAGTTAACCACGTTACCATCCAGATCATTGATATAGTTGACAAACAACAATGGACCCAACAACGATCCCTGTGGCACTCCACTAGTTATAGGCCTCCAGCTAGAGAGGCAACTCTCTGTCTTCTCCCACAAACTCAGTGTCTAATCCAATTTACTACCTCACCCTGAATGCCGAATGATTGAACCTTCCTCACAAACCTTTCGTGCGGGACCATGTCAAATGCCACGCTGAAATCCTTGCAGAGAACATCCACTGTTTTTCCTTTGTCAACTTTCCAGGTAACCTCCTCATAAAATTGCTATAAGGCTGGTTAGACACGACCTACCACATGCTGACTATCAGTCCATGTCTACCCAAATACCTGTATCCATCTGGTCCCTCAGAATATCTTTCAATAACTTTCCCACTCCTGATGCTACACTCACCGGCCTGTAGTTTTCTGGTTTATTCTTAGAGCCTTTCTTAAACAGTGGAACAGCACTAGCTATCCTCCAATCCTCTGGCACCTCGCCTGTCACTACGAATGATTTCAATATCTCTGTAAGTGCACTGGAAATTTCTGCATTTGCCTCCTACAGGGTCTGAGGGAACATCTTGTCTGGCCCTGGGGATTTATCCATCCTAATTTGCCTAAAGATAGCAAACACCTTCCCCTCTATAATCTGTACAGGGTCCATGAAGCTGCTGCTTCTTAGCCTCACTTCTATAGACTCTGTGTCTGCCTCTTGAGTGAATACAGAGGCAAAACATGCATTTAACATCTCCCCCATCTGTTCTGGCTCCACACATGGATTACCATTCTGATCTTCCAGAGGATCAATTTGCCCCTAGCAATCCTTTTGCTTTTAACACGTCTGCAAAATCCCTTAGGATTCTCCTTCACCCTGTCTACTAGTGCAACCTCATGCCTTCCTTTAGCCCTCCTGACTTCCTTCTGAAGAGTTCTCTTGCATTTCTTATACTCCATAAGTATCTGCCTTATAGCTACTATGCAACTCCTTTTTGCTGCTTAACCAGGGCCTCAATATCTATTGAAAACCAAGGCTCCCTAAACCTGTTATCTTTACCTTTCATTCTGACAGGTACATCCAAGCTATGTACTCTCAAAATTTCACTTTTGAAGACTTCTCTCTTACAAAGTACATCTTTGCCAGAAAATCCACACTTGCCAGATCCTTTCTGATGCCATCAAAATGGCCTTCCTCCAACTTAGAATCTCAACCTAAGGACCATACTTACTTCGAGACAAATAACATTGTGATCACTAATGTAAGATGTTTCCCTACACAAACTGCCCTGAGTCATTCCCTAGTACCAGATTAATAATCGCACATTCCCTCAGTGAATTTGATTGAATTTATTTAAATCTTACATCTGTCCCACAATGTGAAGGAATAAAATGTCTAATCACTTGTAGTAAGAAGCTGTCCCGTAGCCTGTTGGTCCTGGCTTTAATGCTGTGATACTGTTTACCAGACAGAAGCAGCTGAAGCAGTTTATGGTTGTGGTGACTGGTGTCCCCGATGAGTTTCCAGGCCTTCTTCATGCACCTGCTGCTGTAAGTGTCCTTAATGGAGAGAAGTTCACATCCACAGAGGAGCTGGGCTGTCCGTACCCTTCTCTGCAGTGCCCACTGATCAAGGTTGGTGCAGTTCCCGTACCAGGCGGTGAGACGGCCCGCCAGGGTGCTCTCAATGGTGCACCTGTAGAAGGTCTTGAGGATCTGAGGGACCATGCTGAACTTCTTCAGTTCCTGAGCTGGAAGAGACACTGTTGTGTTTTTTTTTGCCACACAGCCGGTGTGTACAGGTCAGGCAAGATCATCGGTGGTGTGTATACCGAGGAACTTGACACTACGCATCCTCTCAACTGCAGACACATTGATGTTGATCGGGACAAGTCCATCTCCATTCCTCCTATAATCCATAATCAGCTCTTTTGTTTTTTGGACATTAAGGGAGAGGTTGTTATCCTTGACCCACTGTGTCAGGGTGTCACCCTCTCCTCTGTAGCCTGTCACATCACCGCTAGAACTAAGGCCGATCAATGTTGTGTCATCTGGAAATTTGATCAGCAGATTGGAGCTGTGTGTGGCAGCACAGTCATGGGTGTATAGGGAGTAGAGGAGGAGACTCAGGATTCAAACCTGGGGGGCACCTGTGTTGAGGCTCAGAAGTGAGGAAGCCCATCCTTACTACCTGTCAGTGATCCGATAGGAAGTCTAAGGTTCAGCTGCACGAGGCAGGATGAAGGACAAAGTCTCTGAACTTCTTGTCAAGTCTGGAGGGAATTATAGTGTTGAATGCTGAACTGTAGCCCAGGGACAGCATTCTAACGCATGCATCCCTCTTCTCCAGGAGTGGGGAGCACAAGGGAGACATTCTGTAATGATCAGTACACCAATTGTTTGGAATCAACTGACTTTGGTGTCTCAGAGCTAGGTGTGTCTACCCCCTCACACCCCCCCCCCCCCATCCTGCTCCTGGAACTCCTTCTCTGCCACCTGTTCCACACCCCTCCTGCGGTATTCCACCCTTGTCATTCCCAACATCCTTCGCTTCTGCCAAATTTAGAAACTTGCTCTTTCTTGCGAAATACAGTACTGTGCAATGGTCTTAAGCACCATAGCTTTATATATGTGCCTAAGACTTTTGCACAGTACTGTTCATATAATGCTGAAGCTTTATAAAGCATTGGTTAGGCCACACTTGAAGTATTGTGAGTAGCTTTGGGCTCCTTATCTAAGAACAAAATCCATTGGCATTGGAGAAGGTCCAAAGGTGGTTCACAAGAATAATTCCAGGAATAAAAGGGTTAATGTATGAGGTGTGTGCAATGGCTCTAGGCCTGTTCTCATTGGAGCTTAGAATAATGATTTTTTTTTTAAATTGAAGTAATCCATTGAATATTGAAAGACCTAGATAAGCGGATGTGGAGAGGACGTTTCTTATTGTGGGGCTGTCCATGACCAGAGGGCACAGTCTCAGAACAGAGAGACTTCCATTTAGAACAGAGATGAGGAGGAATTTCTTTAGCCAGAGGGTGGTGAATCTGTGGAGTTCATACGATGTGGAGGCTAAGCCATTGGGTATATTTAAAGCAGAGATTGATAGGGTCTTTATTAGTCAGGGCCTCAAAGGTTACAGGGAGAAGGCAGGAGATGGGAGGTAAGAGGGATAATAAATCTGGCATTATGGAATGGCTAAGCAGACTCAATTATGCTCCTACGTCTAATGGTCGTATGGTCTTATGGTCTCATGTGACAAATAAAACTAATCTCTTTCTTATTTCTATGTCTTGGTGGAACTTCACAATGGACAGTTCCAAACTCACTGTGAAAAGAGGAGTGTTGGGCTTGAGGCTAGCAAGCCCATCCCATAAAAACCCAGAGTTACAGCAATGCTGACACAATCTCCGAAGACCCCATCCCTGGGAGAGGAGATAGGCTATACCATGAAAGACTGGCCCAGAGCAGAGGACTCTGGCAGGCTGGTGTCAGCGACCTGCGCTCAGTAGGGTGATGGGCTAAAGTTAGTAAGTATGTCTTGGTGGAGATGTGGGCAACGGGACTTTAAAGAAGTCAGATAAACACAGGGAGGGAGAGAATGGAAAGTGTGGTGGTAGGGTAGGTAGTATAAGGCTTGTGCGAAACAGAAGCACCAATGCCCTTGAATGGAAAACCCTAAAAAATATAATGGATGCAGCCCAGTCCATCATCTTCATCTTATCTTCTCAATATTTATTGCTTATTCACTTACCACTTCTATTATTTTGCTTTTTTGTATTTGCAGTTTGTTATCTTTTGAACATTGGTGGTTTGTCCGTCCTGTTGGGTGCGGTCTTTCATTGATTTTATTGTGTTTCTTGTGTTTATGATGAATGTCTCCAAGAAAATGAATCTCAGAGTTGTATATGGTGAAACGAATGTCAAACTTTGAACTCCGAATAGGCTTGTCTGCACTGTATTTCCGACCTGATTCAGTGCAACAGCTGTTGGAATGAACACCTCTGGAATCTCAGACTGAGGATGAAGGTGGTGTCACACAAACACAGCCAGATGTCTCTCACACCTTTTAAACGATCATTACTTAGGTTGTGTCTGTTGTTGTGAGACTGAGAATTGAAGGGGGAGGCGGGCCACGAAATGTTCATTACCCTCACATCTGTTGTCTGTTTTAACTGCTGTGGATGGGCTTCTCGGGGAGCCTCCTGTGATCATGCATTTCTCTGCTGTGGAGCCCTCTGATGTTAAGCAGCTTGTTATGACACACAGGAGCACCAGGACAAATACAGGCCAGCTGCCTGGTAGAAAACTCTCTGATAGCTGGGAATCTGTTGCAAAACGGTGAGCACTGTGCACAAAATGCTGGAGGATCTCAGCAAGACAAACAGCAAATATGGAGGGTAACAAACAGAGAACACAGCACAGGAACAGGTCCACAATGTTGTGCTGAACAAATTAAATCAGTAATCAAATGGCCAACTAAACTAATCCCTTCTGTCTACACAATCTCCATATCCTCCACTTCCCTCACATTCATGTCTATTAAAAGTCTCTAATGTATCTGCCTCTACCATCACCCCAGACAGCACATTCCAGGCACCCAGCACTCTCTGTGTAAAAAAAACCTTACCCCTCACTTCGCATTTGAAATTACCCTCCTTCACCTTAAATGCATGTCCTCTGGTATTAGACATTTCAACCCTGAGAGAAAGATACTCCCTGTCTACTCTGTCTATGCCTCTCATAATCGTATAAATCTTTACCAGATCTCTGCTCGGTCGTCATCGCTCCAGCGAAGATCGCCCAAGTTTGTCCAACCTCTCATTTTAGCACATGCCCTCTAATCCAGGCAACATTTTTCATAAACCTTTTCTGCACCCTCCTGAAAGCCTTGACACCTTTCCTGTCGTGGAGTAACAGAACCATATGCAATACTCCAGATATGGCCTATCTAGGGTTCTATAAAGCTGCAACATAACCTCCTGACTTTTCAACTTAGTGTCTCGATGGATAAAGGCAAGTATTCCATAAGCCTTCTTATTCACCCTATCAACCTCTGAAGCCACTTACAGTGAGCTATGAACTTGAACCTCAAGATCCCTCTGCTCATCAGCACTGTTAAGGGTCCTAAATCCTTTTACATTAGAATAAGGAACAACGCTTCTCCTTTGCCAGGTTAAACTCCATCTGCCATTTCTCCGTCTTTCAACTGAATGGACAGTCAAAGTTTCAGGCTGAAACCCTCCATCAGGATCTGCAGAATTTATTGAGTTTGGATTGGAAAACGGTGGATTTTAAAAAGAAGTTATTAATATTTGGGAAATGACAGCCTCTCCAACCTCTCAACATAACTGCTCCATCCCAGTGAACAAGGATGATTCTCAATAATAATGGTCAGTTAGACACAGAGAGGATCTGTATTTACTGACTCGGTTCACAACACAAGAATTTACACAACTGAACATCTGTGTTCATGTCTACTCAGTTTCCATGAACAGTCAAAGAAGAGAAAAGCTAATACCCATGAAAAGGAGTCCATGTTGGCTAGACCTTTGCCATGGTTCTGATGTGGGATCCTTCACATCTGTGCTGGCTCATCTCTGGAGAGTTGTTCAATAGTTCCATTTAATGTCAGATTATCTATACAACCTGAAATTCTTACTATCCACCGAAAAACCCCAAAGAATGAATAGCAGAGAAAACAGAAGAACCCCAAAGCCCCCTGCACCCTCCCAGCAGAAAGTAGCATCAGCCCTCCCCTCGTCCCCCAACTTGTTCTCGCATAAAGCATCAGCATTCCCACCACCCACTCTGCAAGAAATAGCAAAGCCCCCAAAGAGAGACAGTACATTAAAAATAACTCTTCACTCAAACATTTCCACATCCCACTGACACTCTCTCTCTTGCTAACAAGGGAGAGATGGATATTGCTCCTTCCACAGTAACAGGGGAGACACAGTCACTATTTCAATGTTAAAGTCATTCTGCCTCAGCATCCAGAGACAGAGATCGATTGATTACCGAGTGCAGAGACCTTGAACCTCCACTCTCATTGTCTTTGATGTTCCAGTTCAGTTTGCAAAACCAGCGAGAATTTGTGTACACAGGGCTGCACAAGGCCCTGAAGACCCCCGTCTTCAGCCTGAACAGGGACATATAGAAACACAGCTGATCAGCAAACTCGAAGAACAGGAACACATTGCTGTGCTGAACTGCAATTTTGAGTGCTGCTGTAGATCAAAGATCCCGATAGGACCCTCGGCACCCTGAAAGGGGAAATAGGAAGAATTTAATGTTTCACTGACAAGCTGGGAGAAGTTGCCCTATGGTGCCACCTTTAGCTCTGCCCGTGCTCCCAAAATTCTCCATTCTTATTCTTTTCTTCACCAGATCGATCTGTGATGTTTCAGTTTTGTTGGCTCAAAGTCACCTATGTCAGTTTCTCATTGGAGGGTGGGCTCAAGTGGAGCGGCCATGGTCAGCGTATGCCAGTGATAGAGTGCGAAGGCTTTGGTTTAACTGGCTTCAACATGCACAGTTAAGAAGCAGCAAACCTTTGTTTTTGGTATAGAATAGTCAGGATGGAATGGTCTTTCTGTCAGATGTGGGCATTCAGAATACTGGATGGTTTCCCTGATGACTACGTCTGTGGGAAGTGCACCCAACTTCAGTGCAAGACTGGCCAGGTCAATGAAACGGAGCTGGGGTTAGTCAAGCAGGAAAAGGAAAAGTATGTAAAGCTTCAGAAGTTAGGAGCAAACGAAGCACATGAGGAGTATAAAGAATTAAAGAAGGGAATTACAACAGCCAGGAGAGGCCATGAAAAGTCCTTGGCAAGTCGGATTAAGATGAATCCCAAGGCATTCTATACATAAAACACGAGCAAGAGGATAACGAGGAAGAGGGTGGGACCACTCAAGGATAAAGGGGGGAACTTTTACTTGGATGAGAGAATGTTAGTGAGATACTAAGTGCATACTTTGCTTCAGTATTTACCAAGGAAAAGGACCAGGATATCAGTGCTGAGAGTATAAATACATTAGGGTGTTTAGAGGTCAAGACAGAGGAAGGTGTGGGCCTCCTAATGAATATTAAGGTGGATAAGTCTCCAGGGTCTGATGGAATTTGCTCCAGGTTATTGAAGGAGGTAAGAGATGAGATTGTTGGGCCCTTGACCAGTATCTTTGTGTTTCTCTGGGCACAGGCATGATCCTGGAGAACTGGCAAGTGGCTAATGTTTATCTCTGTCTGAGAAAGAAACAAGGGAAAATCTGGGAACTATAGACTGGTGAGTCTCACATCAGTTGTAGGAAAATTGCTGGAGAAAATTCATAGGGATTTGATATGTGAGCATTTGGGAACCTATGGCCTGATTAAGGAGAGCCATCGTGACTTTGTGTGTGGCAGGTCATGCCTTACCAACTTGACTTGAGTTTTTGACAAGGTGATGAGAGAGATTCATGAATGTAAGGTAGTGGATGGCGCCTACATGCATTTTAGTAAGATGTTTGATGAAGTCCCTCATGTAAGTCAAATCCAGAAGATTAAGATACATGGAGTCCACAGCTAGTTGGCCGTTTAGATTCAGAACTGGCTTGCGCATAGAAGACAGAAAGTACTGGCTGAAGGGACAGTCAAGCTAGAGGTCTGTAAATAGTGGAGTTCCGCATGGATCTGTGCTAGGACCTCAGATGTTTGTGATGTTTATAAGTAACCTGAATGAAATTTCAGATGGGTGTTTTTGTAAATTTGTGGATGATACCAAGATTGGTGGAGTTGTGGATAGTGTAGAAGACTGGCAAAAAATACAGCATGGTATAGATCAGTTGCAGATACGGAGTTTAACCAAAATAAATGTGAGGTGTTGCACCTCACAGTGCAAATGCAGGGAGACAGTATACTGGTAAGGACAAGATCCTTAACCATAAGACCATAAGCAACAGGAGCAGAATTAGGCCATTTGGCCCAGCAAGTCTATTCTGCCATTTCATAATTTTCCTCTCAGCCCCTATTTCCTGACTTCTCCCTATATCCCTTCATGTCCTGATCAATCAAGAAACTATCAACCTCTGCCTTAACAGTGTTACTAAGCAGAGAGATCTTGGAATCCAAGTTCATAGCTCCTTGAAAGTGGCTACACAGGTCGATAAGGTGGTTAAGAAGCATTATGGAATCCTTGTTTTTATTGGTTGGGGCAATGAGGTCAAAAGTCAGGAGGTTATGTTGCAACTCTGGTTAGGCCACATCTGGAGTATTGCATATAGTTCTGGCTGTCCCACAGGATGTTGAGGCTTTGAAGAGGATGCAGAAAAGGTTTTACCAGGATGCAGCCTGGTTCAGAGATCATGTGCTATCATGAGAGGCTGGGTAAACGAGTTGTTTCCTCTGGATCTCTGGAGGCTGAGGAGATAGCTGATAGAGGTTTATAAGATTATGAGAGGCATAGATAGAGTGGACAGAGAGTATCTCTTTCCCAGGGTTGAAATGTCTAGAGGGCATGCATTGAAGATGAGAGTGGGTAGGTTCGAGGGCTAAGTTTTTCAATCAGAGGGTGGTGGATGCCTGGAATGTGCTGCCTGATATGATGGTAGAGGCAAATACATTAGGAGCTTTAAGAGACATTTGGGTAGGCACATGGATGTAAGGAAGATGAAGGGATGTGGACATTGTGTAGGGTAGGAGGGATTAGTGTTTGGGTACTTTTGATTTGGTTTTAGGCTGGTTCAGCACAACATTGTGGGCTGAATGGCCTGTCCCTAGGCTGTACTGTTCTATTACCCACTGTGCACTGTGCTTCAGACAAAACTTGCAAGTCTTTGGAAATTGGACAAACAGTAACATATAGTTCAAGTTCAAGTTTATTGTCATCTGACTGTACATACCTATAATCAGTCTAAGCAATATTCCTCCAGGCCATGGTGCACCTACTAAACACATACATACACAGCACATAAACCAAAACATTACCACAAATATGGTAATAAAATATAATTTAAAGTGCATGTAGTGTGCAGTAAATAGTAAACAGTTGCAGCTTGCTGTCCCAATGATGAAACCTTGATGGTGGCAGGGTATTCATTAGTCTCAGCCTGAGGGAAGAAACTGTTACCCAGTCAACAGTCCTAGTCCTGATTTCCTGTACCTCCTTCCTGACTGTCATGAATCAAAGAGATTGTGAGATGGGTGGTAGGGATCCTCAACAAAACCGACTAACTATCCACACTTCACAGCATGAAAGATATCCCATTTAATCTGGCTGCCTCTCACCTACCTTTTCTTTAGTGACAACATGCTCTGTCTTTTCCCATTCAGGTTGCCCCTCACCCCTCTCTTCTCCTCACCTGTCCATCATTTTCCTTTCTCCTACCCTTTATTACATGGTCCACTGTCTGTTCCTATCAGATTCTTTCTGCTTTAGCCAATCACCTTTTCCACGTATCCCCTTCCAGCTTCTTGCGTCAACCCGTTTCGCCTCCCACTCACCTGGAGTCACCTATCACCTGCCGGCTTGTCCGTCTTTTGCTCCCTGTGCCTTCTTATTCTGGCTTCTGCCCCCTTCCTTTACCGTCCTGAAACAAGGTCTCACCCTGAAATGCAGACTGCTTATTCCTCTCCAGAGATGCTGTCTGAGAGTTCCTCCAGTAATTGATGTGTAGTTCTCCTTGGCCTCCTGTCCTTTGTTTCTCTGTCCTTTCTATAACATGGAAAAAAGAACATGTTTAGTGCTTCAATTTTAATTTCAGATTTAGCGTACCACTCTACTTTTCATCCCCATCTCTCTGAAATTAAGTCCTGGGATAACTCTGTTTCTTTATGACCTTGCCAAACTGGTGCACAACTTCAATCTACTAAAGCTACTAGTTGGTATAAAAAGAACACCTTTTACTGGCAATACAAAATAAGACTCATAAACCAACATTGCTTGAGTATCTCCTCTCTGATGGTAGCAATGAGACGAGAGCATAACCTAAGAGAGGGGGGTCCTTAATGATGGATACCACCTTTTTGAAGTATCACATTTGAAGATATCCTCAATGCTAAGGAGGTGTTTTCTTTTTATTTTCTTTACTAACCCTATATTCAGATTAAGATTTATAAAGTTCACTCATTTAATTGCACATGTTGTACTGTCTGATACTTTGCATTGTGGATTTGTAACCGGGCAACACATCACACAGCATCCACACAAACGAGATTTCTCAGTTTGGCTGGGCCAAAGGTTGTCGTCCCCTAGATGAACACGTGCTGGCCGAGCCTGAGGATTACATATCTATGATTGAGCTGACTGAGTTTACAACCCTCTACAACTTTTTCTGATCCTGTGCAGTGGCCCTCTATACCAGATAGTGAGATGGTTATGCAACCAGTTGGAATGCTCTCCGTGGTTCCTCTGTAGAAATTCCCAAGAGTTTTTGGTGGCAACTCATATAACCCACGTGGATAACTCTTTGAAGGAGCCTGGTGGACTTCCCAGTTATACCATTATCACAAGGTTCAGAGTTGGTTATGTACCAGCAGCAATTAATCACAAATTGAGTCAGGTTTCAATGTTAAAACCATTATCTTTATTAGTATCTTCTCAAAAATATAGAAAATTAAATGAAATAAACAGAAGTTAATAGTGATATGTGTGTGTGGCTTCCAAACTGTCAAGCTTAGGAACAGTTCTGAAAGTCTTAAGATGGTAAACCAGAAAGGTCCAGTAATCCATGGAATAAATGAAGGGAGGAACTTGTAAATCCACATTATTGTGTAGAGAGAAGGCGATGACAAAGAATTCCACAGGTTCCACACTGGGAAAACAAAGTAACAGTCACCGAAGATCTTATCCATTGAGTCATTCCAAAATCCATGTAGAAATATCCCAAAGGTGACAGTCATCAAATATCCCTTCACACTAGTGGTTACCACATAGCACACACGAATCCAGGTAAGGGTTAACAAAAGTGGTTGCCGCAGGATACTCCAACAAAATCCATGTATGGATCATACGAAGTGACAGTCACACATCCAGTGTGCATGGTGGGCCGTTAATCAACCCAATCATGGGCATGGGAAAGTATCAGATTTTATCCATTTTTACACAGCAAGCCCCTGCTGACAGCTTGTGGTCCAACACACACACACACACACACACACACACACACACACACACACACACACACACACACACACACACACACACACACACACACACACACACACACACTCAATCTCTCTCTCTCTCTCTCTCTCCTTCTGAAAGTCCCAGCAGTCTGTCACAGCTTGTTATACTGACATCATAGAGCCACCTCATCCAGGTTTTTTAAAGTGACACCCACAGTAAATGGAACCGTGGTCATATAACACCTCCCCCCAAAAAGGAAAAGTTTTGATCTGTAAGAGCAAAATTTTAACTGCAAACTACAATATGTGAAACAATATATATACGATTACCATATAGCAACCTACAGAATAATATAACATATCGCAGAAGTGTATACAAATATCAAATTCCATTCCCCTATTAAAAGTACATTGCAAGCTTAACACCTAGAAAGGCAATCAGCAATTATATTATCCCTGCCTTTAATGTGAGCTATTATGATCAAACTCCTGCAAAATCAAGCTCCAATTTAACAACCTTCTATTTTTGTTTTTCACTTTACTCAGGAATGCCAATGGATTGTGATCTGTATAAACAAGTGGTTTCTGAGCTGGGCACACATACACATCGAAACGCTGCAAAGCCAAAATAAGTGATAGCAATTCCTTCTTGATGGTGGAATAATTTATTTGATGCTCATTAAATTTCTTTGAAAAGTAAGCCACAGGATGGTCAACATCATCACAATCATCCCCTTGTAGTAACACTGTTCCTGCAGCTTCATCACTGGCATCCACAGCTATGAAGAATGGCTTTGCAAACTCAGGTGACCTGAGCACAGGGTGGTGACATAAGATGGCTGTCAATTGATCAAATGGCCCCTGACAATGCTCTGTCCAAACAAACCTTTCACCCTTCTTCAGGAGGTTAGTCAATGGGAGAGCAACATCAGCGAAGTTCTTACAGAACCAGTGATAATATCCGAGCATTCCCAGGAATCTTCTAAGAGTTTTTTTACCAGTTGGAATGGGAACATCAGAAACTGCCTGAACTTTTGCCTGAACAGGAGCCAACCTGCCTTGACCTATGACATAACCAAGATAGGTCACAGTGGCATGGCCAAATTCACTCTTAGCTAAATTAACTGTAAGGTTGGCCTTTGAGAGCCTGTCAAACAGCTTTTCCACTGCAGAGATATGGGCTTCCCAGATGTCATTCCCTGTGACCAAATCATCAATATGGGTGCCTGTATGTTCCAACCCTTGAAATACAGAATTGATTATTCTCTGGAATGTTCCCGGAGCATTTTTCATTTCAAATGGCAGAACATTATATTCATACAACACAGAAGGTGTTAAAATGCAGAAATGTCTCTACCTCGATCCGTTAATGGAACACACCAATACCCTTTTAACAGATCGATCTTTATAAGGAACTTAGGTGTTCCAACATTATCTACACAGTCATCCACTCTGGGGATGGGATAAGCATCTGTTTTTGTTATAGCATTCACCTTTCTGTAATCAGTGAAAAACATGTAATTTAATGACTGGGAGACCTCAGTCAGTCCGGATCGGGAGCAGCATCTCCAACACCATCACACTGAGCACGGGGGCTCCCCAGAGTTGTGTGCTCAGTCCACTGCTGTTCACTCTGCTGACCCATGACTGTGCAGCAACACACAGCTCGAATCACATAATCAAGTTCGCCGATGACCTGACCGTGGTGGGTCTCATCAGCAAGAACGATGAGTCAGCATACAGAGAGCAACTTGTCTCTGAATGTGACCAAAACAAAAGAGATAGTTGTTGACTTCAGGGGAGCATGAGGTGACCACTCTCCGCTGAACATCGATGGCTCCTCCATTGAGATCGTAAAGAGCAGCAAATTTCTTGGTGTTCACCTGACGGGGAATCTCACCTGGTCCCTCAAAACCAGCTCCATAGCAAAGAAAGCCCAGCAGAGTCTCTACTTACTGCGAAGGCTGAGAAAAGTCCATCTCCCACCACCCCCATCCTCATCACATTCTACAGAGGAAGTATTGAGAGCATCCTGAGCAGCTGCATCACTGCCTGGTTCGGAAATTGCACCATCTCGGATCACAAGACCCTGCAGCAGATAGTGAGGTCAGTTGAGAAGATCATCGGAGTCTCTCTTCCCGATATTACAGACATTTACACCACATGCTGTACCCGCAAAACTAACAGTATTGTGAACGACCACACGTGCCCCTCACACAAACTCTTCTCCCTCCTGCCATCTGACAAAAGGTACCGAAGCATTTGGGCTCTCACGACCAGACTGTGCAACAGTTTCTTCCCCCAAGCCATCAGACTCCTCAATACCCAGAGTCCAGACTGACAGAGTAGATAAATCTGTCTTAGAGTAGATAAATCCCCAGGACCTGACAGGGTATTCCCTCGGACCTTGAGGGAGACTAGTGTTGAAATCGCAGGGGCCCTGGCAAAATATTTAAAATGTTGATATCCACGGGTCAGGTGCCGAAGGATTGGAGGATAGCTCATATAGTTTTGTTGTTTAAAAAAGGCTCAAAAAGTAAGCCAGGAAATTATAGGCCGGTAAGTTTGACATTGGTAGTAGGTAAATTATTGGAAGGAATACTAAGAGATAGGATCTACAAGTATTTGGATAGACAGGGACTTATTAGAAACAGTCAGCATGGCTTTGTGCGTGGTAGGTCATGTTTAACTAATCTATTAGAGTTTTTCGAGGAAGTTACCAGGAAAGATGTTGTATACATGGACTTCAGTAAGGCCTTTGACAAGGTCCTGCATGGGAGGTTAGTTAGGAAGATTCAGTCGCTAGGTATACATGGAGAGGTAGTAAATTAGATTAGACATTGGCTCAACGGAAGAAGCCAGAGAGTGGTAGTGGAGGATTGCTACTCTGAGTGGAGGCCTGTGACTAGTGGTGTGCCACAGGGATCAGTGCTGGGTTCATTGTTATTTGTCATCTATATCAATGATCTGGATGATAATGTGGCAAATTGGATCAGCAAATTTGATGATGATACAAAGATTAGAGGTGTAGTGGACAGTGAGGAAGGTTTTCAAAGCTTGCAGAGAGATTTGGACCAGTTGGAGGAATGGACAGAAAAATAGCAGATGGAGTTTAATGCGGACAAGTGTGAGGTATTGCACTTTGGAAGGTCAAACCAAGGTAGAACATACAAGGTAAATGGTAGGACACTAAGGAGTGCAGTAGAACAGAGGGATCTGGGAATACAGATACATAATTCCCTAAAGGTGGCGTCACAAGTAGATAGGGTTGTAAAGAGAGCTTTTGATACAGTAGACAATAGACAATAGATAGTAGGTGCAGGAGTAGGCCATTTGGCCCTTCAAGCCAGCACCGCCATTCACTGTGATCATTGCTGGTCATACACAATCAGTACCCCGTTCCTGCCCTCTCCCCATATCCCTTGACCCCGCTATCTATAAGAGCTCTATCTAACTCTCTCTTGAATGCATCCAGAGACTTGGCCTCCACTGCCTTCTGGGGCAGAGCATTCCACATATCCACCACTCTCTGGGTGAAAAAGTTTTTCCACATCTCTGTTCTAAATGGCCTACCCCTTATTCTTAAACTGTGGCCTTTAGTTCTGGACTCACCCATCAGCGGGAACATGCTTCCTGCCTCCAACGTGTCCAATCCCTTAATAATCTTATATGTTTCAATCAGATCCCCTCTCATCCTTCTAAATTCCAGTGTATACAAGCCCAGTCGCTCCAATCTTTCAACATATGACAGTCTTCCCATTCTGGGAATTAACCTTGTGAAACAACGCTGCACTCCCTCAATAGCAAGAATGTCCTTCCTCAAATTTGGAGACCAAAACTGCACACAATACTCCAGGTGGGGTCTCACCAGGTCCCTGTACAGCTGCAGAAGGACCTCTTTACTCCTATACTCAATTCCTCTTGCTATAAAGGCCAGCATGCCATTAGCTTTCTTCACTGCCTGCTGTACCTGCATGCTTGCTTTCATTGACTAATGTACAAGAACACCTAGATCTCGTTGTACTTCCCCTTTTCCTAACTTGACTCCATTTAGATAGTAATCTGCCTTCCTGTTCTTGCCACCAAAGTGGATAACCTCACATTTATCCACATTAAACTGCATCTGCCATACATTTGTCCACTCACCCAACCTGTCCAAGTCACCTTGCATTCTCATAACATCCTCCTGACATTTCACACTGCCACCCAGCTTTGTGTCATCGGCAAATTTGCTAATGTTACTTTTAATCCCTTCATCTAAATCATTAATGTATATTGTAAACAGCTGTGGTCCCAGCACCGAACCTTGCGGTACCCCACTGGTCACAGTCTGCCATTCCGAAAGGGACCCGTTAATTACTACTCTTTGTTTCCTGTCAGCCAGCCAATTTTCAATCCATGTCAGTACTCTGCCCCCAATACCATGTGCCCTAATTTTGCCCACTAATCTCCTATGTGGGACTTTATCAAAAGCTTTCTGGAAGTCCAGATACACTACATCCACTGGCTCTCCCTTGTCCATTTTCATAGTTACATCCTCAAAAAACTCCAGAAGATTAGTCAAGCATGATTTTCCCTTCATAAATCCATGCTGACTCAGACTGATCCTTCTACTGCTATCCAAATGTGTCGTAATTTCCTCTTTTATAATTGACTCCAGCATCTTTCCCACCACTGACGTCAGGCTAACCGGTCTATAATTCCCTGTTTTCTCTCTCCCTCCTTTCTTAAAAAGTGGGACAACATTAGCCACCCTCCAATCAGCAGGAACTGTTCCTGAATCTATAGAATATTGGAAAATGATTACCAATGGTTCCACGATTTCTAGAGCCACCTTTTTAAGTACCCTAGGATGCAGACCATCAGGTCCCGGGGACTTATCAGCCTTCAGACTCAACAGTCTATCCAACACAGTTTCTTGCCTAATATAAATTTCCTTCAGTTCATCCTTTACCCTAGTTCCTTTGGCCTCTATTACATCTGGGAGATTGTTTGTGTCTTCCCTAGTGAAGACAGATCCAAAGTACCTGTTCAACTCATCTGCCATTTCCTTGTTCCCCATAATAAATTCACCCGTTTCTGTCTTCAATGGCCCAATTTTGGTCTTAACTATTTTTTTGCTATTCACATACCTAAAGAAGTATTTACTATCCTCCTTTATATTCTTGGCTAGTTTACTTTCGTACCTCATTTTTTTCTTGGCGTATTGCCTTTTTTGTCATCTTCGGTTGCTCTTTAAAAGCTTCCCAGTCCTTCAGTTTCCTGCTCATCTTTGCTATGTTATACTTCTTCTCTTTTATTTTTATACTGCCCTTTACTTCCCTCATCAGCCACGGCCATCCCTTACTCCCCTTAGGATCTTTCTTCCTCTTTGGAATGAACCGATCCTGCACCTTCTACATTATTCCCAGAAATACCTGCCATTTTTGTTCCATTGTCTTCCCTGCTAGGGTATTGTTCCATTGAACTTTGGCCAGCTCCTCCCTCATAGCTCCATAGTTCCATTTGATCAACTAAAATACTGACACATCCAATTTTCCCTTCTCCTTCTCAAATTGTAGGTTTAAACATATCATATTATGGTCACTACCTCCTAATGGTTCCTTTACCTTGAGATCAAATCCGGTTCATTGCACAACACTAAATCTAGAATTGCCTTCTCCCTGGGCAATTCCAGTACAAGCTCCAGTACAAGCTGTTCTAAGAATCCATCTCGGAGGCACTCCACAAACTCCCTTTCTTGGGGTCCAGTACCATTCTGATTCTCCCAGTCTACCTGCATGTTGAAATCCCCTATGACAACTGTATCATTATCTTTGCGACATGCCAATTTTAACTCTTCATTCAACTTACACCCTACATCCAGACTGCTGTTTGGGGGCCTGTAGATAACTCCCATTAGGGTCTTTCTACCCTTAGAATTTCTCAGTTCTATCCATACTGACTCTACATCCCCTGTTTCTATGTCCCCCCCTCGCAAGGGACTGAATATCATTCCTCACCAACAGAGCCACCCCACCCCCTCTGCCAGTCAGTCTGTCCTTTCGATAAGATGTATATCCTTGAATATTCATTTCCCAGGCCCTGTCCGCTTGAAGCCATGTCTCTGTTATTCCCACAACTTCGTACTTGCCAATTTCCAACTGAGCCTCAAGCTCATCTACTTTATTCCTTATACTTCATGCATTCATATATAATACTTTTAATTCGGTACTCCCCTCTCCTTTCATATCAATTCCTATTTCACTTGGCCATACTGTATGATCTCTTCTTGAGCTTTCTACTCCATTGATTCTGTTGTCCTTTTTAACTTTTCTTATTTTCACTTTCCCTTCAACTTCATCCTTATATTTCCAGTTCATCCCCTCCCCCCCACTACTTAGTTTAAACACATCCGTGTTGCAGTGGCAACCCTGTCTGCCAGAATGCTGGTCCCCCGCCTATTAATGTGCAACCCGTCCCTTTTGTACAATTCATCCCTACCCCAAAACAGATTCCAGTGGTCCAAGAATGTAAATCCTTGCTTCCTGCACCAGTTCCTTGGCCACACATTCAGATCCATTATCTTCCTGTTCCTGCCCTCTCCAGCACGAGGAACTGGAAGCAAACCAGAGATAACCACCCTGGAAGTCCTGCTTTTCAGCCTTCTTCCGAGTTCTCTGAATTCCCGCTGCAGAATGTCCTTCCTCTTCTTCCCGATGTCATTTGTGCCGACATGCACTACTGCTTCCGGCTGTTCACCTTCACCCTTGAGGATTCCCTGCAATCAGTCCGTGATGTCCTGGATCCTAGCACCAGGGAAGCAACACACCATCCTTAAATCTCGCCTGTTGCCACAGAAACCCCTTTCCGTACCTCTTACTATGGAGTCCCCTACTACCACGGCTCTTCCTGATGTCTGACTCCTCGGCTCTGCTTCTGAACCAATTTTCAGCTCGTAGACCTGTCTGCCTCTCAGACTGGCAGTATCTTCTGTCCTGACAGCTTCCAAGAGGGTGAACCTGTTTACGAGAGGTACATCCCCTGGGGTCTCCTGTACTTCAAGCATCCTTTCCTTCCTCATCATCGCCCCCTTTCTCTCTTCCGGTATCCTCGGTGTAACGACCTCACTGTAGGTCCTGTCCAGAAAACTCTCGTTTTCGCGGATGAACCTGAGGTCATCCAGTTCTTTCTTCAGTGTTGCAACATGCTCCTTCAGAAGCTGAATCTGGACACACTTTCCACAGCTGTAGCAGCCGGGGGCACCATCAGTGTCCCTGACCTCCCACATTATGCACGTAGCACACTGAATCAGCTTAGCGGTCATGTCTTCACCCTCTGCAATTGTGCCTGGCGTAGTCTCCTCCCTCAGCCTCCTTGGCGAAGACTCTCCAGCCAAAGACTAGCACTTTTCACAACAGGCACTTCCATTGACCTTTATAAATCAAAGTATTGAGTATACGAGTTAGAATGTAATGGTGAGGTTATATAAGACATTGGTGAGACCGAATTTGGAGTATTGTGTGCAGTTTTGGTCACCTAATTACAGGAAGGATATTAATAAAGCTGAAAGAGCGCAGAGAAGATTTACAAGGATGTTGCCGGGACTTGAGAAACTGAGTTACTGAGAAAGGTTGAATAGGTTAGGACTTTATTCCCTGGAGCGTAGAAGAATGAGGGGTGATTTGATAGAGGTGTATAAAATTATGATGGGTATAGACAGAGTGAATGCAAGCAGGCTTTTTCCACTGAGGCCATGGGAGAAAAAAACCAGAGGTCATGGGTTAAGGGTGAAGGGGGAAAAGTTTAAAGGGAGCATTAGTGGGGGCTTCTTCACTCAGAAAGTGGTGGGAGTGTGGAATGAGCTGCCAGATGAAGTGGTGAATGTGGGGTCACTTTTGATATTTAAGAAAAACTTGGACAGGTACATGGATGAGAGGTGTATGGAGGGATATGGGCCAGGTGCAGGTCAGTGGGACTAGGCAGAAAAATGGTTCGGCACAGCCAAGAAGGGCCAAAAGGCCTGTTTCTGTGCTGTAATGTTCTATGGTTCTATGGTTCTACATCTACATTACTTATTATTATATTGTAATTTGTCCTCTACTGTGCCTATTGCCTTGCTTATATAATTATTGTAGTGCCCTGCACTGTTTTGTGCACTTCATGTAGTCCTGTGCAGGTCTGTAGTCCAGTGTAGTTTTTTATGTTGTTTTATGTTGTCTAGTGTAGCCTTGTGCTGTCTAGTGTAGTTTTGTGTTTCATGTAGCACCAGGGTCCTGGAGAAATGTTGTTGCATTTTTACTGTGTACTGTACCAGCAGTTTATGGTTGAAAGGACAATAAACTTGACTTGACGTGACCTGATACTGCCATCTGGTTTAGGTACCATAACACAAGATGAGATCCAATCAGAAGTTGAATGCCTAATAATACTATTTTCTAATATATACTCAATTTCTTGTTCAACAAGTCTATATTTTCCAATATTCATGCGATATGGATGTTGTTTTATAGATTTGGCATCACTGACATCTACATCAGGTGAGACTATTGTGATTCTTTTTGGAACATCAGGGAGCAAATCCCTAAATTTCATGATCAACTGCTTCATCTGTTGCCACTGCTGTGGCTGTAAATGAGCCAATTTTTCATCAAGACTTTCCAAAGTAGTCGAATTTGTCAATCTGGCTGAAATAATGGTGGATTTAAAATAGGCCTCAGATGGATTAGCTGGTAAGTTCCTAGAGATATCAGACTCATTGTTATTGACAACAATGGTCACAGCTTCTGTCTGTTTCCCATGGTACAACTTAAGTATGTTTACATGACTAAGCTGCATTGGCCTTTGTCTATCTGGTATTTTTACTACATAATCCACTTCATTAACTTTAGACACAACTTCATAGGGACCATGAAATTTTGCTTGCAGAGGGTTTGGCTGCATGGGAAACAAAACAAGAACTTTATCTCCCGGCTTGAATGACTTCATTCAGGCTTCCTTATCATACCAAGTTTTCATTCTTTCCTGGCCTCATTTTAAATTTCGCCTTGCTAAGTTGCAAGCCCTTTGCAATCTGTCCTTGAATTTTAAAACATAGTTGAGCAAATTAATATGCAGGTCATTGTTAATCCACTGCTCTTTTAATAATGCCTCTAGCTCTATTGTAAGTTTCTCTAACTTTATTTGTTCCAGCTTCAACTGGAGCTTAGCTGGTTTCCTTTCAGAAAATATTTCTAACACCTCCCCTTCAAACACATTAGTAGATACATAATGGTCAGTTATTCTCCTCTGAATCTCTGCCTTTCTTATAGCCATTTTTACCCTAACAAATCCCAGCTATTTAGCAATGACCAACAAGTGGTCTTTTTTGGTGTCCCCTAATGCCTCAAGGGTTGGCGATGCCAGAAATCCCTCAATATGCATTGCTGCTGTTTCCACACACAAATCAATCAAAAGGGAAGTAACCAATCAGATTGATAATCGATCAATCAATACGCTCCAATTTTGTTCGGATCCTGGACGAGCCCCCAATTTATGTTATCTGCCAGTAGCAATAGATCACAAATTGAGTTAGATTTTAATGTTAAAACCATTATCTTTATTAGTATCTACTCAAAAATATAGAAAATTAAATGAAATAAACAGAAGTTATCAGTGTTATGTGTGTGTGGTTCCCAAGCTGTCAAGCTTAGGAACAGTTCTTAAAGTCTTAAGATGGTAAACCAGAAAGGTCCAGTAATCCATGGAATAAATGAGGGGAGGAACTTGTAAATCCACATTATTGTGTAGAGAGAAGGCGATCACGAAGAATTCCACAGGTTCCACACTGGGAAAATGAAGTAACAGTTGCCAAAGATCTTATCTGTTGAGTCGTTCCAAAATCCACGTAGAAATATCCCAAAGGGGACAGTCACCGAATATCCCTTCACACTAGTGGTTACCACATAGCACACATGAATCCAGGTAAGGGTTAACAAAAGTGGTTGCCGCAGGATACTCCAACAAAATCCACATATGAATCATACGAAGTGACAGTCACACATCCAATGTGCATGGTGGGCCATTAATCAACCCAATCATGGGCATGGGAAAGTATCAGATTTTATCCATTTTTACACAGCAAGCTCCTGCTGACAGCTTGTGGTATAAAACTCCCACTCTCTGTCTCACTTTTCTTCTGAAAGTCCCAACGGTCTGTTGCAGCTTGTTATATTGACATCATAGTCCTGCCTCATCCAGGCTTTTTAATGTGACACCCACAGTAAACAGAACCATGGTTGTGTAACAAATTGGACTGCAGCAATTCAAGAAAGCAGATGTCAAGTTCTTGAGCCAGACAAGGCTGGGCAATTTAGCGAAGACGGTGCACGGATAAAACCTATCATTGATCAGGGCTGTGCAATATGTCTAATAGTGCATGTATCAGAATCCATCATTAATCAGGGCTGTGCGATATGTCTAACACAGTGTGTGGATTTGAATCTGTTATTGATCAGGATTGTTCAGTATGTCTAACACAGAGTGTGGATTGGTATCCAATCATCATTTTTATTTGTTGTCATTTCTGGGGGACCCCATAGTATAGCTATCATTTACAACCCAGTTCTAATTGTCTGTGTGTCAGCTTCTCGAATCTCTGCCTTCACACAGTACGCATGACAGACTCTGCACAGAAGTGACTGAATGTCCAATGTGGTCCATGGGTTGCTTAATTGTTCAATGGATCTATGTTAGATCCTTGGACTTTTCTGTACAAGGACGCTGCAATAGTCACTTTTGTCTTTAAAACTTTCCCCCGGTCCATCACCTCACCCACACTTGTCAAATTCAGAGGACAGAGGCGTAACACATGCAAGTTTGAGAGACCAGGGCCAATGACTAAATGACTAGAGGTAGTTTGGAGTTCAGAACTCCTGTGGTTGGAGTCCTGGTGTGTGTGTGTGTGTGTGTGTGTGTGTGTGTGTGTGTGTGTGTGTGTGTGTGTGTGTGTGTGTGTGTGTGTGTGTGTGTGTGTGTATTCGTGTGACTGTGTGTGTGTGTGTCTATTCGTGTGACTGTGTGCGTGTGTGTCTGTGTATGTCTGTATGCATGCATGTGTATGTGTCTTTTTTTGTGTGTGTGAATGTGTGGGTCTATGCATCTGTTTGCATATTTGTGTGTGTGTGTCTGTTTTGTGTGTTGGTGTGTTTTTTGTGTGTGTCTGTATGTGTGTGTGTATGGTTCCTGTCTGTGTGTCTCTGTGTGTATGTGTGCGTTTCTGTGTTTGAGTATGTGTGTGTGTCTGTGTATGTGTATGTATGTGTCTGTTTTTGTATGTGTGTGTGTGACTGTGTGTGTCTGTGTGTCTCTCTGTAAGTGTGTGTGTGTCTCTCTCTCTCTCTATGTGCCTCTGTGTGTGTCTGTGTGTGTGTGAAATGGGTTTGTTTTGCTGTTGTTCCTGATTGAGTTCTATTGAATGTTGTGGACGTGCTCTGTTGCCACTGGACTGTGTGACAGCATTTGCAGGGGCCCCCTGCACATCGTCAGGTGTGTTGGTTGCTAACACAAATGAGGTGTTTCACTGTCTATTTCCATGTAGATGTGCTAAATAAATCTGAATCTGATACTTCCAAATAATTAGTAATCTGCCCTCGAGCAAATGTTTTTCTCATTTTCTTAAGCTAGAATGAAAGCTTACTCCAGTTCTGGCGGAGCTGCAGTTGAAGGTGGTTTTATTATTCCCCAACGTGTTACAGTGCACAAGGAGCCCATGTAAAACGACAGTACTTCTCAGTGTTTGAATAAAGGGCATTGTGTGCATTGCTCAGATTCAAATATTGATTGAAATTCCTTGCACCTCCAACAAGTGCAATTAACTACGAAATCAAATGTACAAACAATATAAAATGGACAGCCCAATGGCGAAAGCTAGTTGCTTAACAATGCAATACTGAGGAATCAACATCAGCTGTGAACCCACAAGTAAGCAGTGAGATATAGTAATTAGAAATAAAATAACAATGCAAATCAGGAAAGATGCAACAGTTAGTGACCGTCATCCACTATCCATTTGGATACTGCAGCTCCCTGGGGTTTCCTGCAAAAGCACCTCATGTAGATGGACTCAATGGTGGAGGGGGCTTGACCCATGATGAGCTGGGCAGCATCCGTTACTTTTTGTAGGATTTTCAATTCAAAGCGATTGGTGCAACCAGTCAATATACTCTTTTAGATAACATGCCAAATCTTCACAAACTCACTTTCAAGGAGCCTTCATCTCATGTTCTTGATATTTATTGCTTATTTATTTAGTACTATTTATTTTTTGTTCTTTTGCATTTGCACAGCTTTCGGTCTTTGGCACACTGATTGTCCATCCTGTTGGCTGCAGTCATTTACTGATTCTATTATGTTTCCTGGGTTTACTGAGTATGTCTGCAAGGAGATGGTGACATATATATACTTTGATTATACATTTATTTTAAAATTTGAACTTTGAAATACATTAATCTGTAATGATCTTCTGCCCCTTTAATTGACCATATCTCCTTTTAGTATTATCTGGAAACTTAGCAAAAGACCAGCAACGTTTACCCACTGTGACTATTTACCTACCTCCACTCCCTAAACATTTTTTACTTGTCCTTGGCTGCATTTCCTACTTTGCCTATAATTAAGTTTCCCATCAAACACTTCTTGGAAATCCAGATTACTGGCAGCTATGCTCATACCATTGACTATACTGCCACTTATTTGGGCCCTGCGCTCCCAGTGTCCTCCAATCTCCATTGTCCTCTGAAGTCAGAGGTATGTTTGAAGTTCATCAATACTTCCACAATCCCTATCGTCGATCGTACAGGAGATTGGTCTATACAGCTTCACCAGAGCCCTGCAGGTTGGCTTTACCCATTTCCATCTCTCCTCTCAGGACATAGGGTTGGACTTTGAGAATTTGAGACATAGGGTTGGACTCTTTATCTTTCCAAATATTCAGTAATGTTGGTCAGACAAAACCCACCTGTTGGAGCCTGCATTTTACAATACTTTCCATCTCCCGGAGTTCATCTTTTTCTTCCTCTGGTCAGAGATGTTTTGCTTTCTGCAATGCCTAGATTGGTCCCTATTTCTCTGAACTTATTTTACCCCTCACCTGCCTAGTTCAGGGATTGGCCATTTAAAACAAGATAAGGACAGCAAACGAAGAAACTTGCATTTATCTTTTGCATTCACTTAGAGAGATGTCGATGCTCAATTATTGAGAAGACTCAATGGTATGTTGATGTACTAGCAATAATTAAGTGAATCTGAATCTGACTCAAGATGAGATCAGTAAACTTCTGAAATAAAAGGAATTGGTTTACTTTTGTCACAATTACTGAGATACAGGGAAAAGCTTGTCTTGCATACTGATCATACAGATCAGATCATTACTCGGTAAACAGAATGCTGAATAGCTTTCTATTTTTATTTACTTAGAGATACAGCACATTAATGAGCTCTTCCAGTCCAAAAAGCCCACAAAAAAAGAATCTAAGCCCACTACCAAGATCGAAGCTGTTTGGTAAAGAAAGAAAATAGGAAAAAAATCCTTATCATATTGTGAAATATGTTATTAGTCAACATCTGTACTTTAACAGCAAATCAAAGGTTTTGACAATAGTTCAAAAATGGTCCGCACAATGTTTGAAAGTCTTGGTTAGATTCAGAAATTGAACATTGGATCTTCTCTAAATTTAAGCATGACATAACATCACGTAGCCATTGAGCATGAGTAGGCGGAACAACATCCTTCCATTTAAGCAAGAGCGCCCTCTGAGCTACAAGAGAAATAAAAGCCAAAATATGCAAAGCAGATTTCTCCAAAATAATATCTTTTCCTCCAACAATACCGAACAAGGCAGTCAAAGGGTTCGGCTTAAAATTTACTTTGAAAAGTACAAAGTTTGAAATACTTCCTTCCAGTATTTTTCCTTAAAAAAACATACTAAACCCACACCACCCCGTAACCCTCTATTTTTCTTACATCCATGTGCCTGTCCAAGAGGCTCTTAAATATCCCCAATGTGTTAGCCTCCACCACCATCCCTGGCAAGTCAATCCAGGCACCCACAAAACCTCTGTGTAAAAAACTTACCCCGATGTCTCCCCTAAACTTCCCTCCCTTAACTTCGTACATATGGCCTCTGGTGTTTTCTATTGGTGCCCTGGGAAACAGGTACTGGCTGTCCACCCTATCTATGCCTCACATAATCTTGTAGGCCTCTATAAAGTCCCCTCTCATCCTTCTATGCTCCAAAGAGAAAAGTCCCAGCTCTGCTAACCTTGCCTCATCAGACTTGTTCTCCAATCCAGGCAACATCCTGGTAAATCTCATCTGCACCCTCTCCATAGCTTCCACATCCTTCCTATAATGAGGTGATCAGAACTGAACACAATATTCTAAGTGTGGTCTCACCAGAGATTTGTAGAGTTGCAACATGACCTCTCTACTCTTGAACTCAGTCCCCCTATTAATGAAGCCTAGCATCCCATGGGCCTTCTTAACTACCTGTGCAGCGACCTTGAGGGATGTATGGATTTGAACACCAAGGTCCCTCTGTTCATCCACACTCTTAAGTAATCGACCATTAACCCTGTACTCAGCCTTCTGGTTTGTCCTTCCAAAATGCATCACCTCACACTTATCTGGATTGAACTCCATCTGCCACTTTTCTGCCCAACTCTGCATCCTGTCTATATCCTCTTGTAACCTTCGACAACCTACAGCTCCATCCACAACTCCTTCAATCTTCGTGTCATCTGCAAACTTACTCACCCATCCTTCCACCTCTTTATCCAGGCCATTTATAAAAATCACAAAGAGCAGGGGTCCTAGGACAGATCCCTGTGGCACTCCACTAGTCACCGACCTCCAGGCAGAATGATTTCCTTCCACAACTACCCTCTGCTTTCTTCCTGTAAGCCAATTTTTTAATCCAACAGCCAAGGTTCCATTGATCCCATGCCTCATGACTTTCTGGATGAGTCTCCCGTGGGGGACCTTGTCAAATGCCTTGTTAAAATCCATGTAGCAGATCTTCTCTAAATTTAAATAAGACATAATATCACGTAGCCATTGAAGATATGTAGGAGGAGTAGACTCCTTCCATTTAAGCAAGTCTTAAATTCAAAACAATCTTTTTATGATATCTGGGGACCTTTCCTAAATTATTTTTCCAATTTATAAAGTTTAACAGTGCACAGACTTTTATGTATATTTCTATCTTCCCTTCTTAAGTGAATATGTTTTTTTCCTAATTATCCACTATCATCCATCAGCTTTTTTCTTTGGTAGTTGGTAGGGGGTTGACTTTTTTTATATAAAAAATTTCTTTTATGATGTATGATCTATCTTTAATTTTTTGAATACAGAGTGGTATACCTTTATGTATTATGCTATAACATTTTGATCAATTTTATTACAATATATGAATGTACACAATTTATGTTGAGACGTATCTATGTGTTGCACTCTGCAAATCTTGTTTTTTTCTTCTGAATAAAAATATTATAAAAAGGAAAGAAAAAATCCATGTAGACCACATCCACTGCCCTACCCTCATCAATTTATTTTGTTATCTCTTCAAAAAACTCAATTAGGCTCGTGAGGCATCATCTTCCCTTCACAAAGCCATGTTGACTATCCTTGAGTAGACTGTACTTCTCCAAGTGCTCGTAAATCCTGTCCTTAAGAATCCTTTCCAATAGTTTGCAGACCACAGACGTAAGACTCACCGGTCTATAGTTCCCAGGTTTCTCCCTATTACCTTTTTTAAACAAGGGAACTACATTTTCCATTCTCCAGTCCTCTGGCACTTCCCCTGCAGCCAAAGAGGATTCAAAGATCATAGCTACTGCTCCAGCAATCTCTTCTCTCACTTCCCACAGCAACCTGGGGTATATCATGTCCAGCCCTGGGGACTCATCAATCTTGACGTTTTTAAGCAGATCCAACACTTCTTCTTCCTCAATCTCCACATTGACCAGCACACAGGCCTATTTCAACCTCACCCTGATCAAGGTCCTTTACACTTGTGAATACTGAAGCAAAGTCTCCATTTAGGACCTCCCCAACCTCTTCTGCCTCCAGCCACATGTTGCCCTCTTTATCCTTTAGGGGCCCCACCTTCATTCTTGTCATCCTTCTGTTCTTCACATACGTGTAGAACGCCCTGGGGTTCTCCTTAATCCTCCATGCCAAGGCCTTCTCATGCCCCCTTTGAGCTCTATAAGTCCTTTCTTTAGCTCCTTCCTGGCTACCCTATATTTCTCATGAGCCCCTCCTGCTTCCTGCTTCTAATATCTAACATATGCTTCCTTCTTCCTCTTGACGAGTTGCCTCACGTGTTTCGTCAGCCACGGTTCCTTTTTCCCACAGTTTTTCCTTGCCTCAGTGGGACAAACCTATCCTGAACCCAGCACAAATGGTCCCTAAACTTCCTCCACATTACTTCTGTGCTTTCACCCTTGAACATCTGTTTCCAATTTACTCTCGCTAGTTCCTGCCTCATCCCTTCATAGTTAGCCCTTCCCCAGTTAAGCACTTTCCCATTTTGTCTGTTTTTATCCTTTTCCATAGCTATGCTGAAGCTAAGGGAGTTGTGGTTCATTACCCAGAACTAGATCCAGTATGGCCTCTCCTCTCGTCAGCCGGTCCACATACTGTGTCAGGAATCCTTCTTGAACACACCTGACAAATTCAGCCCCATCTATCCCCCTTGCAGTCAGGAGGTGCCAGTCAATATGAGGGAAGTTGAAATCACCCATAATTTCACCATTTGCTCCACCATTTCATCACAGCTAATTTATTATCTTTCTCAACTCTGTTCTCCTGTCTTCTCCTTGTAAACTTTGATGCTCTGACTAATCAAGAACCCATCAAACTCTGCTTAATAAATACCCAATGACTTGGCCTCCACAGCTGCCTGTGGCAATGAATTCCACAGATTCACTACCCTCTGGCTAAAGAAATTCCTCCTCATCTCTGTTCTAAATGGATGTTCCTCTATCCAGAGGCTGTGTTCTCTGGTCCGAGACTCATCCACAATAGAAAACACCCTCTCCTCATCCACTCTATTTAGGCCTTTCAACAGTTTGTGGTTGGGGTGACTCGGGTCTCCAATGATCCTTCAGGCCCTTTTTACACTCCTGTCTTTGTAAAGGTCCTGAATAGTGGGAAGTTCACATTTACAGATGTGCTGGGCTGTCCGCACCACTCTCTGCAGAGTCCTGTGATTGAGGGAGGTACAGTTCCAGTGATGCAGCCAGTCTGGATGCTCTCAGTTGTGCCCCTGTAGAAAATTCTTAGGTGAGGTTTACTGTCAGTGACCCAAATACCTGCTGGTCCTCAGCTGCCTCACAGGCCTCACCTCTCTGAAGTTACTCCAATGCTGAATTATTTCATCATATTAAACCAATACTAACCAGGTGCAACACCCCATCTTTTCCATCCATAGGCATTCACTGAAACAGAGCTTTCTTTTGAAGTCCTGCTAAGGCTCAAGCCATTTTCAAAGTTCCAAGTTAAAATAGAAGTATTATCCAAATAAGCTGGGTCCTGATGAAGGGCCTCAGCCAGAGACATTGGTGCTTTATTCCCCTCTGTAGACGATGCTTGAGCTGCTGAGATCCTTCAGCATTTTGCTTGTGTCGTTCTGGATTTCCAGCATCTGAAGAATCTCTGGTGTTTATCGAGGTCCATGTGTTATGATTCCAGCCCCCTCCTTTGTGAGAATTGCCAGAGCCCTAGTGAAGGGGGGGTCAATGACCCAAGAGAAGAGAGAGATACGTGCGGTGTCCCTCGTTTCACGGTGAGGCAAAAGCTGGCGACTGTGGTCATTGTCTCGTGGAGACTCCTTTGTGAATTGGGAACTGTACTACATGTATACCCTCAGGGCAACGTGGGTGGAGAGATGGAGAGAGATTGCATCATCCCAACCTGATTGACATCTGAGACCCCGTGAGTTCAGATAAAAGAGGGGTTGTAAAGACGGCCCCCCCAGACGCACCAGAAGACACGCTAGAAATCCTGTGACAGCGTTTAATAGCGACAGCCAGTGGGGGGGGGGGGTTCGTGTGCGTCTTTTCCTTGCCTGGGATTGGCGACCTCACCACGGAAGAATGGCTTTAGCTACCGGAGAGGCCACAAGTGAACGGCCACCCCCCAAAGAGACTCCGACGGATCGAACTCATAAAGGTTGGAAAACCCGCCGGGTAACTGTTCCATTCTATACCTATCTCTCTCTCTCTCCAACAAAGTGCACCACTGCGACAACCAAAAGACGGCAGCTGGTGGAACTGCAGTGACCTCGAGAGACTTTTTACATTGGACAATATATATTACCCCTAGACAACGATAGAGCTTATTTCTTATTGATTATTACTATACCTGCACTTTAGATTGAGTATTGACGACGTACGTTATCTGAATGTTTGTATTAACCTTACTTTTGTGCCCCTTTATAAATAAAAACTTCTAAAAGATAGTGCCATCAGACTTCAACGGACCTCTCCATCTTTGCTGGTAAGTGATCCAGTTACGGGATACGTAACACATGTATATAACAATATACTACCTCGAGATTAACTGGACTGGACTGGATAAACTGGACTGGTCAAAGAACACTGAGGCTGTCTACAAGAAGGGTCAGAGCCGTCTCTATTTCCTGAGGAGACTAAGGTGTTTTAACATCTGCCGGACGATGCTAAGGATGTTCTACGAGTCTGTGGTGGCCAGTGCTATCATGTTTGCTGGTGTGCTGGGGCAGCAGGCTGAGGGTAGCAGACGCCAACAGAATTAACAAACTCATTCGTAAGGCCAGTGATGTTGTGGGGGTGGAACTGGACTCTCTGACAGTGGTGTCTGAAAAGAGGATGCTGTCCAAGTTGCATGCCATCTTGGACAACGACTCCCATTCACTTCATAATGTACTGGTTATGCACAGGAGTACATTCAGCCAGAGACTCATTCCACCGAGATGTAACACTGAGCGTCATAGGAAGTCATTCCTACCTGTGGCCATCAAACTTTACAACTCCTCCCTCAGAGTGTCAGACACCCTGAGCCAATAGGCTGGTCCTGGACTTATTTCCACTTGGCATGATTAACTTATTGTTATTTAATTATTTATGGTTTTATATTGCTATATTTCTTCACTATTCTTGGTTGGTGCAGCTGTAACGAAACTCAATTTCCCCTCGTGATCAATAAAGTATGTCTGTCTGTCTGTCTGATTCGTTTTTTGTCAGCAATCATAGACAAAAAGAAATGCAATAGCATTTTATAAAAACTTGTAATAAACAAAGACTGGCAAACAGCCAATCAGCATAGGAAGACAAACTGAAAGTAAAAATGATACTGAGAATGTGAGTCCTTCTAATGAGTCTGTAGGCTATGGAATCAGTTTGGTGCTGAGGGGAGTCTGCACCAGTTCAGGATCCTGGTGGTTCAACATTCAAAGTAAAATTATTATCGAAGTGTGTATATGTCACCATATACGACCCTAAAATTCATTTCCTTGTGGGCATTCACAGTAAATATAAAGAAACTCAACAGAATCAATGAAAAACTACTCACAACACAGATGGACAAGCAACCAGTGTGTAAAAGACAACTAAATGAGCAAATGCAAAAGGTAAAAAAAAAACAAATAATAAATAAACAATAAATATTGAGAACATGAAATGAAGAGTCCTTGAAAGTGTGTCCATAGGTTGCGGGAACAGTTCAGTGCTGGAGTGAGCTAAGTTGTCCCCTCTAGTTCAAGAACCTGATGATGAGAGGATAATAACTATTCCTGAACTTGGTGGCACACACAACATGCTGGAGGAACGCAGTAGGCCGGTCGGTCAGCATCTATGGAAAAAAAGTACTTCTGTCCGAAATGTCTCCTTTTTTCATAGATACTGTCTGGCCTGCTGAATTCCTCCAGCATTTTGTGTGTGTTGCTCAGATTTCCAGCATCTGCAGATTTTCTCTTCTTTGTGATCCTGGTGGTGTGGGTCCTGAGGCTCCTGTACCTCCTTCCTAATGGTAGAGATGAGAAGAGAGCGTGGCCTGGAAGATGGGGGTCCTTAATTTATGGATGCTGTGTTCCTGCTTCGTGTAGATGTTCTCAGTAGTGGAGAGCACTTCACCCGTAATGGATTGTGTCCACCACTTTTATAAGCTTTTCCACTTAAGGTATTGGTATTTCCATGCCAGGCAGAGTCAATATATTCTTCACTGCATATCTATAGAAGTTTGTCAAGGTTTCCTCTGACATGCCAAGTCTAAGCAAACTTCTAAGAAAGTAGAGTCAGTGCTGTGCTTTCTTCGTAATGGCACGTATGTGCTGGGCCCAGGACAGATCCTGGATTGACCTAAGAGCTTCTGCTTTGGACCTGTTCACTACTGTTCATATCACACCGTTCCTTAGAGTTATAGAACAGGAGCATAAGATCAGCTCCTAACCTTGTCCTCTCCAATAAGAGCACTGGATCCAATGTACATAACCCCTCCGTTCTCCCAACCATTAACATTCTGTATGGACCTTCAGGAATTACTGTGGAAACGCTAGGTTGAAACACACATCTTTTGCAACACATAAAATGCTGGAGGAACTCATCAGGTCAGGCAGCATCTGTGGAGATGATTAAATAGTTGCTATTTTGAGCGAGACTCTTTATCAGGACTCTTGTTTCTTGGCCAAAGCAGCCTGTTTGAAATTCCACTGCCTGGGTATGGATTACAGGACCTAATGGCTACGGTTCATAATGCTGCATTTCCTGTCTGCCTGATTAGCCTGAAATTCCTCTCTTCATTAGGACAATAGGATTTTATTTTTGAGCTTTTAAATTGGCCAGTGAGCTTTTAATCATTGTAAAGCTGCAGGTTGCAAGACAGATTTCATGTACCTGTACTGACACTTCCCCAGTGACTTTTAGTCCAGAATACAGAGAGCATCAATTCCATGCAGACTTTAACCACATCCTTCCAAAACAAGCATTGTCTTCAGATAATTGAAACAGTGATGGGGAATGCAGTAATTTGCATGTAAGTTGCATGTCATCCTGGACAATGACTCCCATCCATTCCATAATGTACTGGTTAGGCACAGGAGTACGTTCAGCCAGAAACTCATTCCATCGAGATGTAACACTGAGCGTCATAGGAAGTCATTCCTGCCTGTGGCCATCAAACTTTACAACTCCTCCCTCGAAGTGTCAGACACCCTGAGCCAATAAGCTGGTCCTGGACTTATTTCCACTTGGCATAATTTACTTATTATTATTTAATTATTTGTGGTTTTATATTGCTATATTTCTTCACTATTCTTGGTTGGTGCGGCTGTAACGAAACCCAATTTCCCTTGGGATCAATAAATTATGTCTGTCTGTCTGTCTCAAAGTATGTACATTTATACAGCCTTGAGATTCGCCTTCTTACAAGCGTAGGAGAACAAAGAAACCCAAAAGGACCCATTAAAACAAAAATCTGTCTAATGCCCAATGTTCAGAGAGAGAGAAAGAGAAAATAATGTGCAAATAGCATTCAATACTGAAGTTCACAAAAGGTAGTTCACACTGTGATAAGGGGCCCAAAACTGTTCACAATACTCCAAGTGAGGCCTCACCAGTGCTTTATAAAGTCTCAATATTACATCCTCGCTTTTATATTTCAGACCTCTTGAAATGAATGTTAACATTTGCTGTCCTCGCCACCGACTTAACCTGCAAGTTAACCTTTAGGGAACCCTTCACAAGGACTCAAAAATCCCTTTGCACCTCAGATTTTTGTATTCTTTCTCCAATTAGAAATAGTCACAACCATACACTTCCCGACACTGTACTCCATCTTCCACTTTGCCTATTCTCCTAATCTGTCTAAATACTTCTGCAGCCTATTTCCTCAAACTTACCTGCCCCTCACCCTACCATCATATCATCTTCAAACTTTGCAACAAAGCCATCAATTCTATCAACCAGATCATTGAAATATAACGTAAAAAGGATCAGTTCCAGCCCAGACCCCTGTGGAACACTACTAGTCACCAGCAGCCGGTCAGAAAAGGCTCCCTTTATTCCCACTCTTTGCCTCCTGTCAATCAGCCACTGCTTTACCCTTGCTAGAATCTTTCCTGTAATATTGTTTGATTAAGAATTCTTTGCTGATCACTAAATGCATTGCAGATTATATGTAAAAGTACGTAAATGGCATACGTCATTATGCCATCATGCCATACATTTGCGACTCACTTAAAGTAAAAATGAGGTTAGATTTTGAGCTCCCTTGTTTTATGTTTTGGAGTTATTTTAAAATGAACCCGAGATGACTACCTACCTGTTGAAGCGCAGTGAGGTGCTCGAGTTAAACAACAAAGTGCAGTGAGAAACAGTCCAATTAATAAAAAATCGCAGCACATTTTTTTTCTTTGGAGCTGCAGTACACAGGGTTACAGTTGGACAGCATGTAGCATAACAGTTGGCTTTGTGCGATTACAGCAACAGTGATCAGAGCTTAATTCCACTGCTGCCTGTTATTCTCCCTGTGACCGTGTGGGTTTCATCCAGGTTTCCTCCCACACTCCGAAGATGTACAGGTTAGGTTTAGTAAGTTGCGGGCATGTTAGTTTGGCACAGAAAACATGTATAAGATGATGGGAGGCATTGATCATGCGGATAGTCAAAGGCTTTTTCTCAGGGCTGAAATGGCTAACATGAGAGGGCAGTTTTAAGGTGCTTGGAAGTAGGTATAGAGGAGATGTCAGGGGTAAGTTTTTACGCAGAGAGTGGTGAGTGTGTGGAATGGGCTGCCGGCAATAGTGGTGAAGGCAGATACGATAGGGTCTTTTAAGAGACTCCTGGACAGGTACATGGATCTTAGAAAATTAGAGGGCTATGTGTAACTCTAGGTAATTTCTAAAGTAAGTACATGTTCGGCACAGCATTGTGGGCCGAAGGGCCTGTATTGTGCTGTAGGTTTTCTATGTTTCTATATTCTAGATACTTGCAGGCTGCCCCAGCACAACCTCAGACTTGTTGATAGAAACAACACATCTCACTGTATATTTTGATGTTTTGATGTACATATGACAAATAAAGCCAATGTTTATTACCTCTTGGCCTGGAGAGACCTCAGATCTGCTGACGTGGAATCTAGACACACAACCTGCTGGGATCTGCGAGGACACACACAACCTGCTGGGATCTGCGAGGACACACACAACCTGCTGGGATCTGCGAGGACACACACAACCTGCTGGGATCTGCAAGGACACACACAACCTGCTGGGATCTGCGAGGACACACACAACCTGCTGGGATCTGCGAGGACACACACAGTGCTGGGATCTGCGAGGACACACACAACCTGCTGGGATCTGCAAGGACACACACAACCTGCTGGGATCTGCGAGGACACACACAACCTGCTGGGATCTGCGAGGACACACACAACCTGCTGGGATCTGCGAGGACACACACAGTGCTGGGATCTGCGAGGACACACACAACCTGCTGGGATCTGCGAGGACACACACAACCTGCTGGGATCTGCGAGGACACACACAACCTGCTGGGATCTGCGAGGACACACACAACCTGCTGGGATCTGCGAGGACACACACAGTGCTGGGATCTGCGAGGACACACACAACCTGCTGGGATCTGCAAGGACACACACAACCTGCTGGGATCTGCGAGGACACACACAACCTGCTGGGATCTGCGAGGACACACACAACCTGCTGGGATCTGCGAGGACACACACAGTGCTGGGATCTGCGAGGACACACACAACCTGCTGGGATCTGCGAGGACACACACAACCTGCTGGGATCTGCGAGGACACACATAACCTGCTGGGATCTGCGAGGACACACACAACCTGCTGGAATCTGCGAGGACACACACAACCTGCTGGAATCTGCGAGGACACACACAACCTGCTGGGATCTGCGAGGGCACACACAGTGCTGGAGGAACTCAGCAGGGCAGGCAGCGTCCATGGAGAGGAATAAACAGTTGATGTTTTGGGCTGAGGCCCTTCATCAGGACTGGAAAGGAAGGGGGATGAAGTCAGAAAGAAGAAGATGGGGAGGGGTCGGAGGTCAAACTAGAAGGTGATAGGTGAAACCAGATGTGTGACAGAGGAGTGGATGAGGTAGGAAACTGGGAAGTATAGGCGAAAGGTAAAGGGCTGGAGAAGAAGGGATCTGACAGGAGAGGGCAGTGGAATATCGGAGAAAGAGAAGGAGGGAGGTGATGGGCAGGCGTGGAGAAGAGGAGAGGCCAGAGTGGGGAAATGAAGAAGAGGGAAGTAGGAGGGCGAATGCCCCTCCCCCACCAATTTAGCTTCACCTATCACCTGCAAGTTGTCTTCTTCCCACCCCCTACCCTCTTATTGCAGCTGCTTCCCCCTTCCTTTCCAGCATCTGCAGAATCTCGTGTGTTTATGATCTGCTGGAGGGACTGTGCATGCGGAGCAGCATTTGTGGAGGGAGTTGTTGACAATTCATGTCCTGAAGTAGCATTCCTTTCCCCACAGACGCTGCTGAACTTACCGAGGTCCCCAGCAGTTTGTCTCACCCGACCAGACCTGCGGCTGAAGCTGTTAATTTGCTGCCCTCTGATGGCTGATGCATCACACTGCAACTTCCCTGTAAATGGATGAAACACGAGATTCTGCAGATGCCGGAAATCCAGAAACACCCACAGAATGATGGAAAAGCTCCGCAGGCCATCCAGCATCTGTGGAAATGAATGTGTCGGATTGGGACCCTTCACTTGGAAGGGGGCAGAATTCAGAATAAGAAGGTGGGTGGGGGGAGAGGAAGGAGGACAAGACAGCAGGTGAAGGGGGAAGTGGGAGGGTATTGGAGGGAGGAATGAAGTGAGAGGCTGTGAGGTGATAGGTGGAAGAGGTAAAGGGCTGAAAAAGAAGGTATCTAATAGAAGAAGAGGGTGAAACATAAGAGAGAAGGAAGGTAGAGGGTACCGGGAGCCATGATAGGCAGCTGAGCAAAAGAAAAGGTCTAAGAGGGTAACCAGAATGGGTAAATATAATGAGAGAGAAGGATGGAGGAAGGAGAGGGTACTGGAAGTTAGAGAAATCGATGTTCATGTCGGAGTATGAGGTGTTGTTCCTCCAACCTGAATTTGGCCTCATCATGGCAATAGGGGAGGCCGTGGGCCAACAAAGAGTTCAGACTAACACACCAAAGGTTGTTGCTATTTCAAAGACAAATCCCCCAATAAATTTCCTAAAAAATGTTTTTTGAGCTCAGAATCTTTAATAAAGATTCTGCCAGTGTGCAGATGTGAAGAGATTTATTTTTTAAGATTCAAGATTGTTTTAATGTTAAAGGAGAACAAGTTCATTGTTGTGGAAGGGATTCCTTATGAGGTTACTGTCCCTTTTTCAGTACCTTTTTGTAATGCTACTGTGACACTGTAGTTCCCTTTGGGATGAATATCTATGTCCTTGATGGTGGGTAGGCTGGTGCTGGTAATGAGTGGGGCAGTTTATACTACCCATTGTAGAGACCTCCTAACCGCTCCAGGGCAGTTTCCATCCCATACAGCGATGCAGCTTGTTAGGGTGCTCTCTACTGCTCATCTGTAGTCAGACTTGTGCATATTCCAGCCACCTTCAACCTCCTCAGAATGTAGCGGCATTGGCAAGCTATCCCGCTTGTGTAGGATCCTGTACTTGCTGCCTGGAAGGAAGTCCGAGACTATGCATTATCACACCCTGCATAGGCTAGCTCTGTTCTGCCCTCTCAGAAAGCCGAACATGAATTGAAGTTCGTTCAAAAGTTGGGGAGATTCCATGAGGATGCAAATCTACTTAGTGGTGATCTGAGAGGGAGAGGTAGAGATATCTGTGTGGTGCCCATTCCAGACAGACACCTTTGGGTCTATCTGCATCACTGCCATGTGCCTTATTGAGAGCAGGTTTGGGCCCCTTATTTAAAAAAAGATATGTGTTGGCATGGGAGAGGCTCCGAGAGTGATTCCAGGAATGAAAGGGTTAACATATGAGGAGTGTTTGATGCCTCTGGGTGGGTCTGTACTCACTAGAGTTTAGAAGAATGGGGGGGGGGTTCTCATTTGAACCTATCAAATATTGGAAGTTCTAAAATAGGGTGAACGTGCAGAAGATGCTTCCGATAGTGAGAGAGTCTAAGACCAGAGGGACGTACTTAGGACAGAGGGATGTCCAGTTAGAACAGAGATGAGGAAGAATTTCTCTAGTCAGAGGGTGGTGAATCCATGGAATTCATTGCCATGGACAGTTGTAGAGGCCAAGTCATTGGGTATATTTCAAGTGGAAGTTGATAAGATCTTGATTATTAAGGACGTCAAAGGTTACAGGGAAAAGGCAGGAGAATGGGTTAAGGGTGAAAGGTGAAACATTTAAGGGGAATATGAGGAGAACCTCTTCACTTAGAGGGTGGTGAGACTGTGGAATAAGATTCCAGTGGAATTGGTGGATGTGGGTTCAATTTCAACACTTAAGAGAAATTTGGATAGATACATGGAGGGGAGGGGTATGGAGGGTTATCGTCTGGGTGTAGTTTGATGGGACTAGTTTGGACCAGACTAGATGGGTGAACCAGCCTGTTTCTGTTCTGTAGTGTTCTATGACTCTATGACCCTAATGTAATTGAAAGAGAAAAAATGATGGTATGGTGGAGCAGACATGATGGGTTGATGGCTTAGTTCTACTCCGATGTCTTAAGGACTTATGGTCTAACTGCCAATTAAAACTCTTGGAATGGAGCAACTGCGATGGAGGTCTGTCCTTCAGTGTTTGCTCAGAGCTGCACTCAGTGCTGCCCTCTGGTGTTCATATGATGCTGCTATACAGTGATCACTCAGTGCTGCCCTCTGGTGTTCATATGATGTTGCTATACAGTGACCACTCGGTACTGCCCTCTGCTGTTCATATGATGCGGCTATACAGTAATCACTCAGTGCTGCCCTCTGTGTAGATCTCGTCCACCCAGAGCTGGCTTTGCGTGCTAGGACAGGTATGTCCCTGTTTCACCGGGATATGAGGCCTCACCTCATTTAGTCCGCCTGTCGAAGTGGTGTATTGGGGTGTGGCTGCTCTCACATGCAAACAGCTATATGGAGCCACAGGTGAAAGCTGAGTGTCCAGTGGGGACCAAAGGTGAGTGAGCTGCCCTTGAATGGACACGGAAAGCCCCTTCACCAGAGGTGCTGCCCCTCCCTGGATATCCCATACACTCCTTTAAGTGTCGTGGTCATAGGAAAGCACAGTAAAGGCAGTTAACGAGGTGCAAGGGCCATGACAAGATAGACTGAGATCAAGAGATCACTTTTCTCATCTCAGAATCTGTTAACAGCAGGATAGTATCTGTCCCTGAGCCTGGTTTGACAAATATTTCCTCTTCAAACTCTATATAACTGTAAAGGTAAACTGTGCAGGTCAAAGAGCGGGACTAATCCGTAAGCGAGTTGAAAGGGGCTGTTGGTACAAAGGAACTCCTTAAGAATGCTGTAGATGGGTGGGGGGAATGATGGGGATTAGCTCCCACTGCCTATTAAATGCCCCCAGTGGCATGCACCTCAAACAGCCTCTGACAACCAGGTCCAGTTCAGGGCCTTCACGTGCGGCCTAGCTACTAAGCCTGTTGGAACCATTTCTACTGACAGGAGAAGGGGCAAAGGTGGACCACTGGGGCACCTTAAAACTCTGATCTCAAATCTCCTCTGCCTTATAGGCTTCAGGAGTAAATCCTGTGAGAAAACTGTGGAGCTGGAATTCCTACAGCAGTCCTCCTATGACGCGGGCGCCAAACTGTATTGATAGCTGCCATTCCTTCCGATCATCAGCTTGCTACGCGCGCAATAGCTTGCTCTTCATATTGTGCCGGCCTGGCTTGCGTATGACAGCTAGGCTACACATCCACAGTTGGCTTGGCCAACAGAGCGCTTCCTGGTACGAAGGGCTGAATGGACTCCTGTGCTGTCTCAATTTATGACTCAATGACCTTGAAGTCACAGTTTCCGAGGATTGAAATCAGAAAGGGTAATGTGCAGTCTAAAAACATGAGATGCCTTGCTGTTAGAATGTTTATTATGGTGGAAGTGTCTGAAATTAGGGAAGGATTTAATAAGCCAGGTGCTAGGAGCACAACACAGAAAGGGTCACATTTGGAGATTAAAGACACGAAAAGGAAATTAGAAATGAAGGAGAAATCTCTTACAACAGAGCCGTGAGCTTGTGGAACAGATTACTGGCTCTCTGGGAATTGTAGAATTCTTAATAAGTTGCGAGGCAGAATTAGACATTTATGCTCAGCAACTGTGACTCAAGGTCATTGGAAAGGAACCAGAGTGTTCTGGTGAAAGAAGAGCTGAGTAGGATGAAAAACAAAGAAATACAACAGAATTTATGAAAAACTACACAGAAACAAAGACTGACAAACAACTGCTATGCAGGAGACAAACTGTGCAAAAATAAATTAAGATACAATACTGAGAAGATGAGTTGTAGAGTACTGGATAGTGAGTCATAGGTTGTGAAATCAGTTCAGTACTGAGGTGAGTGAAGTGATCTACTCTGGTTCAGGAGCCCGATGCTGTAGGATAATCAGAAACAAGAGCAAATCTGCAGATGCTGGAAATCCAAGACACACACACACACACACATACACACACACACACACACTCACACTCACTCACACACACACACACACACACACACACACACTCACACTCACACACACACACACACACACACACACACACACACACACACACACACACACACACACACACACACACACACACACACACACACACACACACACACACACACACACACCCAGGCCAGGCAGCGTCTAGGGAAAAGAGTACAATTGACATTTTGGACTGAGACCCTTCAGTAGGACAAAGAACACTACCTCACTATATTTTTATTTGCACTGCTTATTTAAGTTAACAATTTAATATATATACTAATACTGTAATTCACATTTTTCTATAGTATGTATCGCATTGTATGGCAAAAAAATTTCACAACATATGCTGTGATATTAAACCTGATTCTGATTCCTTCCCGTGTGCGTGTGGGTTTCCTCTGGGTGCTCCAGTTTCCTCCCACAGTCCAAAGACGTATTAGTTAGTAGGGTAATTGGTCACTGTAAATTGTCCTAAGATTAGTCTAGGGTTAATTGGTGGGTTGCTGGGCAGCACTGGCCAGAGGGCCTGTTCCGTTCTGTATCTCCAAATAAAATGAATAATTAAACATTTAAGAGACTCTTAGAGACATGGATGGTAGAAAAATAGAGGGTTATGTGGGAAGGACAGGTGACATTGATCTTAGGATAGGTTAAAAGTTCATGCCTTGTTCTCATTGCTACCATCAGGAAGGAAGTACAGAAGTCTGAAGGCACACACCCAATGATTCAAGAATAGCTTCTTCATTTCTTCCCCTTTGAGGAACACTACCTCTCTTTTTGATTTCCTTTCTTTCCACACTTACTATATACTTACTGCAATTCAATTCTTTTTCTATTATTATGTATTGCAATGTACTGTGGCTGCAACGACGACAAATTCAGGACATATGCCGGTGAGGTTAAACCTGATTCTGAAAAGGTCTGCACAATGTTGTGGGCTGAATGGCCTGTGCTAATCTGGACTGTTCGATGTTCTATGTTTACACTTTGTTTCTGAGCTATCTTGCCTTATCTACCACTTCCAACCAAGAAACATGAAACATTACACAACTCTTTGAAACAGGGAACATTAAAGTGTTGAGTATCGGAAGACGTCTGTGCATTTTCTTAAAGTTCAAAGAACTGAAGTGAATGATGTTGTCAGAGTGCTAAACCCAGGCAGATCTGCTAATAGGATTTTGAGCTATAATAGTATTGCCCAGGGCAGGTCTAATGTTGTAAATATTCTACCACTCTGCTGATTATATTCATTTTATATCCCTAGCCTATTTATACAATTATTGGAATTGGCAAAGTTTGAAAGAAATCATTAAAAAAGCTCTTTATATGCAGCTAGGAATACTTTGTGCGGTTGTTTTACACCGGCCTGTACTTTTAGCAGCAGGCTTGCATTAGACATAAAAGAACGGAGGCCGTTTCAAACCAGCATGCTTTGACATCAGTAGTATCAGCAGAGTGGTCAGATAAGGTACTGGCTACAAAGAGCAAGAATGAAAAATTATCTCTCTGCTTTAAGGAGAAAACTACAATGTTCAAAGTAAATATACTATCGAAGTCAAGGCTTCTGTTTGTCAGGGTTGATCATGGATGTTGTATCCTAGTTGTCCACATTGGAGATGCAATATGGGACAGTACAATATGGAGAGTAAGCTATTGCCCACCCCCACCCCCAGCCGCCCCCTAATCTCCATGCAGGAAAGGAATGGCAGAGACTGATGCAATTCGGCACCAGTGGCACGGCAGGAGTTGCCAGTCAGTGTTGAACTCAACGTCGGACTGCCTTAGGGACTCCAGCTCCGGATCTTTCCTCCGGGTTTACTCCCGAAGCCTTCCCCATGAGTGGGTATGGCCACAAGGTAGCAGAGGTTTGAGATCAGAGTTTACTTTCTCCTGGATGAGCTGCCAACCACAGGTGATGAGCCCCATCTGCCCAAAGTGACTGGTATTAAAATGCCAGTAACCCATCTTTGCCCCTTCTCCTGTCAGTAGAAATGAATCCACTGGGCTTAGTAGCTTAGCCAGGAGATGGACTTGGTTGTCAGAGGCTGTTTGAGATGCATGTCATTGGGAGCATTTAATAGGCAGTGGGAGCTTGTCCCCATTACCCTCACCCCAGCTGTCAATGACAACCTTCAGGAACTATGATATAGTATAGATAGATAGATACTTTATTGATCCCAAAGGAAATTACAGTGTCACAGTAGAATTACAAATGCACAGATATAAATATTAGAAGAATAGTAAGAAAGAATGAAATAAGTTACCCTAAAAATAAGATGTACCTGATTTACAAGTCAAAGGTTACAAGATTTCCAAGATTCCAAGTTTGCAGGGATCAGACGGAAGTGCAAGAATTACCGTAACAGAATACAGTACACATTCACACCGTCCGGATAAGAAGTGATGGTGGTATTGCACAGTATGGTACAGGGTGTCTGCGATAGCAGGATCAGCTAAACAGAGGCTAACAGCGGTCTAACAGGAGGAGGTCATCACTTCCCTGGCAATGGGTTGACTCATTATAGAGCCAATGGTCGAGGGTCCGTGCTCTTTGGAGCAGCGCAGATGTTTTAGTCCATTACTGAAAGTGCAAACGATATAAAAACTTGAGATTCATTTTCTTGTGGGCACCCACAGGAAAACAAAGAAACAGTAGATTCCATGAAAAAAAACCACACAGAAGAAAGACGTACAAACATCCAAAGTGTAAAGGAGGGCAAAACGAGCAATTAATAAATATGAAATCAAATAATCCTGAGATCCTGAGAGGGAGTCCATAGTCACAGAGCCCCTTCACCATCCAGGCAAGTGAAGCCACTCAAGACGGTCAGGAGCCCAATGGTTGTAGGGTGACAACTGTTCCTGAAGCTGATGGTGTGGGACCCCAGGACTCCTGCACTCCCACCTGATGGTTGTAGGGTGACAACTGTTCCTGAAGCTGATGGGGTGGGACGCCAGGACTCCTGCACTCCCACCTGATGGTTGTAGGGAGACAACTGTTCCTGAATCTGATGGGGTGGGACCCCAGGACTCCTGCACACCCACCTGATGGTTGTAGGGGGACAACTGTTCCTGAAGCTGATGGGGTGGGACCACAGGACTCCTGCACTCCCACCTGATGGATGTAGGGGGACAACTGTTCCTGAAGCTGATGGGGTGGGACCCCAGGACTCCTGCACACCCACCTGATGGTTGTAGGGGGACAACTGTTCCTGAAGCTGATGGGGTGGGACCACAGGACTCCTGCACTCCCACCTGATGGATGTAGGGGGACAACTGTTCCTGAAGCTGATAGGGTGGGACCCCAGGACTCCTGCACTCCCACCTGATGGATGTAGGGGGACAACTGTTCCTGAAGCTGATAGGGTGGGACCCCAGGACTCCTGCACTCCCACCTGATGGTTGTAGGGAGACAACTGTTCCTGAAGCTGATAGGGTGGGACCCCAGGACTCCTGCACTCCCACCTGATGGTTGTAGGGATCATCTGTTCCTGAAGCTGATGGCGTGGGACCCCAGGACTCCTGCACTCCCACCTGATGGATGTAGGGGGACAACTGTTCCTGAAGCTGATAGGGTGGGACCCCAGGACTCCTGCACTCCCACCTGATGGTTGTAGGGAGACAACTGTTCCTGAAGCTGATGGCGTGCGACACCAGGACTCCTGCACTCCAACCTGATGGTTGTAGGGGGACAACTGTTCCTGAAGCTGATGGGGTGGGACGCCAGGACTCCTGCACTCCCACCTGATGGTTGTAGGGGCAACTGTTCCTGAATCTGATGGTGTGGGACGCCAGGACTCCAGCACTCCCACCTGATGGTTGTAGGGAGACAACTGTTCCTGAAGCTGATGATGTTGGACCCCAGGACTCCTGCACTCCCACCTGATGGTTGTAGGGAGACAACTGTTCCTGAAGCTGATGGGGTGGGAACCCAGGACTCCTGCACTCCCACCTGATGGTTGTAGAGTGACAACTGTTCCTGAAGCTGATGATGTTGGACCCCAGGACTCCTGCACTCCCACCTGATGGTTATAGGGGACAACTGTTCCTGAAGCTGATGGGGTGGGACCCCAGGACTCCTGCACTCCCACCTGATGGTTGTAGGGAGACAACTGTTCCTGAAGCTGATGGGGTGGGACGCCAGGACTCCTGCACTCCCACATGATGGTTGTAGGGAGACAACTGTTCCTGAAGCTGATGGTGTGGGACCCCAGGACTCCTGCACTCCCACCTGATGATTGTAGGGAGACAACTGTTCCTGAAGCTGATGGGGTGGGACCCCAGGACTCCTGCACTCCCACCCGAAGGTTGTAGGGGGACAACTGTTCCTGAAGCTGATGGTGTGGGACACAAGGACTCCTGCACTCCCACCTGATGGTTGTAGGGTGACAACTGTTCCTGAAGCTGATGGGGTGGGACACAAGGACTCCTGCACTCCCACCTGATGGTTGTAGGGGGACAACTGTTCCTGAAGCTGATGGGGTGGGACCCCAGGACTCCTGCATTCCCACCTGATGGTTATAGGGGACTACTGTTCCTGACGCTGATGGGGTGGGACCCCAGGACTCCTGCATTCCCAACTGATGGTTGTAGGGTGACATCTGTTCCTGAAGCTGATGGGGTGGGACCCAAGGACTCCTGCACTCCCACCTGATGGTTGTAGGGGGACAACTGTTCCTGAAGCTGATGGGGTGGGAAACCAGGACTCCTGCACTCCAACCTGATGGTTGTAGGGAGACAACTGTTCCTGAAACTGATGGGTGGGATCCCAGGAATACTGTACTCCCACCTGATGGTTGTAGGGAGACAACTGTTCCTGAAGCTGATGGGGTGGGACCCCAGGACTCCTGCACTCCCACCTGATGGTTGTAGGGAGACAACTGTTCCTGAAGCTGATGGTGTGGGACCCCAGGACTCCTGCACTCCCACCTGAAGGTTGTAGGGGGACAACTGTACCTGAAGCTGATGGTGTGGGACACAAGGACTCCTGCACTCCCACCTGATGGTTGTAGGGTGACAACTGTTCCTGAAGCTGATGGGGTGGGACACAAGGACTCCTGCACTCCCACCTGATGGTTGTAGGGGGACAACTGTTCCTGAAGCTGATGGGGTGGGACCCCAGGACTCCTGCATTCCCACCTGATGGTTATAGGGGACTACTGTTCCTGAAGCTGATTGGGTGGGACCCCAGGACTCCTGCATTCTCAACCGATGGTTGTAGGGTGACAACTGTTCCTGAAGCTGATGGGGTGGGACCCCAGGACTCCTGCACTCCCACCTGATGGTTGTAGGGGGACAACTGTTCCTGAAGCTGATGGGGTGGGAAACCAGGACTCCTGCACTCCAACCTGATGGTTGTAGGGAGACAACTGTTCCTGAAGCTGATGGGGTGGGATCCCAGGACTCCTGCACTACCACCTGATCGTTGAAGGGGGACAACTGTTCCTGAAGCTGATGGGATGGGACCCCAGGACTCCTGCACTCCCACCTGATGGTTGTAGGGGGACAACTGTTCTTGAAGCTGATGGGATGGGACCCCAGGACTCCTGCACTCCCACCTGATGGTTGTAGGGAGACAACTGTTCCTGAAGCTGATGGGGTGGGACCCCAGGACTCCTGCACTCCCACCTGATGGTTGTAGGGGGACAACTGTTCCTGAAGCTGATGGGGTGGGAAACCAGGACTCCTGCACTCCAACCTGATGGTTGTAGGGAGACAACTGTTCCTGAAACTGATGGGTGGGATCCCAGGACTCCTGCACTCCCACCTGATGGTTGTAGGGAGACAACTGTTCCTGAAGCTGATGGGGTGGGAAACCAGGACTCCTGCACTCCAACCTGATGGTTGTAGGGAGACAACTGTTCCTGAAACTGATGGGTGGGATCCCAGGACTCCTGCACTCCCACCTGAAGGTTGTAGGGGGACAACTGTTCCTGAAGCTGATGGTGTGGGACACAAGGACTCCTGCACTCCCACCTGATGGTTGTAGGGTGACAACTGTTCCTGAAGCTAATGGGGTGGGATCCCAGGACTCCTGCACTACCACCTGATCGTTGAAGGGGGACAACTGTTCCTGAAGCTGATGGGATGGGACCCCAGGACTCCTGCACTCCCACCTGATGGTTGTAGGGGAACAACTGTTCTTGAAGCTGATGGGATGGGACCCCAGGACTCCTGCATTCCCAACTGATGGTTGTAGGGTGACATCTGTTCCTGAAGCTGATGGGGTGGGATCCCAGGACTCCTGCACTCCCACCTGATGGTTGTAGGGGGACAACTGTTCCTGAAGCTGATGGGGTGGGAAACCAGGACTCCTGCACTCCAACCTGATGGTTGTAGGGAGACAACTGTTCCTGAAACTGATGGGTGGGATCCCAGGACTCCTGCACTCCCACCTGATGGTTGTAGGGAGACAACTGTTCCTGAAGCTGATGGGGTGGGACGCCAGGACTCCTGCATTCTCAACTGATGGTTGTAGGGTGACATCTGTTCCTGAAGCTGATGGGGTGGGACCCCAGGACTCCTGCACTCCCACCTGATGGTTGTAGGGGGACAACTGTTCCTGAAGCTGATGGGGTGGGAAACCAGGACTCCTGCACTCCAACCTGATGGTTGTAGGGAGACAACTGTTCCTGAAGCTGATGGGGTGGGATCCCAGGACTCCTGCACTACCACCTGATCGTTGAAGGGGGACAACTGTTCCTGAAGCTGATGGGATGGGACCCCAGGACTCCTGCACTCCTACCTGATGGTTGTAGGGGGACAACTGTTCTTGAAGCTGATGGGATGGGACCCCAGGACTCCTGCACTCCCACCTGATGGTTGTAGGGAGACAACTGTTCCTGAAGCTGATGGGGTGGGACCCCAGGACTCCTGCACTCCCACCTGATGGTATTAGGGAGACAACTGTTTCTGAAGCTGATGGGGTGGAACCCCAGGACTCCTGTACTCCAACCTGATGGTTGTAGGGTGACAACTGTTCCTGAAGCTGATGATGTTGGACCCCAGGACTCCTGCACTCCCACCTGATGGTTGTAGGGGGACAACTGTTCCTGAAGCTGATGGGGTGGGACGCCAGGACTCCTGCACTCCCACCTGATGGTTGTAGGGGCAACTGTTCCTGAATCTGATGGGGTGGGACGCCAGGACTCCTGCACTCCCACCTGATTGTTGTAGGGAGACAAATGTTCCTGAAGCTGATGATGTTGGACCCCAGGACTCCTGCACTCCCACCTGATGGTTGTAGGGAGACAACTGTTCCTGAAGCTGATGGGGTGGGAACCCAGGACTCCTGCACTCCCACCTGATGGTTGTAGTGTGACAACTGTTCCTGAAGCTGATGATGTTGGACCCCAGGACTCCTGCACTCCCACCTGATGGTTGTAGGGAGACAACTGTTCCTGAAGCTGATGGGGTGGGACCCCAGGACTCCTGCACTCCCACCTGATGGTTGTAGGGAGACAACTGTTCCTGAAGCTGATGGGGTGGGACGCCAGGACTCCTGCACTCCCACCTGATGGTTGTAGGGAGACAACTGTTCCTGAAGCTGATGGTGTGGGACCCCAGGACTCCTGCACTCCCACCTGATGATTGTAGGGAGACAACTGTTCCTGAAGCTGATGGGGTGGGACCCCAGGACTCCTGCACTCCCACCTGAAGGTTGTAGGGGGACAACTGTTCCTGAAGCTGATGGTGTGGGACACAAGGACTCCTGCACTCCCACCTGATGGTTGTAGGGTGACAACTGTTCCTGAAGCTGATGGGGTGGGACACAAGGACTCCTGCACTCCCACCTGATGGTTGTAGGGTGACATCTGTTCCTGAAGCTGATGGGGTGGGACCCCAGGACTCCTGCATTCCCACCTGATGGTTATAGGGGACTACTGTTCCTGAAGCTGATGGGGTGGGACCCCAGGTCTCCTGCATTCTCAACTGATGGTTGTAGGGTGACATCTGTTCCTGAAGCTGATGGGGTGGGACCCCAGGACTCCTGCACTCCCACCTGATGGTTGTAGGGGGACAACTGTTCCTGAAGCTGATGGGGTGGGAAACCAGGACTCCTGCACTCCAACCTGATGGTTGTAGGGAGACAACTGTTCCTGAAGCTGATGGGGTGGGATCCCAGGACTCCTGCAATACCGCCTGATCGTTGAAGGGGGACAACTGTTCCTGAAGCTGATGGGATGGGACCCCAGGACTCCTGCACTCCCACCTGATGGTTGTAGGGGGACAACTGTTCTTGAAGCTGATGGGATGGGACCCCAGGACTCCTGCACTCCCACCTGATGGTTGTAGGGAGACAACTGTTCCTGAAGCTGATGGGGTGGGACCCCAGGACTCCTGCACTCCCACCCGATGGTTGTAGGGAGACAACTGTTTCTGAAGCTGATGGGGTGGAACCCCAGGACTCCTGCACTCCAACCTGATGGTTGTAGGGTGACAACTGTTCCTGAAGCTGATGATGTTGGACCCCAGGATTCCTGCACTCCCACCTGATGGTTGTAGGGGGACAACCGTTCCTGAAGCTGATGGGGTGGGACGCCAGGACACCTGCACTCCCAACTGATGGTTGTAGGGGCAACTGTTCCTGAATCTGATGGGGTGGGACGCCAGGACTCCTGCACTCCCACCTGATTGTTGTAGGGAGACAACTGTTCCTGAAGCTGATGATGTTGGACCCCAGGACTCCTGCACTCCCACCTGATGGTTGTAGGGAGACAACTGTTCCTGAAGCTGATGGCGTGGGACGCCAGGACACCTGGAATCCCACCTGATGGTTGTAGGGGGACAACTGTTCCTGAAGTTGATGGGATGGGACCCCAGGACCCCTGCACTCCCACCTGATGGTTGTAGGGAGACAACTGTTCCTGAAGCTGATGGCGTGGGACACCAGGACTCCTGCACTCCCACCTGATGGTTGTAGGGGGACAACTGTTCCTGAAGCTGATGGGGTGGGACGCCAGGACTCCTGCACTCCCACCTGATGGTTGTAGGGGCAACTGTTCCTGAATCTGATGGGGTGGGACGCCAGGACTCCTGCACTCCCACCTGATGGTTGTAGGGAGACAACTGTTCCTGAAGCTGATGATTTTGGACCCCAGGACTCCTGCACTCCCACCTGATGGTTATAGGGGACAACTGTTCCTGAAGCTGATGGGGTGGGACCCCAGGACTCCTGCACTCCCACCTGATGGTTGTAGGGAGACAACTGTTCCTGAAGCTGATGGGGTGGGACCCCAGGACTCCTGCACTCCCACCTGATGGTTGTAGGGATCAACTGTTCCTGAAGCTGATGGGGTGGGACGCCAGGACTCCTGCACTCCCACATGATGGTTGTAGGGAGACAACTGTTCCTGAAGCTGATGGTGTGGGACCCCAGGACTCCTGCACTCCCACCTGATGGTTGTAGGGAGACAACTGTTCCTGAAGCTGATGGCGTGGGACGCCAGGACACCTGGAATCCCACCTGATGGTTGTAGGGGGACAACTGTTCCTGAAGCTGATGGGATGGGACCCCAGGACCCCTGCACTCCCACCTGATGGTTGTAGGGAGACAACTGTTCCTGAAGCTGATGGCGTGGGACACCAGGACTCCTGCACTCCCACCTGATGGTTGTAGGGGGAGAACTGTTCCTGAAGCTGATGGGGTGGGACGCCAGGACTCCTGCACTCCCACCTGATGGTTGTAGGGGCAACTGTTCCTGAATCTGATGGGGTGGGACGCCAGGACTCCTGCACTCCCACCTGATGGTTGTAGGGAGACAACTGTTCCTGAAGCTGATGATTTTGGACCCCAGGACTCCTGCACTCCCACCTGATGGTTATAGGGGACAACTGTTCCTGAAGCTGATGGGGTGGGACCCCAGGACTCCTGCACTCCCACCTGATGGTTGTAGGGAGACAACTGTTCCTGAAGCTGATGGGGTGGGACCCCAGGACTCCTGCACTCCCACCTGATGGTTGTAGGGATCAACTGTTCCTGAAGCTGATGGGGTGGGACGCCAGGACTCCTGCACTCCCACATGATGGTTGTAGGGAGACAACTGTTCCTGAAGCTGATGGTGTGGGACCCCAGGACTCCTGCACTCCCACCTGATGATTGTAGGGAGACAACTGTTCCTGAAGCTGATGGGGTGGGACGCCAGGACTCCTGCATTCTCAACTGATGGTTGTAGGGTGACATCTGTTCCTGAAGCTGATGGGGTGGGACCCCAGGACTCCTGCACTCCCACCTGATGGTTGTAGGGGGACAACTGTTCCTGAAGCTGATGGGGTGGGAAACCAGGACTCCTGCACTCCAACCTGATGGTTGTAGGGAGACAACTGTTCCTGAAGCTGATGGGGTGGGATCCCAGGACTCCTGCACTACCACCTGATCGTTGAAGGGGGACAACTGTTCCTGAAGCTGATGGGATGGGACCCCAGGACTCCTGCACTCCTACCTGATGGTTGTAGGGGGACAACTGTTCTTGAAGCTGATGGGATGGGACCCCAGGACTCCTGCACTCCCACCTAATGGTTGTAGGGAGACAACTGTTCCTGAAGCTGATGGGGTGGGACCCCAGGACTCCTGCACTCCCACCTGATGGTTGTAGGGAGACAACTGTTTCTGAAGCTGATGGGGTGGAACCCCAGGACTCCTGCACTCCAACCTGATGGTTGTAGGGTGACAACTGTTCCTGAAGCTGATGATGTTGGACCCCAGGACTCCTGCACTCCCACCTGATGGTTGTAGGGGGACAACTGTTCCTGAAGCTGATGGGGTGGGACGCCAGGACTCCTGCACTCCCACCTGATGGTTGTAGGGGCAACTGTTCCTGAATCTGATGGGGTGGGACGCCAGGACTCCTGCACTCCCACCTGATTGTTGTAGGGAGACAAATGTTCCTGAAGCTGATGATGTTGGACCCCAGGACTCCAGCACTCCCACCTGATGGTTGTAGGGAGACAACTGTTCCTGAAGCTGATGGGGTGGGAACCCAGGACTCCTGCACTCCCACCTGATGGTTGTAGTGTGACAACTGTTCCTGAAGCTGATGATGTTGGACCCCTGGACTCCTGCACTCCCACCTGATGGTTGTAGGGAGACAACTGTTCCTGAAGCTGATGGGGTGGGACCCCAGGTCTCCTGCACTCCCACCTGATGGTTGTAGGGGGACAACTGTTCCTGAAGCTGATGGGGTGGGACGCCAGGACTCCTGCACTCCCACCTGATGGTTGTAGGGAGACAACTGTTCCTGAAGCTGATGGGGTGGGACCCCAGGACTCCTGCACTCCCACCTGATGATTGTAGGGAGACAACTGTTCCTGAAGCTGATGGGGTGGGACCCCAGGACTCCTGCACTCCCACCTGAAGGTTGTAGGGGGACAACTGTTCCTGAAGCTGATGGGGTGGGACACAAGGACTCCTGCACTCCCACCTGATGGTTGTAGGGTGACATCTGTTCCTGAAGCTGATGGGGTGGGACCCCAGGACTCCTGCATTCCCACCTGATGGTTATAGGGGACTACTGTTCCTGAAGCTGATGGGGTGGGACCCCAGGACTCCTGCATTCTCAACTGATGGTTGTAGGGTGACATCTGTTCCTGAAGCTGATGGGGTGGGACCCCAGGACTCCTGCACTCCCACCTGATGGTTGTAGGGGGACAACTGTTCCTGAAGCTGATGGGGTGGGAAACCAGGACTCCTGCACTCCAACCTGATGGTTGTAGGGAGACAACTGTTCCTGAAGCTGATGGGGTGGGATCCCAGGACTCCTGCAATACCGGCTGATCGTTGAAGGGGGACAACTGTTCCTGAAGCTGATGGGATGGGACCCCAGGACTCCTGCACTCCCACCTGATGGTTGTAGGGGGACAACTGTTCTTGAAGCTGATGGGGTGGGACCCCAGGACTCCTGCACTCCCACCTGATGGTTGTAGGGAGACAACCGTTCCTGAAGCTGATGGGGTGGGACGCCAGGACTCCTGCACACCCAACTGATGGTTGTAGGGGCAACTGTTCCTGAATCTGATGGGGTGGGACGCCAGGACTCCTGCACTCCCACCTGATTGTTGTAGGGAGACAACTGTTCCTGAAGCTGATGATGTTGGACCCCAGGACTCCTGCACTCCCACCTGATGGTTGTAGGGAGACAACTGTTCCTGAAGCTGATGGCGTGGGACGCCAGGACACCTGGAATCCCACCTGATGGTTGTAGGGGGACAACTGTTCCTGAAGCTGATGGGATGGGACCCCAGGACCCCTGCACTCCCACCTGATGGTTGTAGGGAGACAACTGTTCCTGAAGCTGATGGCGTGGGACACCAGGACTCCTGCACTCCCACCTGATGGTTGTAGGGGGACAACTGTTCCTGAAGCTGATGGGGTGGGACGCCAGGACTCCTGCACTCCCACCTGATGGTTGTAGGGGCAACTGTTCCTGAATCTGATGGGGTGGGACGCCAGGACTCCTGCACTCCCACCTGATGGTTGTAGGGAGACAACTGTTCCTGAAGCTGATGATTTTGGACCCCAGGACTCCTGCACTCCCACCTGATGGTTATAGGGGACAACTGTTCCTGAAGCTGATGGGGTGGGACCCCAGGACTCCTGCACTCCCACCTGATGGTTGTAGGGAGACAACTGTTCCTGAAGCTGATGGGGTGGGACCCCAGGACTCCTGCACTCCCACCTGATGGTTGTAGGGATCAACTGTTCCTGAAGCTGATGGGGTGGGACGCCAGGACTCCTGCACTCCCACATGATGGTTGTAGGGAGACAACTGTTCCTGAAGCTGATGGTGTGGGACCCCAGGACTCCTGCACTCCCACCTGATGATTGTAGGGAGACAACTGTTCCTGAAGCTGATGGGGTGGGACGCCAGGACTCCTGCATTCTCAACTGATGGTTGTAGGGTGACATCTGTTCCTGAAGCTGATGGGGTGGGACCCCAGGACTCCTGCACTCCCACCTGATGGTTGTAGGGGGACAACTGTTCCTGAAGCTGATGGGGTGGGAAACCAGGACTCCTGCACTCCAACCTGATGGTTGTAGGGAGACAACTGTTCCTGAAGCTGATGGGGTGGGATCCCAGGACTCCTGCACTACCACCTGATCGTTGAAGGGGGACAACTGTTCCTGAAACTGATGGGATGGGACCCCAGGACTCCTGCACTCCCACCTGATGGTTGTAGGGGGACAACTGTTCTTGAAGCTGATGGGATGGGACCCCAGGACTCCTGCACTCCCACCTGATGGTTGTAGGGAGACAACTGTTCCTGAAGCTGATGGGGTGGGACCCCAGGACTCCTGCACTCCCACCTGATGGTTGTAGGGAGACAACTGTTTCTGAAGCTGATGGGGTGGAACCCCAGGACTCCTGCACTCCAACCTGATGGTTGTAGGGTGACAACTGTTCCTGAAGCTGATGATGTTGGACCCCAGGACACCTGCACTCCCACCTGATGGTTGTAGGGGGACAACCGTTCCTGAAGCTGATGGGGTGGGACGCCAGGACTCCTGCACTCCCACCTGATGGTTGTAGGGGCAACTGTTCCTGAATCTGATGGGGTGGGACGCCAGGACTCCTGCACTCCCACCTGATGGTTGTAGGGGGACAACTGTTCCTGAAGCTGATGGGGTGGGACCCCAGGACTCCTGCATTCCCACCTGATGGTTATAGGGGACTACTGTTCCTTAAGCTGATGGGGTGGGACCCCAGGACTCCTGCATTCTCAACTGATGGTTGTAGGGTGACATCTGTTCCTGAAGCTGATGGGGTGGGACCCCAGGACTCCTGCACTCCCACCTGATGGTTGTAGGGGGACAACTGTTCCTGAAGCTGATGGGGTGGGAAACCAGGACTCCTGCACTCCAACCTGATGGTTGTAGGGAGACAACTGTTCCTGAAGCTGATGGGGTGGGATCCCAGGACTCCTGCACTACCACCTGATCGTTGAAGGGGGACAACTGTTCCTGAAACTGATGGGATGGGACCCCAGGACTCCTGCACTCCCACCTGATGGTTGTAGGGGGACAACTGTTCTTGAAGCTGATGGGATGGGACCCCAGGACTCCTGCACTCCCACCTGATGGTTGTAGGGAGACAACTGTTCCTGAAGCTGATGGGGTGGGACCCCAGGACTCCTGCACTCCCACCTGATGGTTGTAGGGAGACAACTGTTTCTGAAGCTGATGGGGTGGAACCCCAGGACTCCTGCACTCCAACCTGATGGTTGTAGGGTGACAACTGTTCCTGAAGCTGATGATGTTGGACCCCAGGACACCTGCACTCCCACCTGATGGTTGTAGGGGGACAACCGTTCCTGAAGCTGATGGGGTGGGACGCCAGGACTCCTGCACTCCCACCTGATGGTTGTAGGGGCAACTGTTCCTGAATCTAATGGGGTGGGACGCCAAGACTCCTGCACACCCACCTGATTGTTGTAGGGAGACAAATGTTCCTGAAGCTGATGATGTTGGACCCCAGGACTCCTGCATTCCCACCTGATGGTTGTAGGGAGACAACTGTTCCTGAAGCTGATGGGGTGGGAACCCAGGACTCCTGCACTCCCACCTGATGGTTGTAGAGTGACAACTGTTCCTGAAGCTGATGATGTTGGACCCCAGGACTCCTGCACTCCCACCTGATGGTTGTAGGGAGACAACTGTTCCTGAAGCTGATGGGGTGGGACCCCAGGACTCCTGCACTCCCACCTGATGGTTCTAGGGAGACAACTGTTCCTGAAGCTGATGGGGTGGGACCCCAGGACTCCTGCACATCCACCTGATGGTTGTAGGGAGACAACTGTTCCTGAAGCTGATGGGGTGGGACGCCAGGACTCCTGCACTCCCACCTGATGGTTGTAGGGAGACAACTGTTCCTGAAGCTGATGGTGTGGGACCCCAGGACTCCTGCACTCCCACCTGATGATTGTAGGGAGACAACTGTTCCTGAAGCTGATGGGGTGGGACCCCAAGAATCCTGCAATCCCACCTGAAGGTTGTAGGGGGACAACTGTTCCTGAAGCTGATGGTGTGGGACGCCAGGACTCCTGCACTCCCACCTGATGGTTGTAGGGTGACAACTGTTCCTGAAGCTGATGGGGTGGGACACAAGGACTCCTGCACTCCCACCTGTTGGTTGTAGGGGGACAACTGTTCCTGAAGCTGATGGGGTGGGACCCCAGGACTCCTGCATTCCCACCTGATGGTTATAGGGGACTACTGTTCCTTAAGCTGATGGGGTGGGAACCCAGGACTCCTGCATTCTCAACTGATGGTTGTAGGGTGACATCTGTTCCTGAAGCTGATGGGGTGGGACCCCAGGACTCCTGCACTCCCACCTGATGGTTGTAGGGGGACAACTGTTCCTGAAGCTGATGGGGTGGGAAACCAGGACTCCTGCACTCCAACCTGATGGTTGTAGGGAGACAACTGTTCCTGAAGCTGATGGGGTGGGATCCCAGGACTCCTGCACTACCACCTGATCGTTGAAGGGGGACAACTGTTCCTGAAACTGATGGGATGGGACCCCAGGACTCCTGCACTCCTACCTGATGGTTGTTGGGGGGGACAACTGTTCTTGAAGCTGATGGGATGGGACCCCAGGACTCCTGCACTCCCACCTGATGGTTGTAGGGAGACAACTGTTCCTGAAGCTGATGGGGTGGGACCCCAGGACTCCTGCACTCCCACCTGATGGTTGTAGGGAGACAACTGTTTCTGAAGCTGATGGGGTGGAACCCCAGGACTCCTGCACTCCAACCTGATGGTTGTAGGGTGACAACTGTTCCTGAAGCTGATGATGTTGGACCCCAGGACACCTGCACTGCCACCTGATGGTTGTAGGGGGACAACCGTTCCTGAAGCTGATGGGGTGGGACGCCAGGACTCCTGCACTCCCACCTGATGGTTGTAGGGGCAACTGTTCCTGAATCTGATGGGGTGGGACGCCAGGACTCCTGCACTCCCACCTGATTGTTGTAGGGAGACAAATGTTCCTGAAGCTGTTGATGTTGGACCCCAGGACTCCTGCACTCCCACCTGATGGTTGTAGGGAGACAACTGTTCCTGAAGCTGATGGGGTGGGAACCCAGGACTCCTGCACTCCCACCTGATGGTTGTAGAGTGACAACTGTTCCTGAAGCTGATGATGTTGGACCCCAGGACTCCTGCACTCCCACCTGATGGTTGTAGGGAGACAACTGTTCCTGAAGCTGATGGGGTGGGACGCCAGGACTCCTGCACTCCCACCTGATGGTTGTAGGGAGACAACTGTTCCTGAAGCTGATGGTGTGGGACCCCAGGACTCCTGCACTTCCACCTGATGATTGTAGGGAGACAACTGTTCCTGAAGCTGATGGGGTGGGACCCCAGGACTCCTGCACTCCCACCTGAAGGTTGTAGGGGGACAACTGTTCCTGAAGCTGATGGTGTGGGACACAAGGACTCCTGCACTCCCACCTGATGGTTGTAGGGTGACAACTTTTCCTGAAGCTGATGGGGTGGGACACAAGGACTCCTGCACTCCCACCTGATGGTTGTAGGGGGACAACTGTTCCTGAAGCTGATGGGGTGGGACCCCAGGACTCCTGCATTCCCACCTGATGGTTATAGGGGACTACTGTTCCTGACGCTGATGGGGTGGGACCCCAGGACTCCTGCACTCCCACCTGAAGGTTGTAGGGGGACAACTGTTCCTGAAGCTGATGGTGTGGTACACAAGGACTCCTGCACTCCCACCTGATGGTTGTAGGGGGACAACCGTTCCTGAAGCTGATGGGGTGGGACGCCAGGACTCCTGCACTCCCACCTGATGGTTGTAGGGGCAACTGTTCCTGAATCTGATGGGGTGGGACGCCAGGACTCCTGCACTCCCACCTGATGGTTGTAGGGGGACAACTGTTCTTGAAGCTGATGGGATGGGACCCCAGGACTCCTGCACTCCCACCTGATGGTTGTAGGGAGACAACTGTTCCTGAAGCTGATGGGGTGGGACCCCAGGACTCCTGCACTCCCACCTGATGGTTGTAGGGAGACAACTGTTTCTGAAGCTGATGGGGTGGAACCCCAGGACTCCTGCACTCCAACCTGATGGTTGTAGGGTGACAACTGTTCCTGAAGCTGATGATGTTGGACCCCAGGACTCCTGCACTCCCACCTGATGGTTGTAGGGGGACAACCGTTCCTGAAGCTGATGGGGTGAGACGCCAGGACTCCTGCACTCCCAACTGATGGTTGTAGGGGCAACTGTTCCTGAATCTGATGGGGTGGGACGCCAGGACTCCTGCACTCCCACCTGATTGTTGTAGGGAGACAACTGTTCCTGAAGCTGATGATGTTGGACCCCAGGACTCCTGCACTCCCACCTGATGGTTGTAGGGAGACAACTGTTCCTGAAGCTGATGGCGTGGGACGCCAGGACACCTGGAATCCCACCTGATGGTTGTAGGGGGACAACTGTTCCTGAAGCTGATGGCGTGGGACACCAGGACTCCTGCACTCCCACCTGATGGTTGTAGGGGGACAACTGTTCCTGAAGCTGATGGGGTGGGACGCCAGGACTCCTGCACTCCCACCTGATGGTTGTAGGGGCAACTGTTCCTGAATCTGATGGGGTGGGACGCCAGGACTCCTGCACTCCCACCTGATGGTTGTAGGGAGACAACTGTTCCTGAAGCTGATGATTTTGGACCCCAGGACTCCTGCACTCCCACCTGATGATTGTAGGGAGACAACTGTTCCTGAAGCTGATGGGGTGGGACCCCAGGACTCCTGCACTCCCACCTGAAGGTTGTAGGGGGACAACTGTTCCTGAAGCTGATGGTGTGGGACACAAGGACTCCTGCACTCCCACCTGATGGTTGTAGGGTGACAACTGTTCCTGAAGCTGATGGGGTGGGACACAAGGACTCCTGCACTCCCACCTGATGGTTGTTGGGGGACAACTGTTCCTGAAGCTGATGGGGTGGGACCCCAGGACTCCTGCATTCCCACCTGATGGTTATAGGGGACTACTGTTCCTGACGCTGATGGGGTGGGACCCCAGGACTCCTGCATTCCCAACTGATGGTTGTAGTGTGACATCTGTTCCTGAAGCTGATGGGGTGGGACCCCAGGACTCCTGCACTCCCACCTGATGGTTGTAGGGGGACAACTGTTCCTGAAGCTGATGGGGTGGGAAACCAGGACTCCTGCACTCCAACCTGATGGTTGTAGGGAGACAACTGTTCCTGAAACTGAAGGGGTGGGATCCCAGGACTCCTGCACTCCCACCTGATGGTTGTAGGGAGACAACTGTTCCTGAAGCTGATGGGGTGGGACCCCAGGACTCCTGCATTCCCACCTGATGGTTGTAGGGAGACAACTGTTCCTGAAGCTGATGGGGTGGGACCCCAGGACTCCTGCACTCCCACCTGATGGTTCTAGGGAGACAACTGTTCCTGAAGCTGATGGGGTGGGACCCCAGGACTCCTGCACATCCACCTGATGGTTGTAGGGAGACAACTGTTCTTGAAGCTGATGGGGTGGGACGCCAGGACTCCTGCACTCCCACCTGATGGTTGTAGGGAGACAACTGTTCCTGAAGCTGATGGTGTGGGACCCCAGGACTCCTGCACTCCCACCTGATGATTGTAGGGAGACAACTGTTCCTGAAGATGATGGGGTGGGACCCCAGGACTCCTGCACTCCCACCTGAAGGTTGTAGGGGGACAACTGTTCCTGAAGCTGATGGTGTGGGACGCCAGGACTCCTGCACTCCCACCTGATGGTTGTAGGGAGACAACTGTTCCTGAAGCTGATGGGGTGGGACACAAGGACTCCTGCACTCCCACCTGATGGTTGTAGGGGGACAACTGTTCCTGAAGCTGATGGGGTGGGACCCCAGGACTCCTGCATTCCCACCTGATGGTTATAGGGGACTACTGTTCCTTAAGCTGATGGGGTGGGACCCCAGGACTCCTGCATTCTCAACTGATGGTTGTAGGGTGACATCTGTTCCTGAAGCTGATGGGGTGGGATCCCAGGACTCCTGCACTACCACCTGATCGTTGAAGGGGGACAACTGTTCCTGAAACTGATGGGATGGGACCCCAGGACTCCTGCACTCCCACCTGATGGTTGTAGGGGGACAACTGTTCTTGAAGCTGATGGGATGGGACCCCAGGACTCCTGCACTCCCACCTGATGGTTGTAGGGAGACAACTGTTCCTGAAGCTGATGGGGTGGGACCCCAGGACTCCTGCACTCCCACCTGATGGGTGTAGGGAGACAACTGATTCTGAAGCTGATGGGGTGGAACCCCAGGACTCCTGCACTCCAACCTGATGGTTGTAGGGTGACAACTGTTCCTGAAGCTGATGATGTTGGACCCCAGGACACCTGCACTCCCACCTGATGGTTGTAGGGGGACAACCGTTCCTGAAGCTGATGGGGTGGGACGCCAGGACTCCTGCACTCCCACCTGATGGTTGTAGGGGCAACTGTTCCTGAATCTGATGGGGTGGGACGCCAGGACTCCTGCACTCCCACCTGATTGTTGTAGGGAGACAAATGTTCCTGAAGCTGATGATGTTGGACCCCAGGACTCCTGCACTCCCACCTGATGGTTGTAGGGAGACAACTGTTCCTGAAGCTGATGGGGTGGGAACCCAGGACTCCTGCACTCCCACCTGATCGTTGTAGAGTGACAACTGTTCCTGAAGCTGATGATGTTGGACCCCAGGACTCCTGCACTCCCACCTGATGGTTGTAGGGAGACAACTGTTCCTGAAGCTGATGGGGTGGGACCCCAGGACTCCTGCACTCCCACCTGATGGTTCTAGGGAGACAACTGTTCCTGAAGCTGATGGGGTGGGACCCCAGGACTCCTGCACATCCACCTGATGGTTGTAGGGAGACAACTGTTCCTGAAGCTGATGGGGTGGGACGCCAGGACTCCTGCACTCCCACCTGATGGTTGTAGGGAGACAACTGTTCCTGAAGCTGATGGTGTGGGACCCCAGGACTCCTGCACTCCCACCTGATGATTGTAGGGAGACAACTGTTCCTGAAGCTGATGGGGTGGGACCCCAGGACTCCTGCACTCCCACCTGAAGGTTGTAGGGGGACAACTGTTCCTGAAGCTGATGGTGTGGGACGCCAGGACTCCTGCACTCCCACCTGATGGTTATAGGGGACTACTGTTCCTTAAGCTGATGGGGTGGGACCCCAGGACTCCTGCATTCTCAACTGATGGTTGTAGGGTGACATCTGTTCCTGAAGCTGATGGGGTGGGACCCCAGGACTCCAGCACTCCCACCTGATGGTTGTAGGGGGACAACTGTTCCTGAAGCTGATGGGGTGGGAAACCAGGACTCCTGCACTCCAACCTGATGGTTGTAGGGAGACAACTGTTCCTGAAGCTGATGGGGTGGGATCCCAGGACTCCTGCACTACCACCTGATCGTTGAAGGGGGACAACTGTTCCTGAAACTGATGGGATGGGACCCCAGGACTCCTGCACTCCCACCTGATGGTTGTAGGGGGACAACTGTTCTTGAAGCTGATGGGATGAGACCCCAGGACTCCTGCACTCCCACCTTATGGTTGTAGGGAGACAACTGTTCCTGAAGCTGATGGGGTGGGACCCCAGGACTCCTGCACTCCCACCTGATGGTTGTAGGGAGACAACTGTTTCTGAAGCTGATGGGGTGGAACCCCAGGACTCCTGCACTCCAACCTGATGGTTGTAGGGTGACAACTGTTCCTGAAGCTGATGATGTTGGACCCCAGGACACCTGCACTCCCACCTGATGGTTGTAGGGGGACAACCGTTCCTGAAGCTGATGGGGTGGGACGCCAGGACTCCTGCACTCCCACCTGATGGTTGTAGGGGCAACTGTTCCTGAATCTGAAGGGGTGGGACGCCAGGACTCCTGCACTCCCACCTGATTGTTGTAGGGAGACAAATGTTCCTGAAGCTGATGATGTTGGACCCCAGGACTCCTGCACTCCCACCTGATGGTTGTAGGGAGTCAACTGTTCCTGAAGCTGATGGGGTGGGAACCCAGGACTCCTGCACTCCCACCTGATGGTTGTAGAGTGACAACTGTTCCTGAAGCTGATGATGTTGGACCCCAGGACTCCTGCACTCCCACCTGATGGTTGTAGGGAGACAACTGTTCCTGAAGCTGATGGGGTGGGACGCCAGGACTCCTGCACTCCCACCTGATGGTTGTAGGGAGACAACTGTTCCTGAAGCTGATGGTGTGGGACCCCAGGACTCCTGCACTCCCACCTGATGATTGTAGGGAGACAACTGTTCCTGAAGCTGATGGGGTGGGACCCCAGGACTCCTGCACTCCCACCTGAAGGTTGTAGGGGGACAACGGTTCCTGAAGCTGATGGTGTGGGACACAAGGACTCCTGCACTCCCACCTGATGGTTGTAGGGTGACAACTTTTCCTGAAGCTGATGGGGTGGGACACAAGGACTCCTGCACTCCCACCTGATGGTTGTAGGGGGACAACTGTTCCTGAAGCTGATGGGGTGGGACCCCAGGACTCCTGCATTCCTACCTGATGGTTATAGGGGACTACTGTTCCTGACGCTGATGGGGTGGGACCCCAGGACTCCTGCACTCCCACCTGAAGGTTGTAGGGGGACAACTGTTCCTGAAGCTGATGGTGTGGTACACAAGGACTCCTGCACTCCCACCTGATGGTTGTAGGGGGACAACCTTTCCTGAAGCTGATGGGGTGGGACGCCAGGACTCCTGCACTCCCACCTGATGGTTGTAGGGGCAACTGTTCCTGAATCTGATGGGGTGGGACGCCAGGACTCCTGCACTCCCACCTGATTGTTGTAGGGAGACAACTGTTCCTGAAGCTGATGATGTTGGACCCCAGGACTCCTGCACTCCCACCTGACGGTTGTAGGGGAACAACTATACCTGAAGCTGATGGGGTGGGACCCCAGGACTCCTGCACTCCCAACTGATGGATGTAGGGGGACAACTGTTCCTGAAGCTGATGGGGTGGGACCCCAGGACTCCTGCACTCCCACCTGATGGTTGTAGGGAGACAACTGTTCCTGAAGCTGATGGGGTGGGACCCCAGGACTCCTGCATTCCCACCTGATGGTTATAGGGGACTACTGTTCCTGAAGCTGATGGGGTGGGACCCCAGGACTCCTGCATTCTCAACTGATGGTTGTAGGGTGACATCTGTTCCTGAAGCTGATGGGGTGGGACCCCAGGACTCCTGCACTCCCACCTGATGGTTGTAGGGAGACAACTGTTCCTGAAGCTGATGGGGTGGGACCCCAGGACTCCTGCACTCCCACCTGATGGTTGTAGGGAGACAACTGTTCCTGAAGCTGATGGGGTGGGACCCCAGGACTCCTGCACTCCCACCTGATGGTTGTAGGGAGACAACTGTTCCTGAAGCTGATGGGGTGGGACCCCAGGACTCCTGCACTCCCACCTGATGGTTGTAGGGTGACAACTGTTCCTGAAGCTGATGGGGTGGGACGCCAGGACTCCTGCACACCCACATGATGGTTGTAGGGAGACAACTGTTCCTGAAGCTGATGGTGTGGGACCCCAGGACTCCTGCACTCCCACCTGATGATTGTAGGGAGACAACTGTTCCTGAAGCTGATGGGGTGGGACCCCAGGACTCCTGCACTCCCACCTGAAGGTTGTAGGGGGACAACTGTTCCTGAAGCTGATGGTGTGGGACACAAGGACTCCTGCACTCCCACCTGATGGTTGTAGGGTGACAACTTTTCCTGAAGCTGATGGGGTGGGACACAAGGACTCCTGCACTCCCACCTGATGGTTGTAGGGGGACAACTGTTCCTGAAGCTGATGGGGTGGGACCCCAGGACTCCTGCATTCCCACCTGATGGTTATAGGGGACTACTGTTCCTGACGCTGATGGGGTGGGACCCCAGGACTCCTGCACTCCCACCTGAAGGTTGTAGGGGGACAACTGTTCCTGAAGCTGATGATGTGGTACACAAGGACTCCTGCACTCCCACCTGATGGTTGTAGGGAGACAACTGTTCCTGAAGCTGATGGGGTGGGACCCCAGGACTCCTGCATTCCCACCTGATGGTTATAGGGGACTACTGTTCCTGAAGCTGATGGGGTGGGACCCCAGGACTCCTGCATTCTCAACTGATGGTTGTAGGGTGACATCTGTTCCTGAAGCTGATGGGGTGGGACCCCAGGACTCCTGCACTCCCACCTGATGGTTGTAGGGAGACAACTGTTCCTGAAGCTGATGGGGTGGGACCCCAGGACTCCTGCACTCCCACCTCATGGTTGTAGGGAGACAACTGTTCCTGAAGCTGATGGGGTGGGACCCCAGGACTCCTGCACTCCCACCTGATGGTTGTAGGGAGACAACTGTTCCTGAAGCTGATGGGGTGGGACCCCAGGACTCCTGCACTCCCACCTGATGGTTGTAGGGTGACAACTGTTCCTGAAGCTGATGGGGTGGGACGCCAGGACTCCTGCACACCCACATGATGGTTGTAGGGAGACAACTGTTCCTGAAGCTGATGGTGTGGGACCCCAGGACTCCTGCACTCCCACCTGATGATTGTAGGGAGACAACTGTTCCTGAAGCTGATGGGGTGGGACCCCAGGACTCCTGCACTCCCACCTGAAGGTTGTAGGGGGACAACTGTTCCTGAAGCTGATGGTGTGGGACACAAGGACTCCTGCACTCCCACCTGATGGTTGTAGGGTGACAACTTTTCCTGAAGCTGATGGGGTGGGACACAAGGACTCCTGCACTCCCACCTGATGGTTGTAGGGGGACAACTGTTCCTGAAGCTGATGGGGTGGGACCCCAGGACTCCTGCATTCCCACCTGATGGTTATAGGGGACTACTGTTCCTGACGCTGATGGGGTGGGACCCCAGGACTCCTGCACTCCCACCTGAAGGTTGTAGGGGGACAACTGTTCCTGAAGCTGATGATGTGGTACACAAGGACTCCTGCACTCCCACCTGATGGTTGTAGGGGGACAACCGTTCCTGAAGCTGATGGGGTGGGACGCCAGGACTCCTGCACTCCCACCTGATGGTTGTAGGGGCAACTGTTCCTGAATCTGATGGGGTGGGACGCCAGGACTCCTGCACTCCCACCTGATTGTTGTAGGGAGACAACTGTTCCTGAAGCTGATGATGTTGGACCCCAGGACTCCTGCACTCCCACATGACGGTTGTAGGGGAACAACTATACCTGAAGCTGATGGGGTGGGACCCCAGGACTCCTGCACTCCCACCTGATGGATGTAGGGGGACAACTGTTCCTGAAGCTGATGGGGTGGGACGCCAGGACTCCTGCACTCCCACCTGAGGGTTGTAGGGGGACAACTGTTCCTGAAGCTGATGGGGTGGGACCCCAGGACTCCTGCATTCCCACCTGATGGTTATAGGGGACTACTGTTCCTGACGCTGATGGGGTGGGACCCCAGGACTCCTGCACTCCCACCTGAAGGTTGTAGGGGGACAACTGTTCCTGAAGCTGATGGTGTGGTACACAAGGACTCCTGCACTCCCACCTGATGGTTGTAGGGGGACAACCGTTCCTGAAGCTGATGGGGTGGGACGCCAGGACTCCTGCACTCCCACCTGATGGTTGTAGGGGCAACTGTTCCTGAATCTGATGGGGTGGGACGCCAGGACTCCTGCACTCCCACCTGATTGTTGTAGGGAGACAACTGTTCCTGAAGCTGATGATGTTGGACCCCAGGACTCCTGCACTCCCACCTGACGGTTGTAGGGGAACAACTATACCTGAAGCTGATGGGGTGGGACCCCAGGACTCCTGCACTCCCACCTGATGGATGTAGGGGGACAACTGTTCCTGAAGCTGATGGGGTGGGACCCCAGGACTCCTGCACTCCCACCTGATGGTTGTAGGGAGACAACTGTTCCTGAAGCTGATGGGGTGGGACCCCAGGACTCCTGCATTCCCACCTGATGGTTATAGGGGACTACTGTTCTTGAAGCTGATGGGGTGGGACCCCAGGACTCCTGCATTCTCAACTGATGGTTGTAGGGTGACATCTGTTCCTGAAGCTGATGGGGTGGGACCCCAGGACTCCTGCACTCCCACCTGATGGTTGTAGGGAGACAACTGTTCCTGAAGCTGATGGGGTGGGACCCCAGGACTCCTGCACTCCCACCTGATGGTTGTAGGGAGACAACTGTTCCTGAAGCTGATGGGGTGGGACCCCAGGACTCCTGCACTCCCACCTGATGGTTGTAGGGAGACAACTGTTCCTGAAGCTGATGGGGTGGGACCCCAGGACTCCTGCACTCCCACCTGATGGTTGTAGGGTGACAACTGTTCCTGAAGCTGATGGGGTGGGACGCCAGGACTCCTGCACACCCACATGATGGTTGTAGGGAGACAACTGTTCCTGAAGCTGATGGTGTGGGACCCCAGGACTCCTGCACTCCCACCTGATGATTGTAGGGAGACAACTGTTCCTGAAGCTGATGGGGTGGGACCCCAGGACTCCTGCACTCCCACCTGAAGGTTGTAGGGGGACAACTGTTCCTGAAGCTGATGGTGTGGGACACAAGGACTCCTGCACTCCCACCTGATGGTTGTAGGGTGACAACTTTTCCTGAAGCTGATGGGGTGGGACACAAGGACTCCTGCACTCCCACCTGATGGTTGTAGGGGGACAACTGTTCCTGAAGCTGATGGGGTGGGACCCCAGGACTCCTGCATTCCCACCTGATGGTTATAGGGGACTACTGTTCCTGACGCTGATGGGGTGGGACCCCAGGACTCCTGCACTCCCACCTGAAGGTTGTAGGGGGACAACTGTTCCTGAAGCTGATGATGTGGTACACAAGGACTCCTGCACTCCCACCTGATGGTTGTAGGGGGACAACCGTTCCTGAAGCTGATGGGGTGGGACGCCAGGACTCCTGCACTCCCACCTGATGGTTGTAGGGGCAACTGTTCCTGAATCTGATGGGGTGGGACGCCAGGACTCCTGCACTCCCACCTGATTGTTGTAGGGAGACAACTGTTCCTGAAGCTGATGATGTTGGACCCCAGGACTCCTGCACTCCCACCTGACGGTTGTAGGGGAACAACTATACCTGAAGCTGATGGGGTGGGACCCCAGGACTCCTGCACTCCCACCTGATGGATGTAGGGGGACAACTGTTCCTGAAGCTGATGGGGTGGGACGCCAGGACTCCTGCACTCCCACCTGAGGGTTGTAGGGGCAACTGTTCCTGAATCTGATGGGGTGGGACGCCAGGACTCCTGCACTCCCACCTGATGGTTGTAGGGAGACAACTGTTCCTGAAGCTGATGATGTTGGACCCCAGGACTCCTGCACTCCCACCTGATGGTTGTAGGGAGACAACTGTTCCTGAAGCTGATGGGGTGGGAACCCAGGACTCCTGCACTCCCACCTGATGGTTGTAGAGTGACAACTGTTCCTGAAGCTGATGATGTTGGACCCCAGGACTCCTGCACTCCCACCTGATGGTTATAGGGGACAACTGTTCCTGAAGCTGATGGGGTGGGACCCCAGGACTCCTGCACTCCCACCTGATGGTTGTAGGGAGACAACTGTTCCTGAAGCTGATGGGGTGGGACCCCAGGACTCCTGCACTCCCACCTGAAGGTTGTAGGGGGACAACTGTTCCTGAAGCTGATGGTGTGGGACGCCAGGACTCCTGCACTCCCACCTGATGGTTATAGGGGACTACTGTTCCTTAAGCTGATGGGGTGGGACCCCAGGACTCCTGCATTCTCAACTGATGGTTGTAGGGTGACATCTGTTCCTGAAGCTGATGGGGTGGGACCCCAGGACTCCTGCACTCCCACCTGATGGTTGTAGGGGGACAACTGTTCCTGAAGCTGATGGGGTGGGAAACCAGGACTCCTGCACTCCAACCTGATGGTTGTAGGGAGACAACTGTTCCTGAAGCCGATGGGGTGGGATCCCAGGACTCCTGCACTACCACCTGATCGTTGAAGGGGGACAACTGTTCCAGAAACTGATGGGATGGGACCCCAGGACTCCTGCACTCCCACCTGATGGTTGTAGGGGGACAACTGTTCTTGAAGCTGATGGGATGAGACCCCAGGACTCCTGCACTCCCACCTGATGGTTGTAGGGAGACAACTGTTCCTGAAGCTGATGGGGTGGGACCCCAGGACTCCTGCACTCCAACCTGATGGTTGTAGGGAGACAACTGTTTCTGAAGCTGATGGGGTGGAACCCCAGGACTCCTGCACTCCAACCTGATGGTTGTAGGGTGACAACTGTTCCTGAAGCTGATGATGTTGGACCCCAGGACACCTGCACTCCCACCTGATGGTTGTAGGGGGACAACCGTTCCTGAAGCTGATGGGGTGGGACGCCAGGACTCCTGCACTCCCACCTGATGGTTGTAGGGGCAACTGTTCCTGAATCTGATGGGGTGGGACGCCAGGACTCCTGCACTCCCACCTGATTGTTGTAGGGAGACAAATGTTCCTGAAGCTGGTGATGTTGGACCCCAGGACTCCTGCACTCCCACCTGATGGTTGTAGGGAGACAACTGTTCCTGAAGCTGATGGGGTGGGAACCCAGGACTCCTGCACTCCCACCTGATGGTTGTAGAGTGACAACTGTTCCTGAAGCTGATGATGTTGGACCCCAGGACTCCTGCACTCCCACCTGATTGTTGTAGGGAGACAACTGTTCCTGAAGCTGATGGGGTGGGACGCCAGGACTCCTGCACTCCCACCTGATGGTTGTAGGGAGACAACTGTTCCTGAAGCTGATGGTGTGGGACCCCAGGACTCCTGCACTCCCACCTGATGATTGTAGGGAGACAACTGTTCCTGAAGCTGATGGGGTGGGACCCCAGGACTCCTGCACTCCCACCTGAAGGTTGTAGGGGGACAACGGTTCCTGAAGCTGATGGTGTGGGACACAAGGACTCCTGCACTCCCACCTGATGGTTGTAGGGTGACAACTTTTCCTGAAGCTGATGGGGTGGGACACAAGGACTCCTGCACTCCCACCTGATGGTTGTAGGGGGACAACTGTTCCTGAAGCTGATGGGGTGGGACCCCAGGACTCCTGCATTCCCACCTGATGGTTATAGGGGACTACTGTTCCTGACGCTGATGGGGTGGGACCCCAGGACTCCTGCACTCCCACCTGAAGGTTGTAGGGGGACAACTGTTCCTGAAGCTGATGGTGTGGTACACAAGGACTCCTGCACTCCCACCTGATGGTTGTAGGGGGACAACCGTTCCTGAAGCTGATGGGGTGGGACGCCAGGACTCCTGCACTCCCACCTGATGGTTGTAGGGGCAACTGTTCCTGAATCTGATGGGGTGGGACGCCAGGACTCCTGCACTCCCACCTGATTGTTGTAGGGAGACAACTGTTCCTGAAGCTGATGATGTTGGACCCCAGGACTCCTGCACTCCCACCTGACGGTTGTAGGGGAACAACTATACCTGAAGCTGATGGGGTGGGACCCCAGGACTACTGCACTCCCACCTGATGGATGTAGGGGGACAACTGTTCCTGAAGCTGATGGGGTGGGACCCCAGGACTCCTGCACTCCCACCTGATGGTTGTAGGGAGACAACTGTTCCTGAAGCTGATGGGGTGGGACCCCAGGACTCCTGCATTCCCACCTGATGGTTATAGGGGACTACTGTTCCTGAAGCTGATGGGGTGGGACCCCAGGACTCCTGCATTCTCAACTGATGGTTGTAGGGTGACATCTGTTCCTGAAGCTGATGGGGTGGGACCCCAGGACTCCTGCACTCCCACCTGATGGTTGTAGGGAGACAACTGTTCCTGAAGCTGATGGGGTGGGACCCCAGGACTCCTGCACTCCCACCTGATGGTTGTAGGGAGACAACTGTTCCTGAAGCTGATGGGGTGGGACCCCAGGACTCCTGCACTCCCACCTGATGGTTGTAGGGAGTCAACTGTTCCTGAAGCTGATGGGGTGGGACCCCAGGACTCCTGCACTCCCACCTGATGGTTGTAGGGTGACAACTGTTCCTGAAGCTGATGGGGTGGGACGCCAGGACTCCTGCACTCCCACATGATGGTTGTAGGGAGACAACTGTTCCTGAAGCTGATGGTGTGGGACCCCAGGACTCCTGCACTCCCACCTGATGATTGTAGGGAGACAACTGTTCCTGAAGCTGATGGGGTGGGACCCCAGGACTCCTGCACTCCCACCTGAAGGTTGTAGGGGGACAACTGTTCCTGAAGCTGATGGTGTGGGACACAAGGACTCCTGCACTCCCACCTGATGGTTGTAGGGTGACAACTTTTCCTGAAGCTGATGGGGTGGGACACAAGGACTCCTGCACTCCCACCTGATGGTTGTAGGGGGACAACTGTTCCTGAAGCTGATGGGGTGGGACCCCAGGACTCCTGCATTCCCACCTGATGGTTATAGGGGACTACTGTTCCTGACGCTGATGGGGTGGGACCCCAGGACTCCTGCACTCCCACCTGAAGGTTGTAGGGGGACAACTGTTCCTGAAGCTGATGATGTGGTACACAAGGACTCCTGCACTCCCACCTGATGGTTGTAGGGGGACAACCGTTCCTGAAGCTGATGGGGTGGGACGCCAGGACTCCTGCACTCCCACCTGATGGTTGTAGGGGCAACTGTTCCTGAATCTGATTGGGTGGGACGCCTGGACTCCTGCACTCCCACCTGATTGTTGTAGGGAGACAACTGTTCCTGAAGCTGATGATGTTGGACCCCAGGACTCCTGCACTCCCACCTGACGGTTGTAGGGGAACAACTATACCTGAAGCTGATGGGGTGGGACCCCAGGACTCCTGCACTCCCACCTGATGGATGTAGGGGGACAACTGTTCCTGAAGCTGATGGGGTGGGACGCCAGGACTCCTGCACTCCCACCTGAGGGTTGTAGGGGCAACTGTTCCTGAATCTGATGGGGTGGGACGCCAGGACTCCTGCACTCCCACCTGATGGTTGTAGGGAGTCAACTGTTCCTGAAGCTGATGATGTTGGACCCCAGGACTCCTGCACTCCCACCTGATGGTTGTAGGGAGACAACTGTTCCTGAAGCTGATGGGGTGGGAACCCAGGACTCCTGCACTCCCACCTGATGGTTGTAGAGTGACAACTGTTCCTGAAGCTGATGATGTTGGACCCCAGGACTCCTGCACTCCCACCTGATGGTTATAGGGGACAACTGTTCCTGAAGCTGATGGGGTGGGACCCCAGGACTCCTGCACTCCCACCTGATGGTTGTAGGGAGACAACTGTTCCTGAAGCTGATGGGGTGGGACCCCAGGACTCCTGCACTGCCACCTGATGGTTGTAGGGGGACAACTGTTCCTGAAGCTGATGGGGTGGGACCCCAGGACTCCTGCACTCCCACCTGATGGTTGTAGGGAGACAACTGTATCTGAAGCTGATGGGGTGGAACCCCAGGACTCCTGCACTCCAACCTGATGGTTGTAGGGTGACAACTGTTCCTGAAGCTGATGATGTTGGACCCCAGGACTCCTGCACTCCCACCTGATGGTTGTAGGGGGACAACCGTTCCTGAAGCTGATGGGGTGGGACTGCCAGGACTCCTGCACTCCCACCTGATGGTTGTAGGGGCAACTGTTCCTGAATCTGATGGGGTGGGACGCCAGGACTCCTGCACTCCCACCTGATTGTTGTAGGGAGACAAATGTTCCTGAAGCTGATGATGTTGGACCCCAGGACTCCTGCACTCCCACCTGATGGTTGTAGGGAGACAACTGTTCCTGAAGCTGATGGGGTGGGAACCCAGGACTCCTGCACTCCCACCTGATGGTTGTAGGGAGACAACTGTTCCTGAAGCTGATGATGTTGGACCCCAGGACACCTGCACTCCCACCTGATGGTTGTAGGGGGACAACCGTTCCTGAAGCTGATGGGGTGGGACGCCAGGACTCCTGCACTCCCACCTGATGGTTGTAGGGGCAACTGTTCCTGAATCTGATGGGGTGGGACGCCAGGACTCCTGCACTCCCACCTGATTGTTGTAGGGAGACAAATGTTCCTGAAGCTGATGATGTTGGACCCCAGGACTCCTGCACTCCCACCTGATGGTTGTAGGGAGACAACTGTTCCTGAAGCTGATGGGGTGGGAACCCAGGACTCCTGCACTCCCACCTGATGGTTGTAGAGTGACAACTGTTCCTGAAGCTGATGATGTTGGACCCCAGGACTCCTGCACTCCCACCTGATGGTTGTAGGGAGACAACTGTTCCTGAAGCTGATGGGGTGGGACGCCAGGACTCCTGCACTCCCACCTGATGGTTGTAGGGAGACAACTGTTCCTGAAGCTGATGGTGTGGGACCCCAGGACTCCTGCACACCCACCTGATGATTGTAGGGAGACAACTGTTCCTGAAGCTGATGGGGTGGGACCCCAGGACTCCTGCACTCCCACCTGAAGGTTGTAGGGGGACAACTGTTCCTGAAGCTGATGGTGTGGGACACAAGGACTCCTGCACTCCCACCTGATGGTTGTAGGGGGTCAACTGTTCCTGAAGCTGATGGGGTGGGACCCCAGGACTCCTGCATTCCCACCTGATGGTTATAGGGGACTACTGTTCCTGAAGCTGATGGGGTGGGACCCCAGGACTCCTGCATTCTCAACTGATGGTTGTAGGGTGACATCTGTTCCTGAAGCTGATGGGGTGGGACCCCAGGACTCCTGCACTCCCACCTGATGGTTGTAGGGAGACAACTGTTCCTGAAGCTGATGGGGTGGGACCCCAGGACTCCTGCACTCCCACCTGATGGTTGTAGGGAGACAACTGTTCCTGAAGCTGATGGGGTGGGACCCCAGGACTCCTGCACTCCCACCTGATGGTTGTAGGGAGACAACTGTTCCTGAAGCTGATGGGGTGGGACCCCAGGAATCCTGCACTCCCACCTGATGGTTGTAGGGAGACAACTGTTCCTGAAACTAATGGGGTGGGACGCCAGGACTCCTGCACTCCCACATGATGGTTGTAGGGAGACAACTGTTCCTGAAGCTGATGGTGTGGGACCCCAGGACTCCTGCACTCCCACCTGATGATTGTAGGGAGACAACCGTTCCTGAAGCTGATGGGGTGGGACCCCAGGACTCCTGCACTCCCACCTGAAGGTTGTAGGGGGACAACTGTTCCTGAAGCTGATGGTGTGGGACACAAGGACTCCTGCACTCCCACCTGATGGTTGTAGGGTGACAACTTTTCCTGAAGCTGATGGGGTGGGACACAAGGACTCCTGCACTCCCACCTGATGGTTGTAGGGGGACAACTGTTCCTGAAGCTGATGGGGTGGGACCCCAGGACTCCTGCATTCCCACCTGATGGTTATAGGGGACTACTGTTCCTGACGCTGATGGGGTGGGACCCCAGGACTCCTGCACTCCCACCTGAAGGTTGTAGGGGGACAACTGTTCCTGAAGCTGATGATGTTGGACCCCAGGACTCCTGCACTCCCACCTGATGGTTGTAGGGGAACAACTATACCTGAAGCTGATGGGGTGGGACCCCAGGACTCCTGCACTCCCTCCTGATGGATGTAGGGGGACAACTGTTCCTGAAGCTGATGGGGTGGAACCCCAGGACTCCTGCACTCCCACCAGATGGTTGTAGGGTGACAACTGTTCCTAAAGCTGATGGGGTGGGACCCCAGGACTCCTGCACTCCCACCTGATGGTTGTAGGGAGACAACTGTTCCTGAAGCTGATGGCGTGGGACGCCAGGACACCTGGAATCCCACCTGATGGTTGTAGGGGGACAACTGTTCCTGAAGCTGATGGGATGGGACCCCAGGACCCCTGCACTCCCACCTGATGGTTGTAGGGAGACAACTGTTCCTGAAGCTGATGGCGTGGGACACCAGGACTCCTGCACTCCCACCTGATGGTTGTAGGGGGACAACTGTTCCTGAAGCTGATGGGGTGGGACGCCAGGACTCCTGCACTCCCACCTGAGGGTTGTAGGGGCAACTGTTCCTGAATCTGATGGGGTGGGACGCCAGGACTCCTGCACTCCCACCTGATGGTTGTAGGGAGACAACTGTTCCTGAAGCTGATGATGTTGGACCCCAGGACTCCTGCACTCCCACCTGATGGTTGTAGGGAGACCACTGTTCCTGAAGCTGATGGGGTGGGAACCCAGGACTCCTGCACTCCCACCTGATGGTTGTAGAGTGACAACTGTTCCTGAAGCTGATGATGTTGGACCCCAGGACTCCTGCACTCCCACCTGATTGTTATAGGGGACAACTGTTCCTGAAGCTGATGGGGTGGGACCCCAGGACTCCTGCAATCCCACCTGATGGTTGTAGGGAGACAACTGTTCCTGAAGCTGATGGGGTGGGACCCCAGTACTCCTGCACTCCCACCTGATGGTTGTAGGGAGACAACTGTTCCTGAAGCTGATGGGGTGGGACGCCAGGACTCCTGCACTCCCACCTGATGGTTGTAGGGAGACAACTGTTTCTGAAGCTGATGGGGTGGAACCCCAGGACTCCTGCAATCCAACCTGATGGTTGTAGGGTGACAACTGTTCCTGAAGCTGATGATGTTGGACCCCAGGACTCCTGCACTCCCACCTGATGGTTGTAGGGGGACAACCGTTCCTGAAGCTGATGGGGTGGGACGCCAGGACTCCTGCACTCCCACCTGATGGTTGTAGGGGCAACTGTTCCTGAATCTGATGGGGTGGGACGCCAGGACTCCTGCACTCCCACCTGATTGTTGTAGGGAGACAAATGTTCCTGAAGCTGATGATGTTGGACCCCAGGACTCCTGCACTCCCACCTGATGGTTGTAGGGAGACAACTGTTCCTGAAGCTGATGGGGTGGGAACCCAGGACTCCTGCACTCCCACCTGATGGTTGTAGGGAGACAACTGTTCCTGAAGCTGATGATGTTGGACCCCAGGACACCTGCACTCCCACCTGATGGTTGTAGGGGGACAACCGTTCCTGAAGCTGATGGGGTGGGACGCCAGGACTCCTGCACTCCCACCTGATGGTTGTAGGGGTAACTGTTCCTGAATCTGATGGGGTGGGACGCCAGGACTCCTGCACTCCCACCTGATTGTTGTAGGGAGACAAATGTTCCTGAAGCTGATGATGTTGGACCCCAGGACTCCTGCACTCCCACCTGATGGTTGTAGGGAGACAACTGTTCCTGAAGCTGATGGGGTGGGAACCCAGGACTCCTGCACTCCCACCTGATGGTTGTAGAGTGACAACTGTTCCTGAAGCTGATGATGTTGGACCCCAGGACTCCTGCACTCCCACCTGATGGTTGTAGGGTGACAACTGTTCCTGAAGCTGATGGGGTGGGACGCCAGGACTCCTGCACTCCCACCTGATGGTTGTAGGGAGACAACTGTTCCTGAAGCTGATGGGGTGGGACCCCAGGACTCCTGCACTCCCACCTGATGATTGTAGGGAGACAACTGTTCCTGAAGCTGATGGGGTGGGACCCCAGGACTCCTGCACTCCCACCTGAAGGTTGTAGGGGGACAACTGTTCCTGAAGCTGATGGTGTGGGACACAAGGACTCCTGCACTCCCACCTGATGGTTGTAGGGTGACAACTGTTCCTGAAGCTGATGGGGTGGGACACAAGGACTCCTGCACTCCCACCTGATGGTTGTAGGGGGTCAACTGTTCCTGAAGCTGATGGGGTGGGACCCCAGGACTCCTGCATTTCCACCTGATGGTTATAGGGGACTACTGTTCCTGAAGCTGATGGGGTGGGACCCCAGGACTCCTGCATTCTCAACTGATGGTTGTAGGGTGACATCTGTTCCTGAAGCTGATGGGGTGGGACCCCAGGACTCCTGCACTCCCACCTGATGGTTGTAGGGAGACAACTGTTCCTGAAGCTGATGGGGTGGGACCCCAGGACTCCTGCACTCCCACCTGATGGTTGTAGGGAGACAACTGTTCCTGAAGCTGATGGGGTGGGACGCCAGGACTCCTGCACTCCCACATGATGGTTGTAGGGAGACAACTGTTCCTGAAGCTGATGGTGTGGGACCCCAGGACTCCTGCACTCCCACCTGATGATTGTAGGGAGACAACTGTTCCTGAAGCTGATGGGGTGGGACCCCAGGACTCCTGCACTCCCACCTGAAGGTTGTAGGGGGACAACTGTTCCTGAAGCTGATGGTGTGGGACACAAGGACTCCTGCACTCCCACCTGATGGTTGTAGGGTGACAACTGTTCCTGAAGCTGATGGGGTGGGACACAAGGACTCCTGCACTCCCACCTGATGGTTGTAGGGGGACAACTGTTCCTGAAGCTGATGGGGTGGGACCCCAGGACTCCTGCATTCCCACCTGATGGTTATAGGGGACTACTGTTCCTGACGCTGATGGGGTGGGACCCCAGGACTCCTGCATTCCCAACTGATGGTTGTAGGGTGACATCTGTTCCTGAAGCTGATGGGGTGGGACCCCAGGACTCCTGCACTCCCACCTGATGGTTGTAGGGGGACAACTGTTCCTGAAGCTGATGGGGTGGGAAACCAGGACTCCTGCACTCCAACCTGATGGTTGTAGGGAGACAACTGTTCCTGAAACTGATGGGTGGGATCCCAGGACTCCTGCACTCCCACCTGATGGTTGTAGGGAGACAACTGTTCCTGAAGCTGATGGGGTGGGACCCCAGGACTCCTGCACTCCCACCTGATGGTTGTAGGGAGACAACTGTTCCTGAAGCTGATGGGGTGGGACCCCAGGACTCCTGCACTCCCACCTGATGGTTCTAGGGAGACAACTGTTCCTGAAGCTGATGATGTTGGACCGCAGGACTCCTGCACTCCCACCTGATGGTTGTAGGGAGACAACTGTTCCTGAAGCTGATGGGGTGGGAACCCAGGACTCCTGCACTCCCACCTGATGGTTGTAGAGTGACAACTGTTCCTGAAGCTGATGATGTTGGACCCCAGGAATCCTGCACTCCCACCTGATGGTTATAGGGGACAACTGTTCCTGAAGCTGATGGGGTGGGACCCCAGGACTCCTGCACTCCCACCTGATGGTTGTAGGGAGACAACTGTTCCTGAGGCTGATGGGGTGGGACCCCAGGACTCCTGCACTCCCACCTGATGGTTGTAGGGGGACAACTGTTCCTGAAGCTGATGGGTTGGGACCCCAGGACTCCTGCATTCCCACCTGATGGTTGTAGGGGGACAACTGTTCCTGAAGCTGATGGGTTGTGAACCCAGGACTCCTGCACTCCCACCTGATGGTTGTAGAGTGACAACTGTTCCTGAAGCAAATGATGTTGTTCCCCAGGACTCCTGCACTCCCACCTGATGGTTGTAGGGAGACAACTGTTCCTGAAGCTGATGTGGTGGGACCCCAGGACACCTGCACACCCACCTGAAGGTTGTAGGGGGACAACTGTTCCTGAAGCTGATGGTGTGGGACACAAGGACACCTGCACTCCCACCTGATGGTTGTAGGGGGACAACTGTTCCTGAAGCTGATGGGGTGGGACCCCAGGACTCCTGCATTCCCACCTGATGGTTGTAGGGTGACAACTGTTCCTGAAGCTGATGGGGTGTGAACCCAGGACTCCTGCACTCCCACCTGATGGTTGTAGAGTGACAACTGTTCCTGAAGCTGATGATGTTGGTCCCCAGGACTCCTGCACTCCCACCTGATGGTTGTAGGGAGACAACTGTTCCTGAAGCTGATGTGGTGGGACCCCAGGACTCCTGCACTCCCACCTGATGGTTGTAGGGGGACAGCTGTTCCTGAAGCTGATGCGGTGGGACGCCAGGACTCCTGCACTCCCACCTGATGGTTGTAGGGGCAACTGTTCCTGAAGCTGATGGGGTGGGACCCCAGGACTCCTGCACTCCCACCTGATGGTTGTAGGGGGACAACTGTTCCTGAAGCTGATGGGGTGGGAAACCAGGACTCCTGCATTCCCAACTGATGGTTGTAGGGTGACATCTGTTCCTGAAGCTGATGGGGTGGGAAACCAGGGCTCCTGCACTCCAACCGGATGGTTGTAGGGAGACAACTGTTCCTGAAGCTGATGGGGTGGGATCCCAGGACTCCTGCACTCCCACCTGATGGTTGTAGGGAGACAACTGTTCCTGAAGCTGATGGGGTGGTACCCCAGGAATCCTGCACTCCCACCTGATGGTTGTAGGGGGACAACTGTTCCTGAAGCTGATGGGGTGGGAAACCAGGACTCCTGCACTCCAACCTGATGGTTGTAGGGAGACAACTGTTCCTGAAGCTGATGGGGTGGGACCCCAGGACTCCTGCACTCCCACCTGATGGTTGTAGGGGGACAACTGTTCTTGAAGCTGATGGGGTGGGACCCCAGGACTCCTGCACTCCCACCTGATGGTTGTAGGGAGACAACTGTTCCTGAAGCTGATGATGTTGGACCCCAGGACTCCTGCACTCCCACCTGATGGTTGTAGGGAGACAACTGTTCCTGAAGCTGATGGGGTGGGACCCCAGGACTCCTGTACTCCCACCTGATGGATGTAGGGGGACAACTGTTCCTGAAGCTGATGGGGTGGAACCCCAGGACTCCTGCACTCCCACCTGATGGTTGTAGGGTGACAACTGTTCCTGAAGCTGATGATGTTGGACCCCAGGACTCCTGCACTCCCACCTGATGGTTGTAGGGAGACAACTGTTCCTGAAGCTGATGGGTGGGACCCCGGACTCCTGCACTCCCACCTGATGGTTGTAGGGAGACAACTGTTCCTGAAGCTGATGGGGTGGAACCTCAGGACTCCTGCACTCCCACCTGATAGTTGTAGGGTGACAACTGTTCCTGAAGCTGATGATGTTTGTCCCCAGGACTCCTGCACTCCCACCTGATGGTTGTAGGGAGACAACTGTTCCTGAAGCTGATGGGGTGGGACCCCAGGACTCCTGCACTCCCACCTGATGGTTGTAGGGAGACAACTGTTCCTGAAGCTGATGGGGTGGGACCCCAGGACTCCTGCACTCCCACCTGATGGTTGTAGTGGGACAACTGTTCCTGAAGCTGATGGGGTGGGACCCCAGGACTCCTGCACTCCCACCTGATGGTTGTAGGGGGACAACTGTTCCTGAAGCTGATGGGGTGGAACCCCAGGACTCCTGCACTCCCACCTGATGGTTGTAGGGAGACAACTGTTCCTGAAGCTGATGATGTTGGACCCTAGGACTCCTGCACTCCCACCTGATGGTTGTAGGGAGACAACTGTTCCTGAAGCTGATGGGGTGGGAACCCAGGACTCCTGCACTCCCACCTGATGGTTGTAGAGTGACATCTGTTCCTGAAGCTGATGATGTTGGACCCCAGGACACCTGCACTCCCACCTGATGGTTGTATGGAGACAACTGTTCCTGAAGCTGATGTGGTGGGACACCAGGACTCCTGCACTCCCACCTGATGGTTGTAGGGAGACAACTTTTCCTGAAGCTGATGGGGTGGGACCCCAGGACTCCTGCACACCCACCTGATGGTTGTAGGGAGACAACTGTTCCTGAATCTGATGGGGTGGGACGCCAGGACTCCTGCACTCCCACCTGATGGTTGTAGGGAGACAACTGTTCCTGAAGCTGATGGTGTGGGACCCCAGGACTCCTGCACTCCCACCTGATGATTGTAGGGAGACAACTGTTCCTGAAGCTGATGGGGTGGGACGCCAGGACTCCTGCACTCCCACCTGATGGTTGTAGGGAGACAACTGTTCCTGAAGCTGATGGGGTGGGACCCCAGGACACTTGCACTCCCACCTGATGTTTGTAGGGAGACAACTTTTCCTGAAGCTGATGGGGTGGGACCCCAGGACTCCTGCACTCCCACCTGATGGTTGTAGGGTGACAACTGTTCCTGAAGCTGATGATGTTGGACCCCAGGACTCCTGCACTCCCACCTGATGGTTGTAGGGAGACCACTGTTCCTGAAGCTGATGGGGTGGGACCCCAGGACTCCTGCACTCCCACCTGATGGTTGTAGGGAGACAACTGTTCCTGAAGCTGATGGGGTGGGACCCCAGGACTCCTGCACTCCCACCTGATGGTTGTAGGGGGACAACTGTTCCTGAAGCTGATGGGGTGGAACCCCAGGACTCCTGCACTCCCACCTGATGGTTGTAGGGAGACAACTGTTCCTGAAGCTGATGATGTTGGACCCCAGGACTCCTGCACTCCCACCTGATGGTTGTAGGGAGACAACTGTTCCTGAAGCTGATGGGGTGTGAACCCAGGACTCCTGCACTCCCACCTGATGGTTGTAGAGTGACAACTGTTCCTGAAGCTGATGATGTTGGACCCCAGGACTCCTGCACTCCCACCTGATGGTTGTAGGGAGACAACTGTTCCTGAAGCTGATGGGGTGGGACCCCGGACTCCTGCACTCCCACCTGATGGTTGTAGGGAGACAACTGTTCCTGAAGCTGATGGGGTGGAACCTCAGGACTCCTGCACTCCCACCTGATAGTTGTAGGGTGACAACTGTTCCTGAAGCTGATGATGTTTGACCCCAGGACTCCTGCACTCCCACCTGATGGTTGTAGGGAGACAACTGTTCCTGAAGCTGATGGGGTGGGACCCCAGGACTCCTGCACTCCCACCTGATGGTTGTAGGGAGACAACTGTTCCTGAAGCTGATGGGGTGGGACCCCAGGACACCTGCACTCCCACCTGATGGTTGTAGGGAGATAACTGTTCCTGAAGCTGATGGGGTGGGACCCCAGGACTCCTGCACTCCCACCTGATGGTTGTAGGGAGACAACTGTTCCTGAAGCTGATGGGGTGGGACCCCAGGACTCTTGCACTCCCACCTGATGGTTGTAGGGAGACAACTGTTCCTGAAGCTGATGGGGTGGGACCCCAGGACTCCTGCACTCCCACCTGATGGTTGTAGGGTGACAAATGTTCCTGAAGCTGATGATGTTGGACCCCAGGACTCCTGCACTCCCACCTGATGGTTGTAGGGAGACAACTGTTCCTGAAGCTGATGGGGTGGGACCCCAGGACTCCTGCACTCCCACCTGATGGTTGTAGTGGGACAACTGTTCCTGAAGCTGATGGGGTGGGACCCCAGGACTCCTGCACTCCCACCTGATGGTTGTAGGGGGACAACTGTTCCTGAAGCTGATGGGGTGGAACCCCAGGACTCCTGCACTCCCACCTGATGGTTGTAGGGAGACAACTGTTCCTGAAGCTGATGATGTTGGACCCCAGGACTCCTGCACTCCCACCTGATGGTTGTAGGGAGACAACTGTTCTTGAAGCTGATGGGGTGGGAACCCAGGACTCCTGCACTCCCACCTGATGGTTGTAGAGTGACAACTGTTCCTGAAGCTGATGATGTTGGACCCCAGGACACCTGCACTCCCACCCGATGGTTGTATGGAGACAACTGTTCCTGAAGCTGATGGGGTGGGACACCAGGACTCCTGCACTCCCACCTGATGGTTGTAGGGAGACAACTTTTCCTGAAGCTGATGGGGTGGGACCCCAGGACTCCTGCACACCCACCTGATGGTTGTAGGGAGACAACTGTTCCTGAATCTGATGGGGTGGGACGCCAGGACTCCTGCACTCCCACCTGATGGTTGTAGGGAGACAACTGTTCCTGAAGCTGATGGTGTGGGACCCCAGGACTCCTGCACTCCCACCTGATGATTGTAGGGAGACAACTGTTCCTGAAGCTGATGGGGTGGGACGCCAGGACTCCTGCACTCCCACCTGATGGTTGTAGGGTGACAACTGTTCCTGAAGCTGATGATGTTGGACCCCAGGACTCCTGCACTCCCACCTGATGGTTGTAGGGAGACAACTGTTCCTGAAGCTGATGGGGTGGGACCCCGGACTCCTGCACTCCCACCTGATGGTTGTAGGGAGACAACTGTTCCTGAAGCTGATGGGGTGGAACCTCAGGACTCCTGCACTCCCACCTGATAGTAGTAGGGTGACAACTGTTCCTGAAGCTGATGATGTTTGACCCCAGGACTCCTGCACTCCCACCTGATGGTTGTAGGGAGACAACTGTTCCTGAAGCTGATGGGGTCGGACCCCAGGACTCCTGCACTCCCACCTGATGGTTGTAGGGAGACAACTGTTCCTGAAGCTGATGGGGTGGGACCCCAGGACACCTGCACTCCCACCTGATGGTTGTAGGGAGATAACTGTTCCTGAAGCTGATGGGGTGGGACCCCAGGACTCCTGCACTCCCACCTGATGGTTGTAGGGAGACAACTGTTCCTGAAGCTGATGGGGTGGGACCCCAGGACTCTTGCACTCCCACCTGATGGTTGTAGGGAGACAACTGTTCCTGAAGCTGATGGGGTGGGACCCCAGGACTCCTGCACTCCCACCTGATGGTTGTAGGGTGACAAATGTTCCTGAAGCTGATGATGTTGGACCCCAGGACTCCTGCACTCCCACCTGATGGTCGTAGGGAGACAATTGTTCCTGAAGCTGATGGGGTGGGACCCCAGGACTCCTGCACTCCCACCTGATGGTTGTAGTGGGACAACTGTTCCTGAAGCTGATGGGGTGGGACCCCAGGACTCCTGCACTCCCACCTGATGGTTGTATGGAGACAACTGTTCCTGAAGCTGATGGGGTGGGACACCAGGACTCCTGCACTCCCACCTGATGGTTGTAGGGAGACAACTTTTCCTGAAGCTGATGGGGTGGGACCCCAGGACTCCTGCACACCCACCTGATGGTTGTAGGGAGACAACTGTTCCTGAATCTGATGGGGTGGGACGCCAGGACTCCTGCACTCCCACCTGATGGTTGTAGGGAGACAACTGTTCCTGAAGCTGATGGTGTGGGACCCCAGGACTCCTGCACTCCCACCTGATGATTGTAGGGAGACAACTGTTCCTGAAGCTGATGGGGTGGGACGCCAGGACTCCTGCACTCCCACCTGATGGTTGTAGGGAGACAACTGTTCCTGAAGCTGATGGGGTGGGACCCCAGGACACTTGCACTCCCACCTGATGTTTGTAGGGAGACAACTTTTCCTGAAGCTGATGGGGTGGGACTGCAGGACTCCTGCACTCCCACCTGATGGTTGTAGGGTGACAACTGTTCCTGAAGCTGATGATGTTGGACCCCAGGACTCCTGCACTCCCACCTGATGGTTGTAGGGAGACCACTGTTCCTGAAGCTGATGGGGTGGGACCCCAGGACTCCTGCACTCCCACCTGATGGTTGTAGGGAGACAACTGTTCCTGAAGCTGATGGGGTGGGACCCCAGGACTCCTGCACTCCCACCTGATGGTTGTAGGGGGACAACTGTTCCTGAAGCTGATGGGGTGGAACCCCAGGACTCCTGCACTCCCACCTGATGGTTGTAGGGAGACAACTGTTCCTGAAGCTGATGATGTTGGACCCCAGGACTCCTGCACTCCCACCTGATGGTTGTAGGGAGACAACTGTTCCTGAAGCTGATGGGGTGTGAACCCAGGACTCCTGCACTCCCACCTGATGGTTGTAGAGTGACAACTGTTCCTGAAGCTGATGATGTTGGACCCCAGGACTCCTGCACTCCCACCTGATGGTTGTAGGGAGACAACTGTTCCTGAAGCTGATGGGGTGGGACCCCGGACTCCTGCACTCCCACCTGATGGTTGTAGGGAGACAACTGTTCCTGAAGCTGATGGGGTGGAACCTCAGGACTCCTGCACTCCCACCTGATAGTTGTAGGGTGACAACTGTTCCTGAAGCTGATGATGTTTGACCCCAGGACTCCTGCACTCCCACCTGATGGTTGTAGGGAGACAACTGTTCCTGAAGCTGATGGGGTGGGACCCCAGGACTCCTGCACTCCCACCTGATGGTTGTAGGGAGACAACTGTTCCTGAAGCTGATGGGGTGGGACCCCAGGACACCTGCACTCCCACCTGATGGTTGTAGGGAGATAACTGTTCCTGAAGCTGATGGGGTGGGACCCCAGGACTCCTGCACTCCCACCTGATGGTTGTAGGGAGACAACTGTTCCTGAAGCTGATGGGGTGGGACCCCAGGACTCTTGCACTCCCACCTGATGGTTGTAGGGAGACAACTGTTCCTGAAGCTGATGGGGTGGGACCCCAGGACTCCTGCACTCCCACCTGATGGTTGTAGGGTGACAAATGTTCCTGAAGCTGATGATGTTGGACCCCAGGACTCCAGCACTCCCACCTGATGGTTGTAGGGAGACAACTGTTCCTGAAGCTGATGGGGTGGGACCCCAGGACTCCTGCACTCCCACCTGATGGTTGTAGTGGGACAACTGTTCCTGAAGCTGATGGGGTGGGACCCCAGGACTCCTGCACTCCCACCTGATGGTTGTAGGGGGACAACTGTTCCTGAAGCTGATGGGGTGGAACCCCAGGACTCCTGCACTCCCACCTGATGGTTGTAGGGAGACAACTGTTCCTGAAGCTGATGATGTTGGACCCCAGGACTCCTGCACTCCCACCTGATGGTTGTAGGGAGACAACTGTTCTTGAAGCTGATGGGGTGGGAACCCAGGACTCCTGCACTCCCACCTGATGGTTGTAGAGTGACAACTGTTCCTGAAGCTGATGATGTTGGACCCCAGGACACCTGCACTCCCACCCGATGGTTGTATGGAGACAACTGTTCCTGAAGCTGATGGGGTGGGACACCAGGACTCCTGCACTCCCACCTGATGGTTGTAGGGAGACAACTTTTCCTGAAGCTGATGGGGTGGGACCCCAGGACTCCTGCACACCCACCTGATGGTTGTAGGGAGACAACTGTTCCTGAATCTGATGGGGTGGGACGCCAGGACTCCTGCACTCCCACCTGATGGTTGTAGGGAGACAACTGTTCCTGAAGCTGATGGTGTGGGACCCCAGGACTCCTGCACTCCCACCTGATGATTGTAGGGAGACAACTGTTCCTGAAGCTGATGGGGTGGGACGCCAGGACTCCTGCACTCCCACCTGATGGTTGTAGGGTGACAACTGTTCCTGAAGCTGATGATGTTGGACCCCAGGACTCCTGCACTCCCACCTGATGGTTGTAGGGAGACAACTGTTCCTGAAGCTGATGGGGTGGGACCCCGGACTCCTGCACTCCCACCTGATGGTTGTAGGGAGACAACTGTTCCTGAAGCTGATGGGGTGGAACCTCAGGACTCCTGCACTCCCACCTGATAGTAGTAGGGTGACAACTGTTCCTGAAGCTGATGATGTTTGACCCCAGGACTCCTGCACTCCCACCTGATGGTTGTAGGGAGACAACTGTTCCTGAAGCTGATGGGGTCGGACCCCAGGACTCCTGCACTCCCACCTGATGGTTGTAGGGAGACAACTGTTCCTGAAGCTGATGGGGTGGGACCCCAGGACACCTGCACTCCCACCTGATGGTTGTAGGGAGATAACTGTTCCTGAAGCTGATGGGGTGGGACCCCAGGACTCCTGCACTCCCACCTGATGGTTGTAGGGAGACAACTGTTCCTGAAGCTGATGGGGTGGGACCCCAGGACTCTTGCACTCCCACCTGATGGTTGTAGGGAGACAACTGTTCCTGAAGCTGATGGGGTGGGACCCCAGGACTCCTGCACTCCCACCTGATGGTTGTAGGGTGACAAATGTTCCTGAAGCTGATGATGTTGGACCCCAGGACTCCTGCACTCCCACCTGATGGTCGTAGGGAGACAACTGTTCCTGAAGCTGATGGGGTGGGACCCTAGGACTCCTGCACTCCCACCTGATGGTTGTAGTGGGACAACTGTTCCTGAAGCTGATGGGGTGGGACCCCAGGACTCCTGCACTCCCACCTGATGGTTGTAGGGGGACAACTGTTCCTGAAGCTGATGGGGTGGAACCCCAGGACTCCTGCACTCCCACCTGATGGTTGTAGGGAGACAACTGTTCCTGAAGCTGATGATGGTGGACCCCAGGACTCCTGCACTCCCACCTGATGGTTGTAGGGAGACAACTGTTCCTGAAGCTGATGGGGTGGGAACCCAGGACTCCTGCACTCCCACCTGATGGTTGTAGAGTGACAACTGTACCTGAAGCTGATGATGTTGGACCCCAGGACACCTGCACTCCCACCTGATGGTTGTATGGAGACAATTGTTCCTGAAGCTGATGGGGTGGGACACCAGGACTCCTGCACTCCCACCTGATGGTTGTAGGGAGACAACTTTTCCTGAAGCTGATGGGGTGGGACCCCAGCACTCCTGCACACCCACCTGATGGTTGTAGTGGGACAACTGTTCCTGAAGCTGATGGGGTGGGACCCCAGGAATCCTGCACTCCCACCTGATGGTTGTAGGGAGACAACTGTTCCTGAAACTAATGGGGTGGGACGCCAGGACTCCTGCACTCCCACATGATGGTTGTAGGGAGACAACTGTTCCTGAAGCTGATGGTGTGGGACCCCAGGACTCCTGCACTCCCACCTGATGATTGTAGGGAGACAACCGTTCCTGAAGCTGATGGGGTGGGACCCCAGGACTCCTGCACTCCCACCTGAAGGTTGTAGGGGGACAACTGTTCCTGAAGCTGATGGTGTGGGACACAAGGACTCCTGCACTCCCACCTGATGGTTGTAGGGTGACAACTTTTCCTGAAGCTGATGGGGTGGGACACAAGGACTCCTGCACTCCCACCTGATGGTTGTAGGGGGACAACTGTTCCTGAAGCTGATGGGGTGGGACCCCAGGACTCCTGCATTCCCACCTGATGGTTATAGGGGACTACTGTTCCTGACGCTGATGGGGTGGGACCCCAGGACTCCTGCACTCCCACCTGAAGGTTGTAGGGGGACAACTGTTCCTGAAGCTGATGATGTTGGACCCCAGGACTCCTGCACTCCCACCTGATGGTTGTAGGGGAACAACTATACCTGAAGCTGATGGGGTGGGACCCCAGGACTCCTGCACTCCCTCCTGATGGATGTAGGGGGACAACTGTTCCTGAAGCTGATGGGGTGGAACCCCAGGACTCCTGCACTCCCACCAGATGGTTGTAGGGTGACAACTGTTCCTAAAGCTGATGGGGTGGGACCCCAGGACTCCTGCACTCCCACCTGATGGTTGTAGGGAGACAACTGTTCCTGAAGCTGATGGCGTGGGACGCCAGGACACCTGGAATCCCACCTGATGGTTGTAGGGGGACAACTGTTCCTGAAGCTGATGGGATGGGACCCCAGGACCCCTGCACTCCCACCTGATGGTTGTAGGGAGACAACTGTTCCTGAAGCTGATGGCGTGGGACACCAGGACTCCTGCACTCCCACCTGATGGTTGTAGGGGGACAACTGTTCCTGAAGCTGATGGGGTGGGACGCCAGGACTCCTGCACTCCCACCTGAGGGTTGTAGGGGCAACTGTTCCTGAATCTGATGGGGTGGGACGCCAGGACTCCTGCACTCCCACCTGATGGTTGTAGGGAGACAACTGTTCCTGAAGCTGATGATGTTGGACCCCAGGACTCCTGCACTCCCACCTGATGGTTGTAGGGAGACCACTGTTCCTGAAGCTGATGGGGTGGGAACCCAGGACTCCTGCACTCCCACCTGATGGTTGTAGAGTGACAACTGTTCCTGAAGCTGATGATGTTGGACCCCAGGACTCCTGCACTCCCACCTGATTGTTATAGGGGACAACTGTTCCTGAAGCTGATGGGGTGGGACCCCAGGACTCCTGCAATCCCACCTGATGGTTGTAGGGAGACAACTGTTCCTGAAGCTGATGGGGTGGGACCCCAGTACTCCTGCACTCCCACCTGATGGTTGTAGGGAGACAACTGTTCCTGAAGCTGATGGGGTGGGACGCCAGGACTCCTGCACTCCCACCTGATGGTTGTAGGGAGACAACTGTTTCTGAAGCTGATGGGGTGGAACCCCAGGACTCCTGCAATCCAACCTGATGGTTGTAGGGTGACAACTGTTCCTGAAGCTGATGATGTTGGACCCCAGGACTCCTGCACTCCCACCTGATGGTTGTAGGGGGACAACCGTTCCTGAAGCTGATGGGGTGGGACGCCAGGACTCCTGCACTCCCACCTGATGGTTGTAGGGGCAACTGTTCCTGAATCTGATGGGGTGGGACGCCAGGACTCCTGCACTCCCACCTGATTGTTGTAGGGAGACAAATGTTCCTGAAGCTGATGATGTTGGACCCCAGGACTCCTGCACTCCCACCTGATGGTTGTAGGGAGACAACTGTTCCTGAAGCTGATGGGGTGGGAACCCAGGACTCCTGCACTCCCACCTGATGGTTGTAGGGAGACAACTGTTCCTGAAGCTGATGATGTTGGACCCCAGGACACCTGCACTCCCACCTGATGGTTGTAGGGGGACAACCGTTCCTGAAGCTGATGGGGTGGGACGCCAGGACTCCTGCACTCCCACCTGATGGTTGTAGGGGTAACTGTTCCTGAATCTGATGGGGTGGGACGCCAGGACTCCTGCACTCCCACCTGATTGTTGTAGGGAGACAAATGTTCCTGAAGCTGATGATGTTGGACCCCAGGACTCCTGCACTCCCACCTGATGGTTGTAGGGAGACAACTGTTCCTGAAGCTGATGGGGTGGGAACCCAGGACTCCTGCACTCCCACCTGATGGTTGTAGAGTGACAACTGTTCCTGAAGCTGATGATGTTGGACCCCAGGACTCCTGCACTCCCACCTGATGGTTGTAGGGTGACAACTGTTCCTGAAGCTGATGGGGTGGGACGCCAGGACTCCTGCACTCCCACCTGATGGTTGTAGGGAGACAACTGTTCCTGAAGCTGATGGGGTGGGACCCCAGGACTCCTGCACTCCCACCTGATGATTGTAGGGAGACAACTGTTCCTGAAGCTGATGGGGTGGGACCCCAGGACTCCTGCACTCCCACCTGAAGGTTGTAGGGGGACAACTGTTCCTGAAGCTGATGGTGTGGGACACAAGGACTCCTGCACTCCCACCTGATGGTTGTAGGGTGACAACTGTTCCTGAAGCTGATGGGGTGGGACACAAGGACTCCTGCACTCCCACCTGATGGTTGTAGGGGGTCAACTGTTCCTGAAGCTGATGGGGTGGGACCCCAGGACTCCTGCATTTCCACCTGATGGTTATAGGGGACTACTGTTCCTGAAGCTGATGGGGTGGGACCCCAGGACTCCTGCATTCTCAACTGATGGTTGTAGGGTGACATCTGTTCCTGAAGCTGATGGGGTGGGACCCCAGGACTCCTGCACTCCCACCTGATGGTTGTAGGGAGACAACTGTTCCTGAAGCTGATGGGGTGGGACCCCAGGACTCCTGCACTCCCACCTGATGGTTGTAGGGAGACAACTGTTCCTGAAGCTGATGGGGTGGGACGCCAGGACTCCTGCACTCCCACATGATGGTTGTAGGGAGACAACTGTTCCTGAAGCTGATGGTGTGGGACCCCAGGACTCCTGCACTCCCACCTGATGATTGTAGGGAGACAACTGTTCCTGAAGCTGATGGGGTGGGACCCCAGGACTCCTGCACTCCCACCTGAAGGTTGTAGGGGGACAACTGTTCCTGAAGCTGATGGTGTGGGACACAAGGACTCCTGCACTCCCACCTGATGGTTGTAGGGTGACAACTGTTCCTGAAGCTGATGGGGTGGGACACAAGGACTCCTGCACTCCCACCTGATGGTTGTAGGGGGACAACTGTTCCTGAAGCTGATGGGGTGGGACCCCAGGACTCCTGCATTCCCACCTGATGGTTATAGGGGACTACTGTTCCTGACGCTGATGGGGTGGGACCCCAGGACTCCTGCATTCCCAACTGATGGTTGTAGGGTGACATCTGTTCCTGAAGCTGATGGGGTGGGACCCCAGGACTCCTGCACTCCCACCTGATGGTTGTAGGGGGACAACTGTTCCTGAAGCTGATGGGGTGGGAAACCAGGACTCCTGCACTCCAACCTGATGGTTGTAGGGAGACAACTGTTCCTGAAACTGATGGGTGGGATCCCAGGACTCCTGCACTCCCACCTGATGGTTGTAGGGAGACAACTGTTCCTGAAGCTGATGGGGTGGGACCCCAGGACTCCTGCACTCCCACCTGATGGTTGTAGGGAGACAACTGTTCCTGAAGCTGATGGGGTGGGACCCCAGGACTCCTGCACTCCCACCTGATGGTTCTAGGGAGACAACTGTTCCTGAAGCTGATGATGTTGGACCGCAGGACTCCTGCACTCCCACCTGATGGTTGTAGGGAGACAACTGTTCCTGAAGCTGATGGGGTGGGAACCCAGGACTCCTGCACTCCCACCTGATGGTTGTAGAGTGACAACTGTTCCTGAAGCTGATGATGTTGGACCCCAGGAATCCTGCACTCCCACCTGATGGTTATAGGGGACAACTGTTCCTGAAGCTGATGGGGTGGGACCCCAGGACTCCTGCACTCCCACCTGATGGTTGTAGGGAGACAACTGTTCCTGAGGCTGATGGGGTGGGACCCCAGGACTCCTGCACTCCCACCTGATGGTTGTAGGGGGACAACTGTTCCTGAAGCTGATGGGTTGGGACCCCAGGACTCCTGCATTCCCACCTGATGGTTGTAGGGGGACAACTGTTCCTGAAGCTGATGGGTTGTGAACCCAGGACTCCTGCACTCCCACCTGATGGTTGTAGAGTGACAACTGTTCCTGAAGCAAATGATGTTGGTCCCCAGGACTCCTGCACTCCCACCTGATGGTTGTAGGGAGACAACTGTTCCTGAAGCTGATGTGGTGGGACCCCAGGACACCTGCACACCCACCTGAAGGTTGTAGGGGGACAACTGTTCCTGAAGCTGATGGTGTGGGACACAAGGACACCTGCACTCCCACCTGATGGTTGTAGGGGGACAACTGTTCCTGAAGCTGATGGGGTGGGACCCCAGGACTCCTGCATTCCCACCTGATGGTTGTAGGGTGACAACTGTTCCTGAAGCTGATGGGGTGTGAACCCAGGACTCCTGCACTCCCACCTGATGGTTGTAGAGTGACAACTGTTCCTGAAGCTGATGATGTTGGTCCCCAGGACTCCTGCACTCCCACCTGATGGTTGTAGGGAGACAACTGTTCCTGAAGCTGATGTGGTGGGACCCCAGGACTCCTGCACTCCCACCTGATGGTTGTAGGGGGACAGCTGTTCCTGAAGCTGATGCGGTGGGACGCCAGGACTCCTGCACTCCCACCTGATGGTTGTAGGGGCAACTGTTCCTGAAGCTGATGGGGTGGGACCCCAGGACTCCTGCACTCCCACCTGATGGTTGTAGGGGGACAACTGTTCCTGAAGCTGATGGGGTGGGAAACCAGGACTCCTGCATTCCCAACTGATGGTTGTAGGGTGACATCTGTTCCTGAAGCTGATGGGGTGGGAAACCAGGGCTCCTGCACTCCAACCGGATGGTTGTAGGGAGACAACTGTTCCTGAAGCTGATGGGGTGGGATCCCAGGACTCCTGCACTCCCACCTGATGGTTGTAGGGAGACAACTGTTCCTGAAGCTGATGGGGTGGTACCCCAGGAATCCTGCACTCCCACCTGATGGTTGTAGGGGGACAACTGTTCCTGAAGCTGATGGGGTGGGAAACCAGGACTCCTGCACTCCAACCTGATGGTTGTAGGGAGACAACTGTTCCTGAAGCTGATGGGGTGGGACCCCAGGACTCCTGCACTCCCACCTGATGGTTGTAGGGGGACAACTGTTCTTGAAGCTGATGGGGTGGGACCCCAGGACTCCTGCACTCCCACCTGATGGTTGTAGGGAGACAACTGTTCCTGAAGCTGATGATGTTGGACCCCAGGACTCCTGCACTCCCACCTGATGGTTGTAGGGAGACAACTGTTCCTGAAGCTGATGGGGTGGCACCCCAGGACTCCTGTACTCCCACCTGATGGATGTAGGGGGACAACTGTTCCTGAAGCTGATGGGGTGGAACCCCAGGACTCCTGCACTCCCACCTGATGGTTGTAGGGTGACAACTGTTCCTGAAGCTGATGATGTTGGACCCCAGGACTCCTGCACTCCCACCTGATGGTTGTAGGGAGACAACTGTTCCTGAAGCTGATGGGTGGGACCCCGGACTCCTGCACTCCCACCTGATGGTTGTAGGGAGACAACTGTTCCTGAAGCTGATGGGGTGGAACCTCAGGACTCCTGCACTCCCACCTGATAGTTGTAGGGTGACAACTGTTCCTGAAGCTGATGATGTTTGACCCCAGGACTCCTGCACTCCCACCTGATGGTTGTAGGGAGACAACTGTTCCTGAAGCTGATGGGGTGGGACCCCAGGACTCCTGCACTCCCACCTGATGGTTGTAGGGAGACAACTGTTCCTGAAGCTGATGGGGTGGGACCCCAGGACTCCTGCACTCCCACCTGATGGTTGTAGTGGGACAACTGTTCCTGAAGCTGATGGGGTGGGACCCCAGGACTCCTGCACTCCCACCTGATGGTTGTAGGGGGACAACTGTTCCTGAAGCTGATGGGGTGGAACCCCAGGACTCCTGCACTCCCACCTGATGGTTGTAGGGAGACAACTGTTCCTGAAGCTGATGATGTTGGACCCTAGGACTCCTGCACTCCCACCTGATGGTTGTAGGGAGACAACTGTTCCTGAAGCTGATGGGGTGGGAACCCAGGACTCCTGCACTCCCACCTGATGGTTGTAGAGTGACATCTGTTCCTGAAGCTGATGATGTTGGACCCCAGGACACCTGCACTCCCACCTGATGGTTGTATGGAGACAACTGTTCCTGAAGCTGATGGGGTGGGACACCAGGACTCCTGCACTCCCACCTGATGGTTGTAGGGAGACAACTTTTCCTGAAGCTGATGGGGTGGGACCCCAGGACTCCTGCACACCCACCTGATGGTTGTAGGGAGACAACTGTTCCTGAATCTGATGGGGTGGGACGCCAGGACTCCTGCACTCCCACCTGATGGTTGTAGGGAGACAACTGTTCCTGAAGCTGATGGTGTGGGACCCCAGGACTCCTGCACTCCCACCTGATGATTGTAGGGAGACAACTGTTCCTGAAGCTGATGGGGTGGGACGCCAGGACTCCTGCACTCCCACCTGATGGTTGTAGGGAGACAACTGTTCCTGAAGCTGATGGGGTGGGACCCCAGGACACTTGCACTCCCACCTGATGTTTGTAGGGAGACAACTTTTCCTGAAGCTGATGGGGTGGGACCCCAGGACTCCTGCACTCCCACCTGATGGTTGTAGGGTGACAACTGTTCCTGAAGCTGATGATGTTGGACCCCAGGACTCCTGCACTCCCACCTGATGGTTGTAGGGAGACCACTGTTCCTGAAGCTGATGGGGTGGGACCCCAGGACTCCTGCACTCCCACCTGATGGTTGTAGGGAGACAACTGTTCCTGAAGCTGATGGGGTGGGACCCCAGGACTCCTGCACTCCCACCTGATGGTTGTAGGGGGACAACTGTTCCTGAAGCTGATGGGGTGGAACCCCAGGACTCCTGCACTCCCACCTGATGGTTGTAGGGAGACAACTGTTCCTGAAGCTGATGATGTTGGACCCCAGGACTCCTGCACTCCCACCTGATGGTTGTAGGGAGACAACTGTTCCTGAAGCTGATGGGGTGTGAACCCAGGACTCCTGCACTCCCACCTGATGGTTGTAGAGTGACAACTGTTCCTGAAGCTGATGATGTTGGACCCCAGGACTCCTGCACTCCCACCTGATGGTTGTAGGGAGACAACTGTTCCTGAAGCTGATGGGGTGGGACCCCGGACTCCTGCACTCCCACCTGATGGTTGTAGGGAGACAACTGTTCCTGAAGCTGATGGGGTGGAACCTCAGGACTCCTGCACTCCCACCTGATAGTTGTAGGGTGACAACTGTTCCTGAAGCTGATGATGTTTGACCCCAGGACTCCTGCACTCCCACCTGATGGTTGTAGGGAGACAACTGTTCCTGAAGCTGATGGGGTGGGACCCCAGGACTCCTGCACTCCCACCTGATGGTTGTAGGGAGACAACTGTTCCTGAAGCTGATGGGGTGGGACCCCAGGACACCTGCACTCCCACCTGATGGTTGTAGGGAGATAACTGTTCCTGAAGCTGATGGGGTGGGACCCCAGGACTCCTGCACTCCCACCTGATGGTTGTAGGGAGACAACTGTTCCTGAAGCTGATGGGGTGGGACCCCAGGACTCTTGCACTCCCACCTGATGGTTGTAGGGAGACAACTGTTCCTGAAGCTGATGGGGTGGGACCCCAGGACTCCTGCACTCCCACCTGATGGTTGTAGGGTGACAAATGTTCCTGAAGCTGATGATGTTGGACCCCAGGACTCCTGCACTCCCACCTGATGGTTGTAGGGAGACAACTGTTCCTGAAGCTGATGGGGTGGGACCCCAGGACTCCTGCACTCCCACCTGATGGTTGTAGTGGGACAACTGTTCCTGAAGCTGATGGGGTGGGACCCCAGGACTCCTGCACTCCCACCTGATGGTTGTAGGGGGACAACTGTTCCTGAAGCTGATGGGGTGGAACCCCAGGACTCCTGCACTCCCACCTGATGGTTGTAGGGAGACAACTGTTCCTGAAGCTGATGATGTTGGACCCCAGGACTCCTGCACTCCCACCTGATGGTTGTAGGGAGACAACTGTTCTTGAAGCTGATGGGGTGGGAACCCAGGACTCCTGCACTCCCACCTGATGGTTGTAGAGTGACAACTGTTCCTGAAGCTGATGATGTTGGACCCCAGGACACCTGCACTCCCACCCGATGGTTGTATGGAGACAACTGTTCCTGAAGCTGATGGGGTGGGACACCAGGACTCCTGCACTCCCACCTGATGGTTGTAGGGAGACAACTTTTCCTGAAGCTGATGGGGTGGGACCCCAGGACTCCTGCACACCCACCTGATGGTTGTAGGGAGACAACTGTTCCTGAATCTGATGGGGTGGGACGCCAGGACTCCTGCACTCCCACCTGATGGTTGTAGGGAGACAACTGTTCCTGAAGCTGATGGTGTGGGACCCCAGGACTCCTGCACTCCCACCTGATGATTGTAGGGAGACAACTGTTCCTGAAGCTGATGGGGTGGGACGCCAGGACTCCTGCACTCCCACCTGATGGTTGTAGGGTGACAACTGTTCCTGAAGCTGATGATGTTGGACCCCAGGACTCCTGCACTCCCACCTGATGGTTGTAGGGAGACAACTGTTCCTGAAGCTGATGGGGTGGGACCCCGGACTCCTGCACTCCCACCTGATGGTTGTAGGGAGACAACTGTTCCTGAAGCTGATGGGGTGGAACCTCAGGACTCCTGCACTCCCACCTGATAGTAGTAGGGTGACAACTGTTCCTGAAGCTGATGATGTTTGACCCCAGGACTCCTGCACTCCCACCTGATGGTTGTAGGGAGACAACTGTTCCTGAAGCTGATGGGGTCGGACCCCAGGACTCCTGCACTCCCACCTGATGGTTGTAGGGAGACAACTGTTCCTGAAGCTGATGGGGTGGGACCCCAGGACACCTGCACTCCCACCTGATGGTTGTAGGGAGATAACTGTTCCTGAAGCTGATGGGGTGGGACCCCAGGACTCCTGCACTCCCACCTGATGGTTGTAGGGAGACAACTGTTCCTGAAGCTGATGGGGTGGGACCCCAGGACTCTTGCACTCCCACCTGATGGTTGTAGGGAGACAACTGTTCCTGAAGCTGATGGGGTGGGACCCCAGGACTCCTGCACTCCCACCTGATGGTTGTAGGGTGACAAATGTTCCTGAAGCTGATGATGTTGGACCCCAGGACTCCTGCACTCCCACCTGATGGTCGTAGGGAGACAACTGTTCCTGAAGCTGATGGGGTGGGACCCCAGGACTCCTGCACTCCCACCTGATGGTTGTAGTGGGACAACTGTTCCTGAAGCTGATGGGGTGGGACCCCAGGACTCCTGCACTCCCACCTGATGGTTGTATGGAGACAACTGTTCCTGAAGCTGATGGGGTGGGACACCAGGACTCCTGCACTCCCACCTGATGGTTGTAGGGAGACAACTTTTCCTGAAGCTGATGGGGTGGGACCCCAGGACTCCTGCACACCCACCTGATGGTTGTAGGGAGACAACTGTTCCTGAATCTGATGGGGTGGGACGCCAGGACTCCTGCACTCCCACCTGATGGTTGTAGGGAGACAACTGTTCCTGAAGCTGATGGTGTGGGACCCCAGGACTCCTGCACTCCCACCTGATGATTGTAGGGAGACAACTGTTCCTGAAGCTGATGGGGTGGGACGCCAGGACTCCTGCACTCCCACCTGATGGTTGTAGGGAGACAACTGTTCCTGAAGCTGATGGGGTGGGACCCCAGGACACTTGCACTCCCACCTGATGTTTGTAGGGAGACAACTTTTCCTGAAGCTGATGGGGTGGGACTGCAGGACTCCTGCACTCCCACCTGATGGTTGTAGGGTGACAACTGTTCCTGAAGCTGATGATGTTGGACCCCAGGACTCCTGCACTCCCACCTGATGGTTGTAGGGAGACCACTGTTCCTGAAGCTGATGGGGTGGGACCCCAGGACTCCTGCACTCCCACCTGATGGTTGTAGGGAGACAACTGTTCCTGAAGCTGATGAGGTGGGACCCCAGGACTCCTGCACTCCCACCTGATGGTTGTAGGGGGACAACTGTTCCTGAAGCTGATGGGGTGGAACCCCAGGACTCCTGCACTCCCACCTGATGGTTGTAGGGAGACAACTGTTCCTGAAGCTGATGATGTTGGACCCCAGGACTCCTGCACTCCCACCTGATGGTTGTAGGGAGACAACTGTTCCTGAAGCTGATGGGGTGTGAACCCAGGACTCCTGCACTCCCACCTGATGGTTGTAGAGTGACAACTGTTCCTGAAGCTGATGATGTTGGACCCCAGGACTCCTGCACTCCCACCTGATGGTTGTAGGGAGACAACTGTTCCTGAAGCTGATGGGGTGGGACCCCGGACTCCTGCACTCCCACCTGATGGTTGTAGGGAGACAACTGTTCCTGAAGCTGATGGGGTGGAACCTCAGGACTCCTGCACTCCCACCTGATAGTTGTAGGGTGACAACTGTTCCTGAAGCTGATGATGTTTGACCCCAGGACTCCTGCACTCCCACCTGATGGTTGTAGGGAGACAACTGTTCCTGAAGCTGATGGGGTGGGACCCCAGGACTCCTGCACTCCCACCTGATGGTTGTAGGGAGACAACTGTTCCTGAAGCTGATGGGGTGGGACCCCAGGACACCTGCACTCCCACCTGATGGTTGTAGGGAGATAACTGTTCCTGAAGCTGATGGGGTGGGACCCCAGGACTCCTGCACTCCCACCTGATGGTTGTAGGGAGACAACTGTTCCTGAAGCTGATGGGGTGGGACCCCAGGACTCTTGCACTCCCACCTGATGGTTGTAGGGAGACAACTGTTCCTGAAGCTGATGGGGTGGGACCCCAGGACTCCTGCACTCCCACCTGATGGTTGTAGGGTGACAAATGTTCCTGAAGCTGATGATGTTGGACCCCAGGACTCCAGCACTCCCACCTGATGGTTGTAGGGAGACAACTGTTCCTGAAGCTGATGGGGTGGGACCCCAGGACTCCTGCACTCCCACCTGATGGTTGTAGTGGGACAACTGTTCCTGAAGCTGATGGGGTGGGACCCCAGGACTCCTGCACTCCCACCTGATGGTTGTAGGGGGACAACTGTTCCTGAAGCTGATGGGGTGGAACCCCAGGACTCCTGCACTCCCACCTGATGGTTGTAGGGAGACAACTGTTCCTGAAGCTGATGATGTTGGACCCCAGGACTCCTGCACTCCCACCTGATGGTTGTAGGGAGACAACTGTTCTTGAAGCTGATGGGGTGGGAACCCAGGACTCCTGCACTCCCACCTGATGGTTGTAGAGTGACAACTGTTCCTGAAGCTGATGATGTTGGACCCCAGGACACCTGCACTCCCACCCGATGGTTGTATGGAGACAACTGTTCCTGAAGCTGATGGGGTGGGACACCAGGACTCCTGCACTCCCACCTGATGGTTGTAGGGAGACAACTTTTCCTGAAGCTGATGGGGTGGGACCCCAGGACTCCTGCACACCCACCTGATGGTTGTAGGGAGACAACTGTTCCTGAATCTGATGGGGTGGGACGCCAGGACTCCTGCACTCCCACCTGATGGTAGTAGGGAGACAACTGTTCCTGAAGCTGATGGTGTGGGACCCCAGGACTCCTGCACTCCCACCTGATGATTGTAGGGAGACAACTGTTCCTGAAGCTGATGGGGTGGGACGCCAGGACTCCTGCACTCCCACCTGATGGTTGTAGGGTGACAACTGTTCCTGAAGCTGATGATGTTGGACCCCAGGACTCCTGCACTCCCACCTGATGGTTGTAGGGAGACAACTGTTCCTGAAGCTGATGGGGTGGGACCCCGGACTCCTGCACTCCCACCTGATGGTTGTAGGGAGACAACTGTTCCTGAAGCTGATGGGGTGGAACCTCAGGACTCCTGCACTCCCACCATATAGTAGTAGGGTGACAACTGTTCCTGAAGCTGATGATGTTTGACCCCAGGACTCCTGCACTCCCACCTGATGGTTGTAGGGAGACAACTGTTCCTGAAGCTGATGGGGTCGGACCCCAGGACTCCTGCACTCCCACCTGATGGTTGTAGGGAGACAACTGTTCCTGAAGCTGATGGGGTGGGACCCCAGGACACCTGCACTCCCACCTGATGGTTGTAGGGAGATAACTGTTCCTGAAGCTGATGGGGTGGGACCCCAGGACTCCTGCACTCCCACCTGATGGTTGTAGGGAGACAACTGTTCCTGAAGCTGATGGGGTGGGACCCCAGGACTCTTGCACTCCCACCTGATGGTTGTAGGGAGACAACTGTTCCTGAAGCTGATGGGGTGGGACCCCAGGACTCCTGCACTCCCACCTGATGGTTGTAGGGTGACAAATGTTCCTGAAGCTGATGATGTTGGACCCCAGGACTCCTGCACTCCCACCTGATGGTCGTAGGGAGACAACTGTTCCTGAAGCTGATGGGGTGGGACCCCAGGACTCCTGCACTCCCACTTGATGGTTGTAGTGGGACAACTGTTCCTGAAGCTGATGGGGTGGGACCCCAGGACTCCTGCACTCCCACCTGATGGTTGTAGGGGGCAACTGTTCCTGAAGCTGATGGGGTGGAACCCCAGGACTCCTGCACTCCCACCTGATGGTTGTAGGGAGACAACTGTTCCTGAAGCTGATGATGGTGGACCCCAGGACTCCTGCACTCCCACCTGATGGTTGTAGGGAGACAACTGTTCCTGAAGCTGATGGGGTGGGAACCCAGGACTCCTGCACTCCCACCTGATGGTTGTAGAGTGACAACTGTACCTGAAGCTGATGATGTTGGACCCCAGGACACCTGCACTCCCACCTGATGGTTGTATGGAGACAATTGTTCCTGAAGCTGATGGGGTGGGACACCAGGACTCCTGCACTCCCACCTGATGGTTGTAGGGAGACAACTTTTCCTGAAGCTGATGGGGTGGGACCCCAGGACTCCTGCACAACCACCTGATGGTTGTAGGGAGACAACTGTTCCTTAATCTGATGGGGTGGGACGCCAGGACTCCTGCACTCCCACCTGATGGTTGTAGGGAGACAACTGTTCCTGAAGCTGATGGTGTGGGACCCCAGGACTCCTGCACTCCCACCTGATGATTGTAGGGAGACAACTGTTCCTGAAGCTGATGGGGTGGGACCCCAGGACTCCTGCACTCCCACCTGATGGTTGTAGGGAGACAACTGTTCCTGAAGCTGATGGGGTGGGATCCCAGGACTCCTGCACTCCCACCTGATGGTTGTAGGGAGACAACTGTTCCCGAAGCTGATGGGGTGGTACCCCAGGAATCCTGCACTCCCACCTGATGGTTGTAGGGGGACAACTGTTCCTGAAGCTGATGGGGTGGGAAACCAGGACTCCTGCACTCCAACCTGATGGTTGTAGGGAGACAACTGTTCCTGAAGCTGATGGGGTGGGACCCCAGGACTCCTGCACTCCCACCTGATGGTTGTAGGGGTACAACTGTTCTTGAAGCTGATGGGATGGGACCCCATGACTCCTGCACTCCCACCTGATGGTTGTAGGGAGACAACTGTACCTGAAGCTGATGATGTTGGACCCCAGGACTCCTGCACTCCCACCTGATGGTTGTAGGGAGACAACTGTTCCTGAAGCTGATGGGGTGGGACCCCAGGACTCCTGTACTCCCACCTGATGGATGTAGGGGGACAACTGTTCCTGAAGCTGATGGGGTGGAACCCCAGGACTCCTGCACTCCCACCTGATGGTTGTAGGGTGACAACTGTTCCTGAAGCTGATGATGTTGGACCCCAGGACTCCTGCACTCCCACCTGATGGTTGTAGGGAGACAACTGTTCCTGAAGCTGATGTGGTGGGACCCCAGGACTCCTGTACTCCCACCTGATGGTTGTAGGGAGACAACTGTTCCTGAAGCTGATGGGGTGGAACCTCAGGACTCCTGCACTCCCACCTGATGGTTGTAGGGTGACAACTGTTCCTGAAGCTGATGATGTTGGACCCCAGGACTCCTGCACTCCCACCTGATGGTTGTAGGGAGACAACTGTTCCTGAAGCTGATGGGGTGGGACCCCAGGACTCCTGCACTCCCACCTGATGGTTGTAGGGAGACAACTGTTCCTGAAGCTGATGGGGTGGGACCCCAGGACTCCTGCACTCCCACCTGATGGTTGTAGGGAGATAACTGTTCCTGAAGCTGATGGGGTGGGACCCCAGGACTCCTGCACTCCCACCTGATGGTTGTAGGGAGACAACTGTTCCTGAAGCTGATGGGGTGGGACCCCAGGACTCTTGCACTCCCACCTGATGTTTGTAGGGAGACAACTGTTCCTGAAGCTGATGGGGTGGGACCCCAGGACTCCTGCACTCCCACCTGATGGTTGTAGGGTGACAACTGTTCCTGAAGCTGATGATGTTGGACCCCAGGACTCCTGCACTCCCACCTGATGGTTGTAGGGAGACAACTGTTCCTGAAGCTGATGGGGTGGGACCCCAGGACTCGTGCACTCCCACCTGATGGTTGTAGGTGGACAACTGTTCCTGAAGCTGATGGGGTGGGACCCCAGGACTCCTGCACTCCCACCTGATGGTTGTAGGGGGACAACTGTTCCTGAAGCTGATGGGGTGGAACCCCAGGACTCCTGCACTCCCACCTGATGGTTGTAGGGAGACAACTGTTCCTGAAGCTGATGATGTTGGACCCCAGGCCTCCTGCACTCCCACCTGATGGTTGTAGGGAGACAACTGTTCCTGAAGCTGATGGGGTGGGAACCCAGGACTCCTGCACTCCCACCTGATGGTTGTAGAGTGACAACTGTTCCTGAAGCTGATGATGTTGGACCCCAGGACTCCTGCACTCCCACCTGATGTTTGTAGGGGGAAACTGTTCCTGAAGCTGATGGGGTGGGACCCCAGGACTCCTGCACTCCCACCTGATGGTTGTAGGGGGAAACTGTTCCTGAAGCTGATGGGGTGGGACCCCAGGACTCCTGCACTCCCACCTGATGTTTGTAGGGGGAAACTGTTCCTGAAGCTGATGGAGTGGGACCCCAGGACTCCTGCACTCCCACCTGATGGTTGTAGGGAGACAGCTGTTCCTGAAGCTGATGGTGTGGGACCCCAGGACTCCTGCACTCCCACCTGATGGATGTAGGGGGAAACTGTTCCTGAAGCTGATGGGGTGGGACCCCAGGACACCTGCACTCCCACCTGATGGTTGTAGGGAGACAACTGTTCCTGAAGCTGATGGGGTGGGACACCAGGACTCCTGCACTCCCACCTGATGGTTGTAGGGGGACAACTGCACTTATAGACTTGTGCATCTACAAGCGGTGATCTTTAAAATAAAACCAGTAGAAACTTTGGTTTTAATGCATAAAGCTTCACTGTTGTGAGGGTCTGGAAATGATCGCTGACATATTTAACTGATAGGTGATTGAAATGATGATCCTCTCTGCTTTTCTATTAGAGATTGAACTGAAAAGTAGAATATAGAGCAGGCAGTACAGCTGAGGAACAGATTATTCAGCCTGCAGCATTGTGCTGAACCAAATAAACTCTGAAACTAAATGGGTAACTAAGCAAATTCCTTTTGTCTACACAGTGTCCATATCTGTCCATTTTCCTCAAATTCAACTATCTATTGAAACATCTCTTAACGGTCACTAATGTATCTGTGTCTACCACCACCCCAGGCAGATGTCCACCAGCACCTCCAGTAATTTACAGCACTATGAAATGAGACGGTAAATATTCACTCACTAATACCGGCAACGGAAATGTCTTTTCTGTAATCTCCTGAGAAAGCGTTTTTCCATTTTGAAGCTACATGGAAAATCACTGCAATGAACAGCCTTGGAAATGCTCCGATGTGAAGATCTGGCCACACGTGAATAAATCCAGCCAACAAGATGAAAAAAGGGAAAAAGGCTGAGATGTTCCTTGTGAATTAAGGAACGTAAAAATGTCATTTTATTTTAAGAGTGGTATATTTTAGCAGGTGTTAAGTCTTCAGTGCTTCACACCATTTATTTGCTGAATTGACTTCTGATAGAACACCTTCCATAAGCCCTGTAAAGAACAGGCAGTACTGAGAAAGAACAAACACGGGTTCCTTAATTGGACAAACTAGCTAAAGGTCTCCTGTTTTTTTACACTGACTATACAATCCTTTGAGAGTGTCTTGTACCTGTAGGCCAATTCCTAGCAGGATTAATGAAACCCAGACAGATCAAAATGTGTTCATTAGGGTGTGATTAGCTTTTCACAGGTGGTGAAGTTTAGCGTGTTTCTCTGGTGACATGGTAGCAATTCCACACAGTATGGACGCACCATCTGTTCCTCGACATGTATTGAATCTTTTCTTCACAGTGTTTCACAGACTGGTCTCAGCCTGGGAGGGTTGCTCTGTGTATTTCGAGAAGCTATGTCCTGTGCCGGGGGAAAGGAAGAGCTGATGTTTGGCACAGTGGCTGGTGAGACCAAATTTGAAATGTTGAGTTGTAAATTAGCAAACTGCTTTATTATGTCTCGTACTGACGTACAACGGTTTTCATGCCATCCATACAGATCAATTCATTACAAGATAATCAAGGGAAAACAATGACAGAATGCAGAGTAAAGTGTAACAGTTACCGGGAACGTGCCGTGCAGGCAGTGCAATATCAAGACAAGGTGGATTGTGAAGTCAAGAGTCTCTGATTGAACTAGAGAGCTGTTCTGTGGTCTTACAGATACGGTTCAAAGGTAAATGTCAGGGAGTGTGCCTTCAGACTGCACTGGCATTGCCTTGTGTTCACTCACTTGTAGTCTTAGCTGAAGGCTCTCACCCCTGAGTTAATCATGCTGGGTTCCAATCCCAGGGTTCGGCAACCTTTTTGCCTCTGTGGGCTGAATCACATATTAATGAGTGGATGATGGGCCAGATAAATGCCATAAAAGCTTGAAATATGGGAATTATCCATTTAAATACATCTAGTTATGTTTTGCCTCAAATTAATGAATAACGCATGCTAGAAAATCATTTGTGTTTAACCAAGGATGCCAATTAGTAATCAAAGAACTCAGTTTAGTTGCAATTTATTTCAATCAAGGCATCTTTTGAATCTATTAAAAGCACACAAAAGATCTTTAAACATAAAACCTATGAACATGATGCATTGAATGGTGGTAAATTAAGTATAATAAAAAAGAAAATTTTAATGCAAACAGTTGATAAATCAGTGTGAAACTTGATGCTGTTTGTTGCTTGAAAGCTTCTCAATATTGGGTGTCAGACTTGTTGATGCCAAGAGCAAGACATTATCCAGATGGGCATCAGTCAATCTTGTTCTCAAATGGTCCTTGGTGTGCTTCATTTTTGAAAATAATTGCTAACACAGATAGGTGCTGCCAAACAATAATGTCATCTTAGTGGATACTTCCCACTTGGATGAATATATTTTATATAGAAGTCAAGCACTGACACATCTTAGAATGAAATTTCGATCTCAATATGTCGTCACACTGCAACTCAATCAATTCCATTTGAAAAATTTCTGATGCAGTGTCCACTTCCACATCAAATGGAGTAGCAAACAGCTTGAACTCATTTGCATGCAAGCAAAAATCAGCAAAACGAGATGAGAACTCTTTTCTCAATTCTTGGACCATATTCACAAAAATGCCTGGATCTTGTGCTTTACTTTTTTGAAAGGTGGGAAAATGTGCACAATTTCCTTTTTGAAGCTGGTACTCCCACAACTTTTAACATCTGCTGACGTTTCTTCAACTCGCCGTGTGATCGCTCTTGCTGACAGGCTGATAGATGCAGATAATGATTTCTTTTCAGGACAAACAATATCCACCACTGCCAGTAAACATTCTTTGACAAACTTTCCATCTGCAAAAGGCTCCATCTTTCCTGCAATACGTTTTGAGACTTGGTAGCTGGCACGTCATTTTCACTGCTTTTCTTGGCAAAAACTGACATTGGTTTTCCAAAACTAGTCTTCATTCGCTCAACTTCACCTTTCCTTGCTTGCTCAGTAAATTGTTAAAATTTCCGCTATGGTGGGTCTTGTAAGGTCACCTGATATTTGCCACCTTCTTCACAGCAACGTTTTCTAGGCAAATGGGACAAACTGGTTTCCCAGCTTACTCAATGAAAAAGTAATCTAGTGTCCAAGTGTCTTGGAAATTTCGGCACTCAGCGTCTACCTTCCTGCGTTTTGCATTCATTGCCATCGGAATTTTTTTCTTCAATGTTATTTCGAAACACAAGTCATTCAACAAGTATCGTAGCACATGTGGATATCTGGATATTTAGTGTGGGTTTCTTGTTTAAATACAATGACTCTGTTTCTGTTTACAAATTTGAATGATCCCATCTGAAAACCTGCACGTGCATGGAGAGTATCTAATACATATTAATAAGATAGTCTGCCTTCCCATCGTTCGTATATACCAGTGTTTGGTTTGGAACAAAACGGAACCTGGGGCCAGTGTAAAAAGACGCCATGCATGTCCATCAGTGTGGTCATGTGAAACACTCAGAATAAGGAAAAATTGCTCGCGGGCTGGATAAGCATAGTATCCCAATATTTGCTCATGGGCCAAAACTGGCCCACGGGCCGTAGGTTGCCTACCCCTGGGCTAGCGTAATTGCAACAATCACCATAGGGGTTTAATTCCCACACTGTCTGTAAGGAGTTTGTACATTCTCCCTGTGACCACATGGGTCTCCTCTGACATCCCCCCCCCACACATCTCAAAGACATAGGGGTTAGGGTCAGTAAGTTGTGGGCATGTTATGTTGGCATGGTAACATGGTGACACGTGCTGACTGCTCTTGACGTATCCTCAGACTGTGTTGGTCACTGATGCAAATAACATATTTCACTGTACATGTCAGTGTTTTGATGTACATGTGACAAATAAAGATAACATAAATAATTTGCTCTAAAAAATCTAGCACAGTTCTGTGCCAGTGGCAGCTTTTGGATGTGATGTTACACTAGGGGTCTTTTTCAGAGGAACAAAGAGTATCTACTTCTTAACCAGTTGTAGCAAAACCAGTTCTTGTTGGTTATTCATCGTGTCTGACGACAACAAGGAAACCTGTGCGGGAGAGTTTTTAAAACAGAAAATACATTGCATTGGGGCAGTTCCATTCTCTCAGCCTTGGAAATCCGGGTCCAGTGGGTCAAGTGGTCATCACATCTGGGCATTTCCTTAGTTGTGGTGGATGACCATGACTTTCGGTACCTTGACCCACCCTTTGCTCTCCATGGAGCTTTACAGAACTGCCTCATCTGCCCAGTCCACTGGCGCTGACTTTGACCATCCTATATTATGGGTAAACAAACCTAACCTATCCATCCTGTAACCCAATCCAAGTAACATCCTATGAATCTTGTCTGCACACTCACCAACTAAATCACATCCTTCCTAAGGTGTGGGAAACCAAAACGGCACACAATCTGACAAGTGCAGCTCATCCAATGTTTTGTATAGCTATAACTATAACGTAATGTTCCAATCTCACAGAGTCATAGAGCTCTACAGCACAGAAACAGGCCCTTCGGCCCATTTAGTCTGTGATAGACTGTTAATACTGTCCCATCCATGTACTTACTCTCAAAGTCAGGAATCAACAGGTTGAGCATGGTGTGACTAGTGTCCTGAGCTGTGTATACTTCAATGCAAGAAGTATCGTAGGAAAAACAGATGCACTCAGGGCATGGATCAAAACCTGGAATTATGATGAGCTCAATGCCTTTTATGCTGGCTTTGACCAGTAGAACAGGGAGGAACCATTGTGCACCTCCATGTCTCCTGGTGATCCTTTGGTCTCAGTATCTGAAGATGACATGCGGTCTGCCTTTAAGAGAGTGAATCCAGAGTACTGAAGATCTGTGCTGACCAACTGGCTGGTGTGTTCACAGATGCCTTTAACCTCTCGCTCTGGCACTGTATGGTCCCCACCTCATCAAGCAGGCTTCAATTGTAATGGTACCCATGAAGACCATGGTAACCTGTCTCAATGACTGTTGCCCAGTGGCACTTACATCCACAGTGCTGAAGTGTTTTGAGTGGCTGGCGTTGAAACATATCAGCTCCTGTCTGAATGGTAACTTGGACCCACTCTGATTTGCCCATCAGAGCAACAAGTCCATGGCAGATGTCTCATTGTCTCCTCACACAATGCTGAAACATCTGGACAACAAAGATGCATTCATCAGGATGCTCTTTATCGATTACAGCTCGGCATTTAACACCATCATCCCCTCAAAACTAATCAGTAAATTCCAGGGCATGTGCCTCAATAGCCTCTTGTGCAATTGGATCCTGGATTTCCTCACTTGTAGACCCCAGTCTGTTTAGATTGGCAAAAACATCTCCTCCACAATCTGCATCAGCACTGGTGCACCACAGGTTTGTGTGCTTAGCCCCTGCTCTACTCATTTTACACCTGTGACTGCAGGGCTAAGTACAACTCCAACACCATATACAAGTTTTCTGATGACACCACCGTTGTGGCCTGTATCAAAGATGGTGATGAATCAGCGTACAGGAATCTTAACAACAACCTCTCAGTCAATGTCAATAAGATCAAGGATCTGATAGTAGACTTCAGGAGAGGGAAATCAGAGGCCAGTATACATCAGAAGGTCAGAGGTGGAGAGGGTCAGCAAACTTAATTTTCAGGGTGTCACTACCTCAGAGGAGCTGCCCTAGACCCATTGTATAACGGTAATTGTAAAGAAAGCACGATAGTGCCTCTAACTTCCTCAGGAGTCAGCACGCCATTGAAAACTTTAACAAACTTCTATAGATGCGTGGTGGAAAGCGTATTGACTGGCTGCACTATAGCCTGGTATGGAAACACCAATCCCTTTGAGTGGAAAATCCTACAAAATGTAGTGGATTCAGTTGAGTACATCACGGATAAAATCCATCCAACCATTGAGCACCTCCACATGAAATATTGTAGAAAAGCAGCATTCATCATCAGAGATCCCCACCACCCAGGCCGTGCTCTTTTCTTGCTGCTGCCATCAGGTAGAAGGTACAACTGCCTCAGAACTCTCATCAGCAGGTTCAAGAACAGTTACTACCCCTCAACCATCAGGCTCTTGAACAAAAAGGTCAACCTATTTCTGGTGTTCCCACAACAAATCATCTCATTTTAAGGACTCTTTGACTTGTTATTCATTGCTATTTATTTAAATTTGCATTTCAACAGTTTGTTGACTTCTATGCTGTTGCCCTTTCATCGATCCTGTTTACAATTTCTGTTCTATAGATTTGCTGAATATACCCGCAGGAAAAAGAATCTCAGGGTTGTATGTGGTGACATGTATGTGCTCTGATAATAAATTTTACTTTGAACTTTGATATTGTAACCCTCTGTGAGCTTTTGTTGCAGGAGGGGCAGGACTGGCAGCTCAGCATTCTGGAGATCTGTTGTTTTAGCCGTGACAGGACAAAAAGGATTAAAGAAGGAGGCATGGTGTTATTAGTCAGGGAAAATGTCATAGCAGTGCTCCATCTGAACAGACTGGAGAACTCATCTAGTGAGGTGACATGGGTGGAACTGAGAAATAAGAAAGGTGTGATCATTTTAATAGGGCTATATTTCAGATGACCCAACAGTCCAAGGGATTTAGAGGAGCAAAAGATGGCAGACTGTTACAAGTTAAGGTTGCTATAGTAGGTGATTTTAACTTTCCACATAGTGACAGGGACTCCCATACTGTAAAAGAACTAGATTGGATAGAGCTTCTTCTTCGGATACAGCTTGTCAAATGTGTTCAGGAAAGTTTCCTTAGTCAGTACGTTGAAGTCTGAGCCAGAGAACATGTGATACTTCATCTGCCACTAGGGAATGAGTTTGTGCAGGAGAACTCTTTGCATCTCATTATCACAATGCCACTGGTTTCAAAGTAAACATGGAAAAAGATAGGTCTGGTCTGTGGGTTGAGATTCTAAATTGGAGAAAATGATCTGACAAGAGTGGATTGGGACAGGCTGTTTTCTGGCAAAGGTGTACTTGGTCAGTGGGAAGCCTTCAAAAGTGAAATTTTGAGAGTACAAAGCTTGTATGTTTGTGTCAGAATAAAAGGTAAAGATAACAAGTGCAGGGAACCGTGGTTTTCAAGAGATATTGAGAACGTGGTTAAGAGAAAAAAGGAGGTGCATAGCAGGTAGGAACAAATGAGGTGCTTATGGAGTACAAGAAATGACAGAGAACACAAGAAAGAAATCAGGAAGGCTAAAAGAAGGCATGAGGTTGCTCTAGCAGACAAGGTGAAGGAGAATCTTAAGAGATTCTACAGATATGTTAAGAGCAAAAGGATACTAGGGACAAAACTGGTTCTCTGGAAGATCAGAATGACAATCCATGTGTGGAGCCAAAAGAGATGGAGGAGATTTTAAGAAGATTATTTACATCAGCATTTACTCAGGAGATGGATAGTCTATGGAAGTGAGGTAAAGCAGCATCAATTTAATGGACCCTGTTCAGATTACAGAGATGTTTGCTGCCCTGAGGCAAATCAGGGTGGATAAATCCCCAGGGCCTGACAATTGTCAGAGCCTTGGCAGGGATATTTAAAACACCCTTAGAGACAGGAGAAGTACCAGAGTATTGGAGGGTAGCCAAAGTTGTTCTGCTGCTTAAGAAAGGCTCTAAACTTAAACCCGGAAATTATAGGTTGGTAAATCTGACATGAGCTGTGGGAAGGTATTCTAAGGGATTGGATGTAATAGTATTTGGATAGACATGGACTGAATAAGGATAGTCAGCATGGCTTTGTGCTTGGTTGGTTGTGTCTAACCAATATTATAGAGTTTTTCAAGGAAGTTACCAGGAAAGTGGATGAAGGTAAGGCAGTGAATCTTGTCTACATGGACTTTAGCAAGGCATTTGGCAAAGTCCTGCATGGAAGGTCAGCCAAGAAGGTTCAGTTATTTAGCATTCAGGATGAGGTAATAAATTGGATTAGACATTGGCTTTGTGGAGAGGCCAGAGAGTGGTTGTAGATGGTTGCTTCTCTGACTGCAGTCCTGTGATTAGTGGTGTGCCGCAGGGGTCAGAGCTGGGTCTATTGTTGTTTATTATCTAAATCAACAATCTGGATGACAATGTGATTAACTGGATCAGCAAATTTGCAGATGACACCAAGATTGGGGGTGTAGTGGACAATGAGGAAGGCTATAATGGCTTGCAGAGGGATCTGTATCAGCTGGAACAATGGGCTGAAAAATAACTGATGGAATTTAACACAGACAAATACGAGGTGTTTCATTTTGGTAGGACCAACCACGGTAGGCCTTACACTATAAATGGTAGGGTACTGAGGAGTGTAGTAAAACAAAGAGTTAAGACCTTTCTATAGGGGCACAATTAAGAGCACTCTGACTGGCTGCATCACTGCCTGGTACGGGAACTGTACTTCCCTCAATCGCAGGACTCTGCAGAGAGCGGTGCAGCCCAGAGCATCTGTAGGTGTGAACTTCCCACTATTCAGGACACTTACAATGACAGGTGTGTAAAAAGGGCGTTAAGTATCATTGGGAACCTGAATCACCCCAGCCATGAACTGTCCCAGCTGCTGCCATCTGGGAAATGGTACCGCAGCATAAAAGCCAGGACCAACAGGCTCCGCACACACGGACAGCTTCTTCCACCAGGCCATCAGACTGATGAACTCATGCTGACACAACTGTATTTCTATGTTATATTGATTGTCTTGTTGTACGTACTATTTATTCCAAATTACTGTAAGTTGTACATTGCACATTTTGACGGAGATGTAACGTAAAGATTTTTACTCCTCATGTATGTGAAGGATATAAGTAATAAAGTCAATTCAATTCAAAAGGATCTGGAAATACAGATCCAAAATTCATTGAAAGTGGTGTCACGGGTAGATAGCATTGTAAAGAAAGTTTTTGGTGTATTATCCTTTATAAATCAAAATATTGACTAAAGAGATGGAATGTTATGTTGAATTTGTATAAGACATTGAGTTTGGAGTGCTGTGTGCAGTTTTAGTCACTTATCTACAGGAAAGATGTAAATAAGATTGGAGGAGTACACAGAAAATCTATAAGAGTGTTGATGGGTCTTGATGACCTGAGTTATAAGGGAAGAATGAATAGGTTAGGACTTGATTCCTTGGGATGTAAAAGATTGAGAGCAGATTTGATAGAGGGTAAGTGCAAATAGGCTTTTTTCACTGAGGTTGGGTGGGACACAACCACAGGTCATGGTTAAGGGTGAAAAGTGAAAAGTTGAAGGGGAACATGAGGGGAAGCTTCTTCACTCAAGGGTCATGAGGGTGTGGAATGAGCTGCCAGCACAAGTGGTGCACACGAAGTTTGGATAGGTACATGAATAGAGGGGTATGGAGGGCTATGATCACAGTGTAGGCTGATGGGTCTAGGCATTAAATTATTTCAATATGGACTAGATGGGCTGAAGGGCCTTTTTCTGTGTCTCTATGACTCTATCCAAATTTTTCATAAACGTCGCAATCGAACCCATTTCTGCTGGCAGCTCATTCCACACTTGCATCCCTTTCTGAGTGAAGAAGATACCCCTCATTTTCTCCTTAAACAGTTCTCCTTTTACCCTTAACACATGACCTATGAACTTGTGAGACCTAATGCCCTTCATGAAGCACTGTAGAACCACCCTCCTTGGATCGCACTGTGGTTCTCATCCGCCCAGTCCGCTGGAATTGACTTCATGTACCAGCACAGGCACGGTCCTGCCTCACCAGTATATCAGGCCAGGTGGCTACCTTACCTGATTTAGGCCACCTGTTGAAGCGATGTATTGGGCTGTCACATGCAAACAGCTCCTATGAGCATCCAGTGGGGCCAAAACATGAGTGAGCCTCCTCAAAATGGACATGACAAGCCCCTTCACCAGAGGTGCTACCCCTCCCTGGACACCCAATACACACCAGCAGTACCACAGTCATGCCATTATCACAATGCTTCCATGTAAGCTTGCTCTTTCTGCATTTGATGCATCTCAGAAGCTCCAACACTTCAGGCAGGCGACATGAAAGATGCGCTTTTGGGCCTAGTGGTTATTCAGACATTAGTATTAATACTCACACCCTGCGGCCTTTAAATTTCACAAAGTTTAACACGTTACAGAACATAGAACAGTGAAGGTTAATATGGGCACTTCAACCCCAGAGTTGTCCTGACCTTATCTGCAAGGATTATATGTGAATGGTGCAGCTCAAGGGGACTATGGTAGTAGAGAGACCACCATGTAGATGATACAGCATCAAAAAGTCTAGAAAATTCCCAAGATGTGGCATGAGTCCATTCTGACTGGTTGCATCACCATCTGGTGTGGCAGGAAAAAGCTGCAGACGTTTGTTAACTCAGCTGGCTCCATCACAGGCACAATTCCCAGGATCCAGGACACCTTCGCAAGGCGATATCTCAGGAAGGTGGTGTTGATCATTAAGGACCCTCACCATCCAGGACATGTTCTCTTCTTGTTACCACCATCAGGGAGGTGGGACAGGAGCCTGAAGACGCACACCTAATGTTTCAGGAACAGCTTCTTCCCCTTCACCCTCAGATTCCTGAATGGACAATGAACCCATGAACATCACCTCACTATTCATCTTCTTCACTGTTTAGTCTTGTAACTTACAATTTTTTTAAGTACTTCACTGTTCTGCTGCCTCAAAACAATAAATTTCACAACTTATGTCAGTGACAATAAACTTGATTTTGATTCTTATGTATTCTGTCATCCTTGATCCCAAGGAATTACCTCAGAAGAAGAGCACAAAGTTAATTGAGCAATGCACACAAAAGGCTGGAGGAACTCAGCAGGTCAGGCAGCATCTGTAGAGGAATAAACAGTTGGCGGTTTAGACTGAGATCCCATGTGTGTTGCTCATCATTTTCAACATCTGCACAATGAGTTGTGCACAGAATTTATTGTTCTAATGTGGTTTTACAGATCAAATATTTACAGATTCCCTTGAAGTTATTCAAGTGAAAGTTTAAGTTCAAGTTTATAGTTATCTGACTGTACAAATATACTAAACAAAACAATGTTCCTCCAGACCACAGTGCACCCACAAAACATATATCACACACAGCACATCAAACAAGATATTGCCATAAATATAATTCGGAATGCACGTGATGTGTGCAGCACAGTAAAAAGTAAACAGCTCACTATCCTAATGATAAGACCTGAGTGGTGGCAGGGTACAGTATTAATTAGCCTGGCATTCCTAGTCCTGATACTCCTGTACCTCCTTCCTGACAGTAGTGGATTAAAGAGTGCATGGGATGGGTGGGAGGGATCCTTAACGATGCTTTGGGCCTTTTGTTTACAATGCTCCCTATAATTGTCACAAGTAGGGAGACCCCGGCGATCTTTATATCTTTTCACATTCCAGCAAGGAGCGAGCCCTTGTGTGACCTTTCTCTGCACAAAATCTCAGCACACAAGTGCAGTGGAGGCCCCTGGAACAAGCGAATTAACCTCAGGACCAGCTACATTGCTAATGCACCCAGTCAATCCTTCTCAGCTCAGTTAACTGGTCAAGCCTGCCATCTATTGATAACAATGTGCAACTGCACTCATACGACACAAAACACAATGAACATGGTGACTGACACCTAATAATTATGTCAACCACTTCTGAATAAAAATGGGAGCAGTTTCCTTCCTGCATATTGAAACCATTAAGTGTTGCTTTGTGCTGAGTGGGATATTTATAGTTCCTCTATAATGAGCAAACCAGCTGTGTTAAAAGCAATGCAAGCCTTGGACATATTGTAAATGTGATTGGACTCTTGAGTGAGTTCTCATTTCCCTTCAGTCTCTCTCACAGGAGCGAGCAGTGCTGGAACTGCATTGTATGGATGAGGATAAATAGCTTCTACAAGTAGCCTGTCAGTGGAAGTGCTGAAGAGCCATGGAACTTCAATATGAAGTCACTCCAACAGTGTCCACCTCACTGGATTGGGGACAGCTGTCAGCAAACTGGTGTAATAACAACAACTCTTAAAACTACACCAGATGCGAACTCTCCCTGCTAACCATGAAAATAAACAAAGTCAACGAGAACCGTACTACTGTGTGCAGAGCTGAGGATGAAGCAGAAGGACCATAAGACCATAATGATGTGGAGTAGAATTAGGCCATTCAGCCCATTGAGCCTGCTCTGAAACGTCGACTGTACTCTTTTCCATAGATGCTGCCTGGCCTGCTGAGTTCCTCCAGCATTTTGTGTGTGTGATTCCATGATGTCCCTCTCAACCCCATTCTCCTGCCCTCTCCCCGCAGCTTTTGATTCCTTTACAGCTTTACACTTAACTCGGCATCATAAATGTTTCACCTTATTCTAGCTCAGTTCCTTAAGGTTGCCAAAGCTGGGGGAGGGGATAAACTCCCACAGCCTATTAAGTGTTCCCCAATGGCATGCATCTCAAGTAGCCTCTGACTACCTCTGGGCTGTTGTATGTAACTTAGCTCAGAAAAAAACATTTCTACTGGCAGAAGGGGCAAAGGTGGGTTACTGGCACCTTAAAACCAGTTGCTTTGGACAGATGGGGCTCATCTAGAAGAAGGAAAACTCTGATCTCAAACCTCTGCTGCCTTGCGGCTACACCCTCTCATGGGGAAGGCTTCGGGAGTAAACCCTGAAGGAAAAGCTGGAGTTGGAGACCCTAAGGCAGTCCAACATTGAGTTCAATGCTGACTGGCAACCTTCTGCCATGTCTTTAGTGCCAAGCTATATCGGTTTCTGCCGTTTCTTTGGGTTCATCAGCTGAGGGTCAGCCTGCTACATGGACAATAATTTGCTCTCCATATTGTACTGCCCTGGCTTGCGTACCATGTAGAAAGCTTAGATGCAACATCCATGTTTGACCCCAACCAACGAGGGCCTCAAACAATTGCACCTCGATGCATTGTGTGAAGATTTCATCTGTATGAACAGTTCACAAAACAAGTTCTCCCACTGTTTCTTGGTATCTGTGTCAAAAATAAACCAACAGCAATAATTTTGTCTTCCGGTCTTCATACCGATATAAATACTGACCGCAGAACAAAGAGCACATAGTATAAAATCATCTGAAATTTTAAGCTTTAGAGAGGGTGCAGAGGCGATTCACCAGGATGCTGCCGGGATTAGAGAGGGTGCAGAGGAGATTCACCAGGATGCTGCCTGGATTAGAGAGGGTGCAGAGGAGATTCACCAGGATGCTGCCTGGATTAGAGAGGGTGCAGAGGAGATTCACCAGGATGCTGCCTGGATTAGAGAGGGTGCAGAGGAGATTCACCAGGATGCTGCCTGGATTAGAGAGAGTGCAGAGGAGATTCACCAGGATGCTGCTGGGATTAGAGAGGGTGCAGAGGAGATTCACCAGGATGCTGCCTGGATTAGAGAGAGTGCAGAGGAGATTCACCAGGATGCTGCCTGGATTAGAGAGAGTGCAGAGGAGATTCACCAGGATGCTGCCTGGATTAGAGAGGGTGCAGAGGAGATTCACCAGGATGCTGCTGGGATTAGAGAGGGTGCAGAGGAGATTCACCAGGATGCTGCCTGGATTAGAGAGGGTGCAGAGGAGATTCACCAGGATGCTGCCTGGATTAGAGACGGTGCAGAGGAGATTCACCAGGATGCTGCCTGGATTAGAGAGAGTGCAGAGGAGATTCACCAGGATGCTGCCTGGATTAGAGAGGGTGCAGAGGAGATTCACCAGGATGCTGCCTGGATTAGAGAGGGTGCAGAGGAGATTCACCAGGATGCTGCCTGGATTAGAGAGGGTGCAGAGGAGATTCACCAGGATGCTGCCTGGATTAGAGAGGGTGCAGAGGAGATTCACCAGGATGCTGCCTGGATTAGAGAGGGTGCAGAGGAGATTCACCAGGATGCTGCCTGGATTAGAGAGGGTGCAGAGGAGGTTCACCAGGATGCTGCTGGGATTAGAGAGGGTGCAGAGGAGATTCACCAGGATGCTGCCTGGATTAGAGAGGGTGCAGAGGAGATTCACCAGGATGCTGCTGGGATTAGAGAGGGTGCAGAGGAGATTCACCAGGGTGCTGCCTGGATTAGAGAGGGTGCAGAGGAGATTCACCAGGATGCTGCCCGGATTAGAGAGGGTGCAGAGGGAGATTCACCAGGGTGCTGCCTGGATTAGAGAGGGTGCAGAGGAGATTCACCAGGATGCTGCCCGGATTAGAGAGGGTGCAGAGGGAGATTCACCAGGGTGCTGCCTGGATTAGAGAGGGTGCAGCGGGAGATTCACCAGGATGCTGCCTGGATTAGAGAGGGTGCAGAGGAGATTCACCAGGATGCTGCTGGGATTAGAGAGGGTGCAGAGGAGATTCACCAGGATGCTGCCGGGATTAGAGAGGGTGCAGAGGAGATTCACCAGGATGCTGCCGGGATTAGAGAGGGTGCAGAGGAGATCCACCAGGATGCTGCCGGGATTAGAGATCATGTCTGAAGAGGACAGGCTGAGTGAGCAGAGCTTTCTCTTTGGAGTAAAGGAGGGTGAGAGGTGACCTGATAGAGGTGTACAAGCTGATCATCTCTAGACAAAGAATGAGGGGACAGTCAGAGACTTTACCAGGGCAGAAATGGCCGGGGAGCATAATTCTAAGATTATTTGAATTCTCAATGTTCAAAGCTTTGAACATTGAATTCTCCAACTTCCGGTAATTCCCTTCCCCCATCCCAGTTTCATTCTGCCTCCTCCTCCAGCTGCCTATCACCTCCCTCATGGTTCCGCCTCCTTCTACTATCGAAAGTCCTTTCCCCTTACATTCTTTCTGCACCTTTCCTGCCTGTCCCCTCCCCCACCCCTTGATCTTTCCCCTTACTGGTTTTTCACCCGGCACCTTCCACCCCCCCCCCCCACCTTCTTTATGTGGCCCCTGCCCCCTCCGTCTTCAGTCCTGGCGAAGGGTCTCGGCCAAAACGTTGACTGTTCATTTCCACGGATGCTGCCCGACCTGCTGAGTTCCTCCAGCTTGTTGTGCATGTTACTTTGACCCCAGCATCTGCAGAGTATTTTGTGTTTATAATTCTAAGATGATTGGAGGTAAGTATAGGGGGGATGTCAGGGGTAGTTTTTTTACACAGAGGGTGGTTGATGTGTGGAATGCCTTGGTGGTGGTGGAGGCAGATACATTAGAGACATTTAAGAGACTCTTAGATGGGCAGAGGGTTGATAGAAAATGGGAGGGAAGGGTTAGATTGATCCTGGTGAAGGTTAAAATGTCAACACATCATCATGGGCCATTGTAATGTAATGTAACACACAGGAAATGCTGGAGGAATTCAAAGATCAGGTAGCATCAATGGAAAGGAGTAAGAAGTCAATGTTTTGGACCAAGAACCCATCAGCTGGATTCGGCTCAAAACATTGACTGTTTATTCCTCTCCATAGATGCTGCCTGACCTTCTGAGTTCCTCCAGCACTGTGTGTGTGTGTGTGTGTTTCTCTGCAGAATCTCTTGTGATTATGCTATACTGTAATGTTCTATGTGTCCAGACCTCCCTGACATCACCCACCCTGCCATTTTAGGGAGCTTTTTCTTGGCTGAAAGGGACATGTGTTTTATCCACTAACACTTCAGTCAAAGAAGTGGCAATTATGGTAGGATGTTTGAGCAGAGAGTAGCTAATTAGTTGTCTGGTATTGGGCTGAGGGTGTAAGACAAAGGAGCACAGACCCCGCTCAGTAACAGGAGACAAATAACAAAACCACCAGCAATCAACAACAGATAAACATCGATACCCTCTCACCCCTTTAATGCACAGCAGAGTGTGAATTGGACTTTGACACCTCTTAATTACTTCCTCATTATGCTTTTCCAGCCAGTTAATTGCTTTCAGAGAGAGGAAATGCCCAGCATGGCAGTGGATCACAGAGGTACCATGTGGGAGTGGTGACAGAGGCTTCTGAGAATCACACTCCAACAATCACTGCAGGACAAATTAACTCTTCAGATGAGATTCAGCGTGCCCAGGAGAAAGGAGCAATAGTGACAGTCACGTGGCAGTTAACTCTCGGGATGACAGCCAGTACAGATCTAGAGGGGACACCAGATGCTGGAATTTGGAGCAACACACAAAAACACTGGACAATTGCAGCAGATCGAGCAGCACCTTTGGAGGGAAATGGACAGTCGATGTTTTGTGGTGAGATCCTTCCTCTGGACACAGAGTCAGTGAAGATTAAACACTAGAGATTCTGCAGATGCTGGGAAGTCACAGTAATGCTGGAAGAATTCAACAGGTCACATGACATCTATGAACAGTCAACGTTTCCAGGTGAAACCCTTCTCAGGACTGGTCGTCAGTCAGTGACAAAGACTTTTAAATTATTTATTTAAAAATACAGCCCAGGAACAAGTCCTCTCAGCCCAACAAACCCATGACATCCAATAACACCCATATGACCAATTAGCCTACTAATGGGTGGGAACTGGAGCACTGGGGGAAACGTGCAGTCACAGGAAGAAGGTTACAGACAGCACCGGTAATTTAACCCTGGTCCCTGTCAGTGTAACAACAACCTTCATGTTACTGTGCCACCCTCCTTCTTCATACACCGCCCCCCCCCCGTAAATCTGCATTACAGCTGCTACTTCATGCTGCTAGAGACTGGGGGTCGGGCCTGGCCTCAGTGCTGTCCGAGTGGTGTTTGCAGCAACCATCTGGGATTCACGCAAAGGCTCTGGCTTCAGAATGAGAATCACTGGCCTATGTTGTGAAATTTGTTGTTTTGCAGCAGCAGTACATTGCAATGCATATAAAAATTATAAAATACAATAAAATGCATAAAAATAAAACTAAGTTACATAAATAGCGAGGCTGTGTTCATGAGTTTATTGTCCATTCTGAGAGCTGATGGCAGAGGGGAAGAAGCTGTTCCTGAATTGTTGAGTGTGTGTCTTCAGGCTCCTGGACCTCCTCCTTGATGGCAGCTATGGGAAGAGGATATGTCCTGGGTGATGGGAATCCTTAATGATGGATGTTGCCTTTTTGAGGCATTCCCTTGAAGGTGTCCTTGATTCTGGGAGGCTCACGCCCATGATGGAGCTGGCTGAGTTTACAACTTCCACATTTCCAAAGGTAAGTAGATTGGTAAATGAATTTGTTCACTGTAAATTGCCCCAGTGTCTAGGTGAGTGGTAGAATCCGGGGGGGGGGGGTGTTCGGTGGGTGGGAGATGAGGGGTATATGGGAAGAATAAAAAATATGATTAAGATGAGATTAGTGTTAATGGGTAGCTGATGTTGGCACAGAGATGTGGGCTTCCTCGGTCTAGGATACATTTGGTGTTCTATTCTACTGGTGTACAATCTGCATTTATTTACCACCTTCCCCTCATTAACGCAGGCAATGCGCTTCTCGGGTATATATTGTAAAGACTAAAGTATAAAAGCACAATGTGATGCTGAGGTATTGGTCAGACTGCACTTGGAGTGTTGTGAGCAGTTCTGGGCCCCTTATCTTAGAAAAGATGTGCTGGTATTGGAAAGGGTCCAGAGGCGATTAACAAGAATGGTTCCAGGAACGAAAGTGTTAATGTATAAGGGACATTTGATGTCTCTGGGCCTGTACTCATTGGAGGTTAGAGGAATGAGGAGGGATTTCATCGAAACCTATTGAGTATTGAAATGGTCAGGACAGGGTGGAGGTGGAGAGGATGCTTCCTATACTGGGTGACTCTAGGACCAGAAGACACAGCCTCAGAATCGAGGGACATTTGTTCTATTTAAAGCAGAGATGAAGAGGAATTTTATCCAGAGACTGGTGAATCTGTGGAATTCTCTGCCACAAACGGCTGTAGAGGCCAAATTACTGGGTATATTTAAGGCGGAGGTTAATTGGTTCTTGCTTGATCAGGGCATCAAAGGTTATGGAGAGAAGGCAGGAGAGTGGGGTTGAAAGGGATGATAAATCAGCCATGATGGAATGGTGGGCTGAACAGCCTAATTCTGCTCCTGTCTTACAATGCTTGCTGTATGAAAACACGTGGCCGTGCTCCCTACAACCACCGCAGTGACGTCAATCACAGCTTCATTCACTGTCAGGTGCTTTGGGACACTCTGAGTTTATGGTGAAATCCACACGGTCTCTCTCAGTGAAATACTCGTAAATCAAGACTTGATCACAGATATCGGTCCCCAGCAAAATTTATCGGAGTGCATGCAAAGAAGCAAGACAGATTAAAGAGCAGAGAACTATAGCTTAAAAAAGGCTTCATAATTTCAAGAGGTCATCTCTGTGAGAGTACAGGTCAATATCTGTGTAGGATGTGGCAATATCGGAAATACAAGCATGAAGTGTTACAAACACTCGCAGATAAGGCACCATCTATGAAAAGTTAATATTTCATGCCCTCAGATCTCTGATGTCAGCCGTTTCTTTCTGTTCGCCATTAGTTTGAGTTCCAGGTACACTGGCCAATTGTACAATCTCATCTCACACTGTGTGCAACATGTCAAATGGAATTGGCTTTTTCTGCTAAAAATATCTGTGATTCATAGTTGCAAAGGCTGTTGGAGAAAAATTTTGGCTTATTTTTGAATCCAGGCTTCAAGTTATAGAAATATAACAGACTCCATAGAAATTAATTACATGAAACCCTTTCTTTGCTTGTCAGCTTTGAAACTGATTTAAGCACTCGGGAGACATACTGTGAAATTAATATCACAGGAGACAGCATTTACTGCAAAGTTACTCTTATCTTGGGGGTCAAATAAATTGTTGACTTGTGGAAAATTAAAGGATAATTTTACTTTAATTATAATCTGAGATCAATTTTCAAGCCAATTGTTGCTCAAACTTAGATAGGCAGATACTTTTGTTGTAAGCAATTATTTTGTCATCATTTTGATTCAAATTTAATTCATTCAGTTTTTTGTTGTACACTCATGGAGGTTATTTTCAAATCTTTTGAAGCAACATGCACAAGATGCTGGCAGTTTTGAGTGTTGCTTGTGTTTCCAGCATCTGCTGATTTTCTCTTGTTTGTGTTTCAATTATTTTTGTTGTTCTTTTGTGTGAGTCTGGAGATTTGGGCATTTTTTACATATCTGTTGATGGTAGCAGCTATAATTTCTGCATCTGTCTACAAAAGAATCTATAAGAAGATGGTAGTGTGGTCTGAGACGGTAGTGAAACTGGGCATTCACAGTAGATACAAATAAGTACAATAGAATCAATAAAACACTACATACAATCAAAGACTGACAACCAATGTGCAAAAGACAACAAACTGTGCAAATAATAAAAAATCAATAATTAATTTTGAGGTGAAGAGTCCTTGAAAGTGAATCTGCAGGTTGTGGAGTCAGTTTAGAGTTGAGGTGAGTGAAGTCATCCACACCAGTTCAAGAGCCTGATGGCTGAGGGAAATAACTTTTCCTGAACTTGATGGTGTGGGTCCTGAGGCTCCTGTACCTCCTTCCTGATGCCGGCAGTGAGAAGAGAGCATGGCCTGGGTAGTGGGAGCCCCGATGATGGATGCTGCTTTCCTGTAACAGTGCTCCATGTAGATGTGCTTTGTGGGAGAGCGTTACCTGTGATGGACTGGGCCGTTCCCTCTACCTTTTGTAGGATTTTCTGTTCGAGGGCTTTGGTGTTTCCATACCAGGCTGTGATGCAACCAGTCAAAATACTCTCCCCCAAAGCACTGAACCTCCATGCAAAGAAATACCTTGTAATCACTCTGCTTAATTTCCTGGCTATTTTCCACTGAAAGTTCCTGAGCACTTTCTATTTAGTTTCTGTTTTCTTCTTGCTGTTTTATTTGTGACGGTCCCAGCTTGTCTATCCTTCCCGGAGATTCATTTGTGATGGTCCCAGCTTGTCCATCCTTTCCGGAGATTCATATCAGTGAGTCAAATTGTGAAAAGCTGGCTCCAGCATCAACCTTTGTAACAGCCACAGGTTAGAGCCCCAACCTGTCATTGACACATTTCCTCCCCCCCGTGTGGATCTCTAACTTTTATCCCCTATCCTGATTCAGGGTTTTGACCCCGAACATTGACGTTTCATTTCCTCCATAGATGCTACTCGACCCACTAAGTATAAGAGTGGACAGCCGGAGACGTTTTCAGACTCCATATGAGGAGGTATCATTTTAAGAAAATCCCATGTAGCATAGTGGTCAGTACGATGCTATTAAGACGGGGCATCAGATTTTGCAGTTCAATTCTAGCATCCTCTGTCAGAAAGTTTGTACGTTCTTCTGGTGTGTGTGTGCGTTTCTTCTGAGGCCTTTGGTTTTCTCCCACAGTTGAAAGAGGTACTGATTAATAGTTTAATTGGTGATCGTAAATTGTCCTGTGACTAAGCTAGAGTTAAATTGGCGGGTTGTTGGACAGTCTGGTTCGGTGGGCAGGAAGAGCCTGTTCTGTGCTGTATCTCTAAATAAATAAATACAGAAACAAAATGCTGGAGGAACTCAGCAGGTCAGGCAGCATCCACGAAGAGGAATAAACAGGCTGAAACCCTGCATCAGCTTTGACCAGTGGCCAGTCTGGACATCAGAAGTTTGGAGAGGAGGGTCTTCAATCAGGTCCCCTGCCCGAGGGTAAAAGGCAGGAGCAGGTTGCGGCAGCATAATAGAAATTTGACCAGCGGCCAATTGGCGTTTGGGATTAATTAGTAAAAGCAAATTAAAGGAAGGCAGGGGCAAGCTTAGCAGCCGTTGTCTGAGTGGACAGAGTCAGAGTGGTGATCTTAAGGCTTTGGCTCTTTGAGGCTTCCGTGAAGAGAGGCTTCACTCGGAAAACAAAGGAAAGAGAAACTGAAGTTTTTTCCTTCCCTTCTTTATACCTGTTCAGTTAGGTAGAGATGCAAGGCAGGATAATGCAATGTTCCTCTTGTGGGATGTGGGAAGGCAGGGATACCTCCAGTATCCCTGACCACTGCAACTAAGAGAAGTGCATCCACCTGCAGCTTCTAACAAACCGCGTTAAGGAGTTGGGAACTGGAAATGAATGAACTCCAAATCATTCAGGAGACTAATGGGGTGATAGACAGGATATATAAAGAGGTGGTTACACCCAAGGGAAGGGAAAAGGAGCCAGTGCAAAGCACCCCTGTGGCCATCTCCCTCAACAACAGGTGTATCACTTTGGATACTGTCGTGGGGATGACCTAACAGAGGAAAGTCACAGTGGTTGGGTCTCTGGCACTGAGTCTGGGTCTGTGACTCAGAAGGGGAGGGGGAGGAAGAGGCATGCTGTGGTGATAGGGGATCCATTAGTTACAGGAATGGACAGGAGGGTCTCTGCAGAGCATTCCACAGATTCACAATTCTCTGGCTAAAGGTCACCCCTCAATTTTGAGGGTGTGCCCTCTAGTTCTGGATAACCCCACCATAGGAAGCATCCTCTCTACATCCACCTTATGTAGTCCTTTCAACGTTCAGTAGATTTCAATGAGATCTGACCCCTCACATTCTTTTAAATTCCAGTGAGCACAGGCCCAAAGTTGCCAAACTTACTCACCCATCCTTCTGCCTCTACATCCAGGTCATTTATAAAAATCACAAATAGCAGGGGTCCCAGGACAGATCCCTGCAGCACTCCACTAGTCACCGACCTCCAGGCAGAATACTTTCCTTCCACAACTACCCTCTGCTTTCTTCCTTTAAGCCAATTGTTTTATCCAAACAGCCAAGGTTCCACTTATCCCATGCCTCATGACTTTCTGGATGAGTCTCTCATGAGGGACCTTGTCAAGTGCTTTGCTAAAATCCATGTAGACCACATCCACTGCCCTACCCTCATCAATTTCTTTTGTTACCTCTTCAAAAAACTCAATCAAGCTCGTGAGGCACGATCTTCCCTTCACAAAGCCATGTTGACTATCCATGAGTAGACTGTACTTCTCCAAATGCTCGTAGATCATATCCTTAAGAATCCTTTCCAGTAGTTTGCATACCACCAACATAAGACTCAACAGTCTATAGTTCCCAGGTTTCTCCCTATTACTTTTTTTAAACAAGGGAACTATATTTGCCATTCTCCAGTCCTCTGGCACTTCCCCTGCAGCCAAAGAGGATTCAAAGATCATAGCTAATGCTCCAGCAATCTCTTCTCTCAATTCCCACAACAACCTGGGGTGTATCATATCCAGCCTTGGGGATTTATCAATCTTAATGTTTTTAAGAAGATCCAGCACTTCTTCTTCCTTAATCTCCACATTGTCCAGCACACAGGCCCGCTCTACTTTGACCTCGTCCTGATCAAGATCCTTTTCACTTATGAATACTGAAGCAAAGTATTCATTTAGGACCTCCCCGACCTCCTCTGCTTCCAGGCACATGTTGCCCTCTTTATCCTTTAGCGGTCCCACCTTCATTCTTGTCATCCTCCTATTCTTCACATACACATAGAACGCCTTGGGGTTCTCCTTAATCCTACATGCCAAGGTTTCTCATGCCCCCTTCGAGCTCATCTGCAAACTTTGCCACAAAACCATCAATTCCAGTATCTAAATCACTGACAGACAATGTGAAAAGCAGTGGTCCCAATACTGACCACTGAGGAACACCACTAGTCACTGGCAGCCAACCTTTTATTCCCAATCATTGCCTCCTGCCTGTCAGCCATCTGCTATCCATGCCAATATCTTTACTATAGCGCTATAGGATTTTATCTTGTTAAGCAGCCTCAAATGTGGCACTTTTTCAAAAGTCTTCTGAAAATCCAAGCAAATGACATCCACTGCCTCTCCTTTGTTTACCCTGATTGTTACTTCCTTAAAGAACTCTAACAGATTTGTCAGGCAAGATTTCCTTTTACAGAAACCATGCTGACTTTGACGAATTCTATCTTTAGTCTTCAAGTACCCTAAAACCTCATCCTTAATAATAGACTCCATCGCTTTCCCAAACACTGAGGTTAGGCTAACTGGCCTATAATTTTCCTTTCCTTTCTCTTCCTCCCTTCTTGAAGAGTAGAATGACATTTGCAATCTTCCAGTCCTCCGGGACCATGCCAGAACCAAGTGATTCTTGAAAGATCATGACCAATGCATCCGTTATCTCTTCAGCAATCTCTCTCAGGACTCTGGGATGTAGTCCATATGGTCCAGATGACTTATCCATCTTAAGATCTTTGAGTTTGTCTAGTATGTTTCCCTTTGTAATAGCAATGGCTCTCACTTCTGCTCCCTGACACTCATGGGCCTCAGGCACGTTGCTAGTTTCTTCCACAGTAAAGACTGATGTAAAGTACCCATTAAGTTCATCTGCCATTTCTTTCTCCCCCATTACGACCTCACCAGCACCATGTTCCAGTGGTCCAAAATCAAGTCTCATCTCCCTTTTACTCTTTATACAACTGAAAAAAACTTCTGGTATCCTGCTCTATATTATTGGCTAGTTTGCCCTGATATTTCACCTTTTCCCTTCTTATAGATTTTCTAGTTGACCTTTATTGAATTTTAAATGCTTCCCAATCATCCAACTTCCCACTTTTGTTACCATATATGCCCTTTCCTTGGCTTTATGCAGTCCTTAATTTCCCTTGTCAGGCATGGTTGCCTACCCCTGCCATTTGAGAACTTCAGAATCAGAATCAGGTTTATTATCACTGGCATGTGACGTGAAATTTGTTAACTTAGCAGCAGCAGTTCAATGCATACATAATCTAGAAGAGAGAGAAAAAATAATAAATAAAACAATAATAAATAAACAAGTAAATCATTTTTTAAAATGTGCAAAAACAGAAATATGTATATTAAAAAAGTGAGGTGTTGTCCAAAGATTCAATGTCTATTTAAGAATTGGTTGGCAGAGGGGAAGGACGTTTCTATCCTGTACCTTGTGAACTATTCCCAGAAATTTTAGCCACCTCTGCTCTGTCATCCCCACCAGTATCCTCCAATCCACCTGGGCAAGCTCCTCTCTCATGCCTCTGTAATTCCCTTTATTCCATTATGGTACTGATACATGGGATTTGTGCTTTTTCCTCTCAAACTGCAGCATGGATTCTGTGGTGTTATGATCACTGGCTCTAAGGGTTCAGTTATGTTAAGCTCTCTAATAAGACCTGGGTTATTACACAATACCCGGTCTAAGATTGCCTCGCCCTGAGTATGCTTGGGAAACCTGTGTGGAAGAGCCACCTGCTGCAGCTACCCACAAACAAACGGCTCCAAAGCCTGGGTCTTGTACCACAAGAAAGTCCAATTGTTCGAATGTTTCCATCAGCACTGTCGCTGCTACATCGTAGGTGTAAGCTGGCAGGATTATGTGTCCAACAACAAGGTCCCAGCGAAGGCTCAACTTCCAAGCACTGAAGCCACTTTGCTGCTCGGGCAGCTCCGCTGTTCAGGCCACGTGTCCCACACGGACAACTCCAGTACACTACAGAGAACTCTCTCAGGGTAAGAGAGATCGCGTGACCTGCGCAAGAGGTACCAAGACCAAATTAAACAGCAGTTCCCTCAGGCCAATATTGAGGTCAATGAGGAGCAGCTGGCTTGTGACAGAAACCGCTGGTCCACGGCTTGTGACAGACACTGCTGATCCACGGCTTGTGACAGACACTGCTGGAGAATGCTGATCTTCAGCACAGCCAAGAATTCTGAGGAATCCAGAAGAGCAACGAATGAGGAGAAGGGGAGATACAGGAAGGATCCTACTACCCAAGCACCCGTGTCCCAGCTGTTGCCATGTCTGCAGATCCAGAATTGGCCTTCACAGTCACCAACAACTGTGCCAGTGCTTCTGAGGACTCTCCACCTCTCCAGATCTTTACATGCGAAGAATCAGCCACCATCCTCAGTCACCATGATTTCCTCAAGGGAAAATATTGCCTGGCAAATTTATTCAAATTTTTTGAAGAAATAAATAGCAGGGAAGACAAAGGAGAATTGATTGATATTACAAAGGAGATGTCAGGGGTAAGTTTTTTACGCAGAGGGTGGTGAGTGCATGGAATGGGCTGCCGGCATTGGTCGTGGAGGCGGATACGATATGGTATATGGAGCTCAGAAAAATAGAAGGCTGTGGGTAACCCTAGGTAATTTCCAGAGTAAGGACATGTTCGGCACAGCTTTGTGGGTGGAAGGGCCTGTATTGTGCTGTAGGTTTTCTATGTTTCCATGTTTCTAAGTACTTGGAATTTCAGAAGGCTTTTGACAAGGTGCCACATATGAGGTTGCTTAACAAGTTGTGAACCCATGGTATTACAGGAAAGATTCTAGCATGGATAAAGCAGTGGCTGATTGACAGGAGGCAAAGAGTGGGAATAAAGGAGCCATTTCTGACAGGCTGCCAGTGGCTAAAGTTGTTTCACAGGTGTCTGTATTGAACTGATTCTTTTTACGTTATATGTCAATAATTTTGATGATGGAATTGATGGTTTTGTTGCAAAGTTTGCAGACAATATGAAAATAGATGGAGGGGCGGGTAGATTTGAGGAAGTCAAGAGGCTACAGAAGGATTTAGACAGATTAAGAAATGTCAGAATACAGTGTCGGGAAGTGTATAGTCATGCACTTTGGGAGAAGAAATGAAAGGGTTAACTATTTTCGAAATGGAGAGAAAATACCAAAAAAAAACTGAGATGCAAAGGGACTTGGGATCTCCTGAATGTTAATTTGCAGGTGGAGTCGGTGGCGAAGGCAAGTTGAATGTTAGCTTTCATTTCAAGAGGACTAGAATATAAAGGCAAGAATGAAATGCTGAAACTTCATTAAGCCTCACTAGGAGTATTGTGAGCTTATCTTAGAAAGGATGTGCTGAAACTGGAAAGGGTTCAAAGGAGGTTCACGAAAATGATTCCAGGATTGAATGGCTTGTCATATGAGGATGTCTGATGGCTCTGGGCCTGTATTCACTGGAATTCGGAAGAATGAAGGGTGACCTCATTGAAACCTATCGAATGGTGAAAGGTCTTGATAAAGTGGATGTGGAAAGGATGTTTCCTATGGTGGGAGAGTTTAAGACCAGAGGAGGCAGCCAGAGAATAGAGAGGCATCCTTTTAGAATGGCAATGAGGAGGAATTTCTTTAGCCAGAGAGTGGTGAATCTGTGGAATTCATTGCAACAGGCAGCTGTGGTGGCCAAGTCTTTATGTGTATTTAAGGCAGAGGCTGATAAATACGTGATTGGTTAGGGCATGAAGAGATATGGGGAGAAGGTAGTAGACTGGGGCTGGGGGGAAAATTGGATCAGCCATGATGAAATGGCGGAGCAAACTTGATGGGCCAAATGGCCTGATTCTGCACCTATAGCTTTTGGTCTTATGGTCTTATCAGGACTAGATCAGGACTCCAGCCCTGATTAAGTGACTGACTTGACATTGCTAACATTATTTTTGTGACTATATGTGCACAGTGGCTGACGGTATGTACTGTATTTTTCATCCTGGCCTCAGAGGAATGTTGTATCGTTCTACTGTATGCATGTGTATCGCTGGATGGTAATTAAACTTGAACTGCAACACTGACTGTCTGAGTTCCTCCAGCCATTTGAGTGTTGCTCCAGATTTCCAGCATCTGCCGTCTCTTCTGTCGCTCCCAATGCTGGGATATATTAGAAGAGTAGAAACTGATGAAGGCCTGAAGTTCTAATTCAGTTTCTTTCTCCATGGATGCTGCCTGATCTGATGAGTGTTTCAAACATTTTCTGTTTAGCTTCAGACTTTATTACCTACAGCTATTACTTTTGGATCTGAAACACCCTCATTATCTCTCCGCCAGACTGATCTCGAAAACCATATTCAAAATGCCCTGTCTCTCATTATTCTCCCCCGGACTGATCTCGAAAACCTACAGCACAATACAGGCCCTTTGGCCGATGATGCCGTGCTGAATATGTACTTATTTTAGAAATTACCTAGGGTTACCCATAGCCCTCTATTTTTCTAAGCTTCATTGTTCTGTCCAGGAGTCTCTTAAAAGACCCTATCGTATCCACCTCTTGTAGCAATGTGTACCACGACCTCTGGCTGTTCACCTTCCCACTTCAGGATATCGTAGACCTGATCAGAAACATCCCAGACCCTGGCACCTGGGAGGCAAACTACCATCCGTGTTTCTTTCCTGCATCCACAGAACTGCCTGTCTGACCATGCTCAAAATACCCTGTCCCTCATCGTCTCTCCTCTAGACTGTTCTAGAAAACCATCTCTCGTATACTATATGACTTTGATGTCAGCTTGTTACAGAAAAAGGAATCTGAGAGGAGAGGACAGTGGACTGTGGGAGATCAGGAAGGAGGAAGGGCCCTCCTCATCATTGAACACATCTACAAGGAGTTCTGCCACAAGGAAGCAGCGTTCACCGTCGAGGATGCCCGGCATCCAGGTTGTGCTCCCTTCTTGCTGCTGCCGTCGGAAGGGAGATGCAGGAACCTGAGATCTCACACCACCAGGTTCAGGAACAGTTATTACCCTACAACCATCAGGCTCTTGAACCAAAGGGGATAACTTCACTCACCTTCACTCACCCCATTACTGAACAGTTCTCACAACCAATGGACTCATTTTCAAAAACTCTTCATCTCAAGTTCTCAATATTATTTATTATTCTTATCTTTAATTGCACAGTTTATCTTATTTTGCTCATCCATCTTTGTGCAAGGTTTTTCATTGATTTTATTATGTTTCTTGTATGGGAGACCGGCAGTTGGCCATGCTGCAAGTCTCCCCTCTCCACGCCACTGATGTTGTCCAAGGGAAGGGCAAGGGCGGATATAGCTTGGCACCGGTGTCGTCGCAGAGCAATGTGTGGTTAGGTGCCTTGCTCAAGGACACAACACGCTGTCACTAGGCTCGAACTAGTGACCTTCAGAACGCTAGACCAATGCCTTAACCACTTGGCCATGTGTCAACTGTGTATACCAGCAAGAAAATGAATCTCAGGATTGTATATGGTGACATATATGTACTTTGATAATAAATTTACTTTGGAATTTGAACTTTGTTACTGCTAGTTATTTGTCCCATCTCGATGTCAATCAAATTCCACATGATTATTGAGACATTTTGTTCTAATTTCTGGATTTTTACCTGTCCTTTCATTATCATCATGGCGACACACACAACATGCTGGAGGAACTCAGCAGATCAGGTGGCACCTATGGAGAGGAATAAACAATTGATGCCCTTCATCAGGACTAGAAAGGAAGGGGGAAGAAGCCAGAATAAAAAGGTGGGGGAGGGGAAGGAGGGAAAGCAGGTGATAGGTGAGACCAGGTGAGGGGGAAGGAGAAATGAAATAAGAAGCTGGGAGGGGATAGGTGGAGAAGATTAAAGGCTAAAGAAAAATGAATCTTGATAGGAGAGGAGGGTGACTATGGGAGAAAGGGAAGGAGGAGGAGCATCGGGGGAGGTAACGGGCAGGTGAGGAGAAGAGGCAGAATGAGAGGGGAGTCAGAATGGGGAATGGAAAAAGGGAGAAGGGGGAATAGGAAGAAATTACCAGGATTTAGAGAATTGAATGTTCGTGCAATTGGGCTGAATGCCACCTGGTTGTACTATCAGGTGTTGCTCTTCCCTGTGAAGAGGCTCAGCAACATCTGCAGTCATTGGTTCTTGCAAGCTCACCAAATTAGGTTTTCTGAGCAAAATTATTTTCCTCTTCACTTTTCTCCCCCCCCCCCCCCCCCATTAATATCTTTCCTTTACCACCACAAACAAGAGAAAATCTGCAGGTGCTGGAAATGCAAGGAACGCACACAAAATGCTGGAGGAACTCAGCAGGCCAGACAGCATCTAGGAAAAGAGTAGAGTTGAAGTTTTGGGCTGAGACCATTCAGCAGAACTGGAGGAAAAAAAGGATGATGAGAGAGTTAGAAGATAGTGGAGGGGAGGAAGAAGCACAAGGTGACAGGTAAAACCGGGCAGAGGGAGGGGTGAAGTAACGAGCTGGGAAGTTGATTGGTGAAAGAGATACAGAGCTGGAGAAGGGGGAATCTGATAGGAAAGGACAGAAGGCCAAGGAAGGAAGAAAAGAGGGAGGGGCACCAGAGGGAGGTGATGGGCAGGTAAGGAGATAAGGTGACAGAGGGAAAAGGGAACGGAGAATGGTTAAAAGGGCGGGGGGCATTACTTACATGTCGGAATGGCAACACCAGAAAAATCAGGATCTCCCAGTGACCCTGCGGCCACCCATTTTAATTCCAATTCCCATTCCCATTCTGACATGTCCATCTACTGTCGTGATGAGGCCACACTCAGGTTAGAGGAGCAACACCTTATATTCTGTCTACGTAGCCTCCAACCTAATGGCAAGAAAGTTGATTTTTTGAACTTCCGGTAATTCCCCTCCCCTCCTTCACCATTCCCCACTCCCTTTTCCTGTCTCACCTTATCTCCAGTACCTTCCTTTCATATTCCTCCCCCTTTTCTTTTTCCCATGGCTTTCAGTCCTCTCCTATCAGATTCCCCCTTCTCCAGCAGTGTATCTCTTTCAACAATTTCCCAGCTCTTTATTTCATTCCCCCCCACCCCTGTCCCCGGTTTCTCCTATCACCTCGTGGTTCTCCCTTCTCTACCCCCACCTTCTAACTCTGACTCCTCATCCTTTTTCCTCCAGTCGTCATGAGGGGTCTCAGCCCAGAAAGTCAGCTGTACTCTTCCCATAGATGCTGCCTGGCCCGCTAAGCTCCTCCAGCATTTTGTGTGTTTTGCTTGGATTTCCCATTTTGCCTTTTTCTTCTAAAGTTGAACTATCGCCAGATATTTAATTCTCCACCTTTGTCACCTTGCAAGCATCTCTTTGTTTAATTAACAGGCCCTTCTGGCCCAATGAGCCCACACTGGCAAATTACACTCATGTGACCGTGTCTTTGGAAACTGGAGCAGCTGGAGAAAAGCCCTCGCGGTCACAGGGAATATGTATAAACTCCTCACAGACAGTGTGGGAGTTGAACCCGGATTGCTAGCACTGCTATAGTGTTAGACTAGCTGCTATTTTACTGTGTAGCCCCCAATTTATCCCATGTTCCATTTTAAGAAAAGTTCAAAAATCCTAAGCACATTTATTATCAAAGTATCTGTCTGTCTATATACAACTTTGAGATTTGTCTTCTTGCAGGCAGCCACAAAGCAAAGAAACATAATTGAATTCATGAGAAACCCTCACATCACAGAGACTGTCAAATATCCAGTGTGTGAAAAGAAAGAACAAATTGTGCAAACAATTTTAAAAAAGCAATCAAACAATCTGAGGAACATGAACCATAGTCTTCGGAAGTGAGGCCACAGCCATGGAGCTGGTTCAGTGCTGTAGCTGGTCTAGGAGCCCGATGGCTACAGGCCACAGTCACGGAGCCAGTTCAGTGCTGTAGCCGGTCCAGGAGCCCGATGGCTACAGGTAACAGTCAAGGAGTCAGTTCCATCCAGGAGCCCGATGGTTACAGGCCACAGTCACGGAGTCAGTTCAGTGCTGTAGCCGGTCCAGGAGCCCGATGGCTACAGGCCACAGTCACGGAGCCAGTTCAGTGCTGAGGCTAGTAAACCTCAGAGCAGTCAGCTGAACACCGGTTTGTCCTTCACCCTCAGCCTTGACACCTTAATCATCTTCCTTTCGGTGCTTAAATCGACTAAACTTCAGTTGGTTTATTGCTCTTGGGCCCAGCCCCAGGCTTCCCTGTATGTGATGTTCCATCTTCTCTGTAATGTGCTGACAAAAGCATTGTGCAGTTCCAAAGTTTACTGGTGTTGTACATTAAATAATGGTAATGTTATTAATGTTACACTACTTAATGTAACATTAACATTAATATTAATCACGAACAAGAGAAAATGTGCCAATGCTGGAAATCCAAGCAACACATACAAAATGCTGGAGGAACTCAGCAGGCCAGGCAGCCTGTATGGGAAAGAGTACAGTCGACATTTCTGGCCAAGATCCTTTGGTAGGACTGTAGATAAAAAGCTGAGGAGTAGATATAAAAGTGGGGGGAGTGGAGGAGGGAAACACAAGGTGGGAGGTGAAACCTGAAAGGGGAGGGATGAAGTAAAGAGTTGGGTTTTTGATGGTGAAGGAGATAGAAGGCTGGAGAAGGCGGAGTCTGATAGAAGAGGACAGAAGGCCAGTAAGAAAGAAAAGGGGGGGAAGGAGCACCAGAGGGAGTGATGGGGGGTACTGAGATAAGGTGAGAGAGGGAAAAGGAGATGGGTAATAGCAAAGGGGGGGGGGCATTACTGGAAGTTCAAGAAATATTAATGTCTTAATTTAATATTCAAGAAAACCACCTCTTTGGCTAATGAATGGAAGTATTTCGTACCCGTTGTAACCACTGTACTGGCACTTGCTACAGTCTTTAAGGATTTGTGGACAATCTGTAACTCTCTCTCCCACTCAAAATTCACCTGTTTACTGTACCTTGTCTGTGGTCACACCTCAGCTATCTCTGGATTAAAGAGTGTTTCCCATTTTTCTGGCTAGCTGATTACTCTGTCTCAAATTCCCTGCCACGTGGAACCTCCCTTCTCAACATCACCCACACACTCAATCACTGGATCCATGATTATTCTGCTCCAGATAATTCTAAGTCATTAATAAATTACAAAACTATTACTACCAGCTTATTGCTTCCAAATTTAATTAACGGAATTTAAATTGCATTGTGGCCATGGTGGTGTTCAAACCATCAGGCTCCTGAACCTTGTGTGATTAACTTCACTCACCTCACTCAGCAATGAACTGTCTCCACAACCCACAGACTCACTTCCAAGGACCCTACAACTCGGTATTATTTACTTCTTGTATTGTTATTATTCGCACAGTTCATGTGCCTCGGCACATTAGTTGTTTGTGGCATAGCTTATCATTGTTTCTATTGTATTTATTTGTTCTACCAAGAAAATAAATCTCAGGGTTGTATATGGTGACATATCCTCAGGGCCACTTTATTAGGTACACCTGAACAACTCTGTACGTAAAAGCACACAGACATCGTCAAGAGGTTCAGTTGTTGTTCAGACCAAACATCAGAATGGGGAAGAAATGTGATCTGAGTGACTTTGACCATGGAATTGTTGTTGGTGCCAGAGGGGGTGGTTTGCGTATTTCAGAAACGGCTGATCCCCTGGGATTTTCACACACAACAGTCTTTAGAGTTAGCAGAGAACAGTGCAAAAAACAAAAAAACATCAGATCAGCAGCAATTCTGCAGGACGAAAATGCCTTGTGAATGAGAGAGGTCAGAGGAGAATGGCCAGACTGGTAAAAGCTGACAGGAAGACAACAGTAACCCAGATAACCAAGCGTTACAACAGTGGTGTGTAGTAGAGCTTCTCTGAACGCACAACATGTCGAACTTTGAAGTGGATGGGCTACAGCAGCAGAAGATCACGAAATACGCTCAGAGGCCACTTTATTTGGTATTGGGTGTATTTAATGAAATAGCTATGGAGTGTATCTGTACTTTGAAAATAAATTTACTCAGAACTTTTAAGTCTGTGTCTGAAACTTTACCCTGATTTGCATCTATCACAACGACAACTGTTGTTTAAAAATTATTAATTCCTTCTATCTCTCCTGGCCTTTCTCCTGAAGTCAACAGCCCTGGGAAGCACGAGATCTCTTGCCTTGCTGAAGATTGACTGAGTTCCATTGGTACCAAGAACCCTGCAGTGACATCTCCTTGTGCCTGGGCTCGGTGAGGGCAGCACATTAGCACAGTAGGCAGTGCTGCTGAAATTGGAATTGGTTGTTAATGTCGTATGTACCAAGATAGAGTGAAAGACTTTTCTTGTCTACTGTTCAGATCATTACATAGTGTATTGAGATAGAACGAGTGAGGTAGGTTGCCTGTGTAGAATAGAGACAGGAAGTATGTGTGTGAGACCAGTGTTCTGTGCTTGGTGTCAGATGTGGGAGGTCCTGGAGACTTCCAGCCTCCCAGATGGCCACATCTGCACCAGGTGCATCGAGCTGCAGCTCCTTAGGGACCGGGTTAGGGAACTGGAGATGCAGCTCGATGACCTTTGTCTGGTCAGGGAGAGTGAGGAGGTGACAGTGAGGAGCTATAGGCAGGTAGTCACATCGGGTCCTCGGGAGACAGATAAGTAGGTAACAGTCAGGAGAGGGAAGGGCAGGAGTCAGATACTAGAAAGCACCCCTGTGGCTGTACCCCTTGACAATTAGTACTCCTGTTTGAGTACTCTTGGGGGGGATGGCCTACCTGGGGGAAGCAACAGTGGCCGTGCCTCTGGCACAGAATCTGGCCCTGTGGCTCAGAAGGTTAGGGAAAGGAAGAGGATGGCAGCAGTGATAGGGGACTCTATAGTTAGGGGTCAGACAGGCGATTCTGTGAATGCAGGAAAGAAACTCGGATGGTAGTTTGCCTCCCAGGTGCCAGGGTCCGGGATGTTTCTGATCACATCCACGATATCCTGCGGTGGGAAGGTGAATAGCCACAGGTCGTGGTACATATTGGTACCAACAACATAGGTAGGAACAGGGAGGAGGTCCTGAAAACAGATTACAAGGAGTTAGGAAGGAAGTTGAGAAGCAGGACCTCAAAGGCAGTAATCTCAGGATTACTGCCTGTGCTACACGACAGCTAATCTAGGAATAGGGTAAGATGGCTGAGGGATTGGAGCAGAGGGCAGGGATTCAGATTTCTGGATCATTGGGACCTCTTTTGGGGAAGGTGTGGCCTGTATAAAAAGGACAGGTTGCACTTGAATCCAATGGGGACCAATATCCTGGTGGGGAGGTTTGCTACAGCTATTGGGGAGACTTTAAACTAGAATTGCTGGGGGGTGGGAACTGAACTGAAGAGATGGAGGAAGAGACGGTTGGCTCACAAATAGAGAAAGCTTGTAGACAGTGCGAGTGGGAGGATAGGCAGGTGATAGAGAAGGGACATGTTCAGATCAACAGTTTGAGATGTGTCTATTTTAATGCAAGGGATATTATGAACAAAGTGGATTAGCTTAGAACGTGGATCAGTACTTGGAGCTATGATGTTGTGGCCATTACAGAGACTAGGATGGCTCAGGGGCAGGAATGGTTAGAGTGCCAGGCTTTAGAAGTTTCAGAAAGGACAGGGAGGGAGGCAAAAGAGGTGGGGGTGTGGCACTGCTGATCAGAGATAGTGTCGTGGCTGAAGAAAAGGAGGAAGTCATGGGGGATTGTCTATGGAGTCTCTGTGGTTGGAAGTTAGGAACAGGAAGAGGTCAATAACTTTACTGGGTGTTTTTTATAGACCATCCAATAGTAACAGGAACATAGAACATAGAATAGTACAGCACATTACAGGCCCTTGGGCCCACAATGTTGTGTGGACCCTCAAACCCTGCCTCCCATATAACCCCTCCACCTTAAATTCCTCCATATACCTGTCTAGTAGTCTCTTAAACTTCACTAGTGTATCTGCCCCCACCACTGACTCAGGCAGTGCATTCCATGCACCAACCACTCTCTGAATAAAAAAACTTCCTCTAATATCCCCCTTGAACTTCCCTCCCCTTATCTTAAAGCCATGGCCTCTTGTACTGAGCAGTGGTGCCCTGGGGAAGAGGCGCTGACAATCCACTCTATCTATTTCTCTTAATATCTTGTACACCTCTATCATGTCTCCTCTCATCCTCCTTCTCTCCAAAGAATAAAGCCCTAGCTCCCTTAATCTCTGATCATAATCTCTGATCACATCAAGGAGCAGATAGGGAGACAGATTCTGGAAGGGTGTAATAATAACAGGGTTGTCATGGTGGGAGATTTTAATATCCCAAATATTGATTGGCATCTCCCTAGAGCGAGGGGTTTAGATGGGGTGGATCAACACATACAAAAGCTGGATGAACTCACCAGGTCGGGCAGCATCTGTTGAAACGAGCAGTCAACGGATGCTGCCCGGCCTGCTGAGTTCATCCAGCTTTTGTACTTGTTGATTTGCCCACAGCATCTGCAGTGTACTTTGTGTTTAGATGGGGTGAAGTTTGTTAGGTGTGTTCAGGAAGGTTTCTTGACACAATAAGCCTACAAGAGATGAGGCTGTACTTGATCTGGTATTGGGAAATGAACCTGGTCAGATGTCAGATCTCTCAGTGGGAGAGCATTTTGGAGATAGTGATCACAATTCTATCCTCTTTATCATAGCATTGGAGAGGGATAGGAGTAGACAAGTTAGGAAAGCGTTTAATTGGAGGAAGGGGAAATATGAGGCTATCAGGCAGGAACTTGGAAGCATAAATTGGGAACAAATGTTGTCAGGGAAACATACGGCAGAAATGTGGCAAATGTTCAGGGGATATTTGCGTGGAGTTCTGCATATGTACATCTCAATGAAACAGGGAAAGGATGATAGGGTACAGAAACCATAGCGTACATGGGCTGTTGGAAATCTAGTCAAGAAGAAAAGAAAAGCTTATGAAAGGTTAAAAGATAGGTAATGATAGCGATCTAGAAGGTAAGGCTGGCAGGAAGGAGTTTAAGATTGAAATTAGGAGAGCCAGAAGGGGCCATGAGAAGGGCTTGGTGGGCAGGATTAAGGAAAACCCCAAGGCATTCTACAAGTATGTGAAGAACAAAAGGATAAGAGGTGAAAGAATAGGACCTATCAAGTGTGACAGTGGGGAAGTGTGTATGGAACCAGAGGAGATAGCAGAGGTACTTAATAAATACTTTGCTTCAGTATTCACTATGGAAAAGGATCTTGGCGATTGTAGGGATGACTTAGAGTGGGTTGAAAAGCTTAAGCATATAGATATCAATAAAGAGGATATGCTGGAGCTTTTGGAAAGCATCAAATCCTGATGCTTTCACTGGAACTAAACGAGATGTACCCAGGCTACTGTGGGAGGTGAGGGAGGGGATTGCTGAGACTCTGGCGATGATCTTTGCATCATCAATGGGAACGGGAGAGGTTCTGGAGGATTAGAGGGTTGCGGATGTTGTTCCCTTACTCAAGAAAGGGAGTAGAGATAGCCCAGGAAATTATAGACCAGTGAGTCTTACTTCAGTGGTCGGGAAGTTGATGGAAAAGATCCTGAGAGGCAGGATTTATGAACATTTGGAGGGACATAATATGATTAGGAATAGTCAGCATGGCTTTGTCAAAGGCATGTCGTGCTTTATGAGCTTGATTGAATTTTTTGAGGATGTGACTAAACACATTGATGAAGGAAGAGCAGTAGATGTAATGTATATGGATTTCAGCAAGGCATTTGATAAGGTACCCCATGCAAGGCTTATTGAGAAAGTAAGGAGGCATGGGATCCAAGGGACATTACTTTGTGGATCCAGAACTGGCTTGCTCACAGAAGGCAAAGAGTGGTTGTAGACGGGTCATATTCTGCATGGAGGTCAGTCACCAGTGGAGTGCCTCAGGGATCTGTTCTGGGACCCTTACTCTTTGTGATTTTTATAAATGACCTGGATGAGGAAGTGGAGGGATGGGTTAGTAAATTTGCTGATGACACAAAGGTTGGGGGTGTTGTGGATAGAGTGGAGGGCTGTCAGAGGTTACAGTGGGTCTTCAATAGGATACAAAACCTGGCTGAGAAATAGCAAGTCAAGTCAGTTTTATTGTCATTTCGACCATAACTGCTGGTACAGTGCATAGTAAAAATGAGATAATGTTTTTCAGGACCATGGTGTTACATGACACAGTACAAAAACTAGACTGAACTATGTAAAAAAAAACAACACAGAGAAAGCTACACTAGACTACAGACCTACACAGGACTGCGTAAAGTGCACAAAAACAGTGCAGGCATTACAATAAATAATAAACAGGACAATAGGGCAAGGTGTCAGTCCAGGCTCTGGGTATTGAGGAGTCTGATGGAGCAGATGGGGTTCAACCCAGATTAAGCCAGATAACCCAGATCTGTGATTAAGAAAGCATACCATGCATTGGCCTTCATCAATCGGGGATTGAGTTTAAGAGTGGTGAAGTAATGTTGCAGGACATTATACAGGACCCCGGTCAGACCCCACTTGGAGTACTTTGCTCAGTTCTGGTTGCCTCACTACAGGAAGGATGTAGAAGCCATAGAAAGGATGCAGAGGACATTGACAAGGATATTGCCTGGATTGGGGAGCATGCCTTATGAGAATAGGTTGAGTGAACTCAGCCTTTTCTCCTTGGAGCAACAAAGAATGAGAGGTGACCTGATAGAGCTGTACAAGATGATGAAAGGCATTGATCATGTGGATAGTCGGAGATTTTTTCCCAGGGCTGAAATGGCTAACACGAGAGGGCACAGTTTTAAGGTGCTTGGAAGTAGGTACAGAGGAGATTTCAGGGGCAAGTTTTTTTTACACAGAGGGTGGTGAGTGCATGGAATAGGTTGCCGGCAATGGTGGTCGAGGCAGATACGATAGAGTTTTTAAAGGTTCGTGGAGCTTAGAAAAATAGAGGGCAATAGGTAACCCTAGTTAATTTCTATAGTAAGGATATGTTCAGCACAGCTTTGCGGGCTGAAGGGCCTGTATTGTGCCATAGAGTTTCTAAGTTAAAACAATAACGGAATGCAGAATAAACTGTTACATTTATAGAGAAAGCACAGTGCAGGTAAACAATAAAGTGCAGAAGAATAATGAGATAGATTGTGAGGATGAGAGACCATCTTATCGTAAAGGGGATCCATGTAGTCATCTGATGACAGCGGGGTAGACTCTGTCCATGATCCTGGTGGTGTGTGCTTTCAGGCTTTTGTATCTTTTTCCGGATGAAAAGGGGGAGAACAGAGAATGTGCAGGGTGGTTGGAGTCTTTGATTATTCTGGCTGCGATACCGAGGCAGTGAGAAGAGTCAACAGTGTCCGTGGAGATGCAGCTGGTTTCTATGCTGTCCTGAGCTGTGTCCACAACTCTGAAATTTCCAATAGGGTGAGGCAGTGGGCATGTTTCTCCAACAGTACAGATTTGATGGGCCAAAGAGCTGCTGTATGTTTTCTATGGTTCTCTGAAGTCAGAGGAGAGAGAGAGAGAGAGAGAGAGAGAGAGAGAGAGAGAGAGAGAGAGAGAGAGAGAGAGAGAGAGAGAGAGAGAGATTGGACTCCATCTGCTTCTGTTATCTGATTCCTCACGATCCTTTGATCTTCAAAGCGTTTCTTACAGACAATCCAGGGCAAAGAAGTGAGATTGTGGGAGGGCTTGGAAATGCAATCTTGCCTGTGGGCAGCCCGGTCAGCTCCTGTAAGCCTGTCTCATTGTGTCGATGCCAACACCAGCATGAGTGGAGCAGATCAAACAGTGGAGTTTCTGTAGCTCTGTCCATACCTGGAACACTGGACACTTCCCTCGGCCCTGCTGTGGTAGAACCACGCTGACCTTCACTTTGCTACCACTGAGCAGGAGGTACTGGAGCTTAAAGACCACACTCAGTCATTCAGAAGCAGCTTAATTCCCTCCACTGTCAGATTTCTGAGCTCAATCTCAATGCTTCTTTTTATTGCACTAGTCATTTATTTTATAATTCATTGTAATATTGTGTCTTTGCTGTGTGTTGCTGTTGAAAGCCAACAAATTTTACATCATATGTCAGTGATTAAAAACATGGGTGGTGGGATGGAGAGATGTCTCTACCAAGGGAAGTGTAAGACACTCCTTCCATCTGGTAGCCTGCAGGTCACCCTTGGGCAAGGTTCACAATCTGCTTAGCCATGCCCCCCCCCCCCCCACGATGAGGGTCATGTGAAGCCATGGGAACAGGTGGTGGACGGTCATAGAAGCAACTGGGGCACATCATGTCCTGATTATGTGATCACTGACACCAGGAAGACAATCTCTGAAGAGTATTGATAATGGCTGGGGATAGATAGGTTCTTGATTAGCCAGGGTATCATAGGGTATGGGGAGAAGGCAGGGGAGTTGGGATGACTGGAATAATTGGATCAGCCCATAATTGAATGGCAGAACAGACTCAATGGGCTGAATGGCCTGTTTCTGCTCCTATATCTTATGGTCTTACAAAGAAAAATCCCTTTTACTGAACTAATAATCACAATTAGTTAATTTAAGTTTTATTTATGATATCATTTTGAGATGGGATATTAACCTGTTAAAACATACTGATCATTAGCATCACACGTGGCAGGGTGGAGATACATCATACCAAAGTTGGAGGGAGGGGTTAGGAGGTAAGGCACTCTCCATGAGCCTTTAGGTTACCCTTGGGCAAGGTGTAGCACCTACTCTCACCTCCCCCACCCGATTAGGGTCACATGAAGCCATGGGAGCAGATGGTGGATGGTCGTATGAGCAGCTGGCACATATCAAGTCCTAGTTAAGTGACCAGTCATGCCAGACAATCTCTGAAGAGTAGTGATAATGGCTGGGGTCACCCAGCTTGTAAAGACACTGTCCAGAAGAAGGCAATGGCAAACCACTTCTGTAGAAAAATTAGTCAAGAACAGTCATGGTCATGTAGATCGTGATTGTCCACGTCATACAACATGGCACACAACAATAATGATGATGATAATGATATTAGAGACACTAATTGCAGCCTTATGAAAATGATTGAATTCTTCAGCCTATGTAAATTCATAAATTGTTTTATTATTGTTTTGTACACCATCCATCAGATAATTTCATCAAAATGCTGGAGGATCTCAGCAGGTCAGGCAACATCTATGGAGGTGAATAATCAGTCGATGTTTCAGGCAGTAGTGCATTGGGGAGTACAAGGAAAACAATAACAGAATGCAGAATAAAGTATTACAGTTACAGAGAGAGTATAGTGTGGGTAGACAATAAAGTGCAAGGTGGTACATTGTAAGTTAATTGTAAGATAACAAGTCAGACTGTGAGGTGTACAGTCAAACTCATACATGTAGTTTTGTTCAATAGATTTATAACAGTGGGAACGAAGCTTCCCTGAGACTGGTGAAATGTGCTTTCAGGCTTTTGTATCTTCGGCCCAATGGAAGAGGGGAGGAGAGAGAATGACTTTGATTATGCTGGCTGCTTTACTGAGTCAGTGAGAAATATAGACAAGGTCCACAAAGGGGAGGCTGATTTCCATGATGTGCTGAGCTGTGTCCACAACTCTCTGCAGTTTCTTGTGGTCAAGGGTAGAGTATTTGCCGTACCAAAGCATAATGCATCTGTGTGGGATGTTTTCTGTGCTATATCAATAAAAATTGATGAGGGTCAAAGAGGGTATAGCTCTTTGCACTGGTGAGCTTTCTTAACTGTGGCATCTAATTGTTGGATCAGGACAGTGGATCAGTCTTCCAATCTATGTTGGGCCTTGCCCATATAGAGGAATCTATACTGGGATGCAGTAGACAACCCCAGCAGACTCGTGAAATGTTGCCTCACCTGGAAGGACTGTTTGGAACCCTGAATGCTGGTGAGAGAGGGGGTGTAGGAGTAGGTGTAGTACTTGTCCCGCATGTAGAGATAAGTTGATTCATATGGACCCTGTATCTCAGGGACAATGCTATTATTTTACCTTGTTCTGCTCCATCCAATCAAGACCAGGACGTGGGACCGGGGACAGAGAGACAGCGATTGTTATTCTCAGATTATTGGATAAAGACAAAATCAGCACATAGCACTTCACAATTCCTCCAGTGACCCCGTCAAATGATGGGATGGTCAAGGGAGATATTCCCACTTATATTTCAGAAGGAAGTATACTCGACTCCTCCGATAAATACTGGAGCACAAAATCTGGGTTGATGCTCTAAATTGGTAAAATGTTTATTACTGACACATGTGTGAATATACACTGAAAACATTAGCCTACACACACAAAACACTGGAGGAACTCAGCAGGTCAGGCAGAATCTATGGAAATAATTAAACAATTGATGTTTCAGGCCGAGACTCCTCATCAGGAGTGGAAAGGAAATGGGAAGATTCCAGAATAAGAAGGTTGGAGAAAGGGAAGGAGTGTAAGTTGACAGGTGATCAGTGAGACCAGGTGAGGGAGAAGGTGGGTGCAAAGTAAGAAGCTGGGAGGAGATAACTGAATGAGATGAAGGGCAGAACGAAAAGCCAACAATTTGGGCTGAGGCCCTTAATCATCGCTGGGAAGGAAGTGGGAAGAAGCCAGAATGAAAGGCAAGGGGAGAGTAGGAGGACGAGCTGGTGGTGATGGGACAATAGGTGGTGGTAGTGTCAAGTGGCCAGGAAGAACATATGCCTGTGGCAACAAGACTGCGAGGGTACATGTTTAAAGACAAAGGGGGTACTTGGAGAGAGGTTGTCACAGAACTCTTGAGGAAGAGAGGAGGCATATTTCTTCAGGGAATCACACTGTCATTTCCCTTTCTCCTCATATGACAAGCTGTTCAGTCCTGGAATGATTTTCATGAACCTCCTTTGAACTCTCTCCAGTTACAGCACATCACTTCTAAGATAAGGAGCCCAAACCTGCTCACAATACTCCAGGTGAGGCCGCACCAGAGCTTCATAAAGCCTCAGCATCACATTCTCGCTTTTGTATTTTAGCCCTGTTAAAATAAATGCCAACATCACTTTTACCTTCCTCACCACGGACTCAACCTACAAATTAACCTTTAGGGAATCCAGCACAAGGTTACACATGTCCCTTTGCACATCAGTCTTTTTTGTAGTTTCTCCCAATTTAGAAAATAGTCCACACTTCCATCTTTTCTACCAATGTGCATGGTCGTACACTTCCCACACTGTGTTCCATCTGCCACTTCTTAGCTCATTCTCCTAATAAGTCTAAATCCTTCTGTAGCCTCTCAAAACTACCTGCCCCTCCACCTATTTTCACGTCATCTGCAAACTCTGCAACAAAGCCATTAATTCTCTCATCCAAATCATTGACATATAATGTAAAAAGGATCGGCCCAACACAGACCTCTGTGGAACACACTAGTCACTGGCAGCTAAATAGGCTCCCTTTATTCCCACTCTTTGCCTCCTGCCAATTAGCTACTGATTTATCCATGCTAGAATTCTTTCTGTAATAGCATGGGCTCATAGCATGTTAAGCAGCCTCATGTGTGGCACCTTGTCAAAGGTCTTCTGAAAATCCAAATACACAACATCAACCGATTCTACTTTGTCTATCCTGCTTGTTATTTCTTCAAAGAATTCCAACTGATTAGTCAGGCAAGATTTTCCCTTCAGGAAACCATGCTGACTATTTTATCACGTGCCTCCAAGTACCCTGAGACCTCATCCTTAATAATCGATTCCAACATCTTCCCAACCACAGATTAGACTAAATTATGTATAGTTTCCTTTCTTCTACCTCTCTCTCCTTCTTGAAGAATGGAGTGACATTTGCAATTTTCCAGTCCTATGGAACCATTCCTGAATCAAGTGATTCTTGAAAGCTCATTATTAATGTCTCCACGATCTCTTCAGCCACCTCTTTCAAAACACTGGGGTGTACACCATCTGGTCCAGGTGACTTATCTACCTTTAGACCTTTCAGTTTCCCAAGAGCCTTCTCTCTAGTAATGATAACTTCATGCCCCCTGAAACCTGGAACTTCCACCATGCTGCTAGTATCCTCCGCAGTGAAGACTGATGCAAAATACTTATTTGTTTCATCTGCTATTCCTTGTCCCCCATTGCTACCTTGCCAGCATCGTTTTCCAGTGGTCCAATATCCACTCTTGCCTCTCCTTTACACTTTATGCATCTGAAGAAACTTTTGGTATCTTCTTTCATATTATTGGCTGGCTTACTTTTGTATTCCATCTTTACCTTTTTAATGACTTTTTAGTTGCTTTCTGTTGGTTTTTAGAAGCTTCCCAATCCTCTAATTTCCCACTAATTTTTGCTCTGTTATATGGGCTCTCTTTGGATTTTATGTTGGCTTTGACTTTTCTTGTTAGCCACAGTTGTGTCACCAGTATTCTAGAATACTTCTTCCTCCTTGGGATATACAGTATATATATCCTGTAACTTCCAAACTGCTTCCAGCAATTCCAGCCATTGCTGCTCTGCCATCATCCCTGCCAGTGTTCTTTTCCAATCAATTCTGGCCAACTCCTCTCTCATGCCTCTGTAATTCCCTTTACTCACTATGATATGGATACATATTACTTTAGCTTCTCCTCAAATTTCATGGTGAATTTGATCATATTATGATCACTTGGCCCTAAAGGTTCTTTTACCTTAAGTTCTCTATTCAACTCTGGTTCATTGCACAACATCCAGTCCTGAATAACGGATCCTCTAGTGGGCTCAACCACAAAGCCAACTCATAGGCATTTTAGAAATATCCCTTCCTGGAATTCAGCACTATCCTGATTTTCCCAACCTAGCTGCATAATGAAATCCCCCATGAATATTGTGACATCACACACAAAATGCTGGAAGAACTCAGCAGGCCTTGCAGCATCTATGGGAAAAGTACAGTCGACCTTTCAGTCCGCCTTGCTTCTTGCATTGAGATATATGCAACTCTGGACACTGGGTGCACCATACTCTTGTTAGGGGTTGGTGTTTGGGCAGAAGGTATCTCAGCCAGATTCTTGCGGGGGTGTGAGCCAGAGATGACACCATTAGAGGGTCTGTACTGAAGCCTCATCTTTTCCCTGAATCCACACTGCCGGTCACTTCTGTGCCTCTTCGTCCACTTTAGACAGATACTCTTATAGATTGTACTTATAGATTTACTTATACACTCTTATAGATTTTGCACTCCAAAACCCCAGGACATGACACATCACCCGTCCACGTTGTTGGAATGGAGGCTTTTACTCTGGGTGCCCTTCATTATCTATCCACATCACACAGGAAGTGGAGCACAGGTCTCGACTTCAATGACCTCTAACTCCTCAACATCCCTGATCTGAAATCCTAATCTGACCTCAAATTCCCCCACATCTCTGTCCCTAGACTACAACCTGACCCCTAACACCATTCAAAACCATCCTTCTGATCTTGATGGAAGCCATCTTGATCGGAAGAAAAATGACTTTGATTTCTGACAAGAGGGCTGAAGGAGGAGTTACTTAGTGTGTGAAATATTAAGAAGAGTTTTGATTGAGTAGATTATGGAGACTGTTTCCTAACTGGGGGAGGTAGGAGATGAAGTAGAATCCCAGCTAGAGTTCAGCAGAATTCTGTTAATGCAATGAGTTGCTTTGATTGGGAGTATGAACAAATAAATTAAGTACATTAAAATGGGATGGGAGAAACAAGAGATTGTTGCTGTTGGAATCTGGAGTTACAAAACAAGAAGCTGGAAGAACTCAGCAGGTCTGTGGGGGGAAAGGAATTTTCCATATTTCAGGTTGAGACCCCCTCATCTGTACCACTGCTTTCCTTGTCTGTTCATGTGTCTGTCTACCGTCAGCCCAGCAGCAGACTGAGTTCCCTCAGCACCTTCCTGTTCTTTCAAAGGGGCATTAGATAGATTTGGGAAAAGGGCTCGTTCGCCGGGCTACCGGGAAAAGAGCAGTGTGTGGGATTCATTTCTGAGACAGGACAGTCACGAAGGGGCTGAGTGACCTACGATAATGACTCATTTTCGGAACATACAGGTGTTTGGAGTGGTTCATGGATAGTGAGTGTCAGTCTAAGCACAGTTCTGTTTGTGTTTTGTACATTATTGAGATTACTACTTTGGTTTTCAATTCAGTAATTAGCACATTTCAACTCATTGCAAAGTGTTTGTTTTCCTGAACACTTGGTAATAATTACTGTCAGGCAAATAAATAATACTTCAGTGGTAATTTAACATCTGTAGTTTAAATTACAGAGTAACATATGCAGCCCATTGTAAATTCTTATCACACTCCACCACTGCTCACTCTCGTTACTTGTTACCGTGGCCCCTAAAGGGATACTTAAAAGACTCTTGATTGGCACATGGATGATAGAAAAATGGAGGGCCACAGAGGAGGGAAGGATTAGATTGATTTTGGAGCAGATTTGAAGGTCAGCACAACATTGTGGGCTGAAGGGCCTGTACTGTGCGGTAATGTTCTCTGTACTATGTTCTATTTTTTTGTAATTTATTTTTATTGAAGTTCATCATCAAACAAACATTTCCATAAGATGTATTTCAAATATTGTACATATATATCATATAGTCATATATGCCACAAATCTTCACATAATATTTATCTGAGGTATATAGTTATAGAAAAGAGAGGAAAGAAAGAACAAGCATGAGATTCCTCCTGGTGCTCTGGTTTCCTTCCACAGTCCAGGGACGTAAGTTAATTGGTCATTGTAAATTGTCCTGTGATAAGGCTAAGGGTTACTGGTGGTGTGGCTTAAAGGGCCCAAAGGGCCAGTTCAAACCATATCTCTACATAAATAAATAATGAATTAACCCTATACTTAGCTCACAGAAGGGAGAAATGGATCATGGGCAGGCAGATGAGACAAGTTTAATTTGGCATGATGGTCAGCACAGAATTGTGGGCTGAAGGGCCTGCACTGTAGTGTTCTGTGTTTGAAATTCCCTGGTCTAAGTTTGATGTAATCTCTCACTGTGCTTTCTCTATTCTGATACAGTGAGCAGTTAGTGAGCCCAGCAATACTGCCACCATTGTCCCATTCTGGCACCCCTCTTATGCCTTCTCTTCTCCTCACCTGCCCATCTCCTCTCTCTGGTGCCCTTATCCTTCCCATTCTCCCATGGTCCACTCACTCCTCCGATCAGATTCCTTCTTCTTCAGCACTTTTCCTTTTCCATCTATCACCTCCCAGCATCTCACCATCCCCCCTCCCTCACCCACCCAGCTCCACTTCACCTAGTTTCACCTACTATCTGCCAGTCTGTGCTCTTCCACCCCCCAACATTCTGGCTTCTGCCTCCTTCCTTTCCAGTCCTGATGAAGGGTCTCAGCCTGAAACATCAACTGTTCATTCATTTCCATGGATTCTGCCCGAGCTGCTAGTTCCTCCAGCCCATTTTGTCTGTATTACTGGGTCCTCAAAGTGGACCATGACAGGAACAGACCTGTGTCACGTAAGCAGATTTCTTCTGTCGTATCCAATGCCTCTGTCATTAGTCACTGGCAGAAACCTTCCTAGAATGCACATAATTTTAGCTGAGCTCTTAAAGCACATTTTCAGGGATGTTGACAATATCTCTCACTGACCCCTTGCTAACAAGTTGAAATTATGCCAGTCTCTTTTTGAAACCAAATAGTAATTTCAATGATGCCTCATGACCCTGAGGTCACTGTAGGTCACTGATGTCACACCATGTTCTTATTTTCTGGGCTGAATTACCTCTGATCTTTGTAAAATATATTGAACAAATGCCCTTTCTGCAAACGTTCAGTGAAATACATCCTCCCTTTGTGAGGCCAGCAATGTGGAGCTCATTCCTTTGCTCTGCTTTGAAGCTTATGATGGTCACAACACTCCTTCCAGAAGTTTATGTTTTGGAAGCTCCTGCCCATGCTGTTAGCTCCTTCCCTGAACTGATAGCACATGGACCATGTAACATTATCCCTCTGCATATTCCCACAGAACCGTCTCATGATAGACATCAGTAAAACACCCCCACCCCCTCCTCGCCCCCGCTTTCTGTTCTTGGTTGAACCGAATGGAAATACATGATGACTTTATACAGCTGTGGTTGCTCAGTGTGACATCTAGAATAGAATTAGAGTCGAACTTTATTGACATTGCTCAGGACAACGAGATTGTGGAGCTACTCCAGTCCAAGCAAAACAGATATTAACAATGTATGTGGTAAGGCTTAATTTAAAAAATAACCCACACATGCAAGCAGCAAGTGACTTCGATAGTCCATATCAGGCAAAGGGCTTTGGCAAGCTGAGGTGTAGTTTTATTCCGCTGCATAACAGCCCCCGGAAGAAACTATTTTACAGTCTTACTGTCTTGGCTAAGGTGTTCCTGTATCTCCTCCCAGATGGCAGGAGATTGAACAGACTGTGTCCGGGATGGGATGGGTCTTTAGTGATGTTACGAGTGTACTGATAGCATTGAGAGTTAGTGTCTCCAGGTCTAGTAGTCGAGTGCCAGTGATGTGCTGAGCCGTCCTAATCACCCATTGGAGTGCTTTGTGATCTGTCTTGCTGCAGATAGAGTCTCACACTGTCATTCGGTATGTCAGCATGCTCTCTATCGCACATCAATAATAGTTAGTCGGTAATTTTTGGGGCAGAATAGCTCTCCTTAAGGACTTCAGGTAGTATAATCACTATTGTGCTTTCTCTACTATTGAGGTTGTGTTGTGAGAGATCTGCAATGATGTTCATCCCCAACAATTTTAAACTGAAGCCCCTTCCCACTACTTCACCATTTATGAATAGCGGGGTTTGTTCAGGAGCTCTGCCTTCCTGGTCAATTATCATTCCTTTTCTTGTCCCGAGCTACTTTCTGTTACCTTCTTGTTTATTCTTCTTTAACATTTAAAGCACTGAATTTACTGCCAGAAAGCATTCAGCCCATCTTTCCCATTTCGGTATTGCATACAGTTCTCAGAATCAGAATCAGGTGTAATATCACTGGCATATGCTGTGAAATTTGTTGTTTGTGGTAGTAGCACATTGCAATACATAATTAAAAACTATAATTCATAAGAAGGAATATATATAAAAATTAAATAAGTAGTTCAAAAAGTTATGGTTACCCCATTGTGGGAAGGATACGGAGGAATTCAGATGCTGTGGTTGGAAACATCTATGACGATGGGGTCCAAGCCTTCAAGAGTCGAGTGCACAAACACCGATCATCTCTGGGAGGGAAGTCACATGCTTCTTCATAAGCTGTCATGAAGGGGACCAGGATGGCAATGCTTGGTTGTTGGTAGGAAGGGTTAATAGTGAGTTATGTTCCGGCTGGACTTAGTCCTTAAACTGCTGGAGAACAATGTGGAAAGATCAGGTGCTGTTTTCTCCTGGCAGGGATTAGTTTTAATTCTATGTTTTAATTCCATGCTGCTGTCATGTTTTGTCACCCTGTAACCTTATCCTTCAATCTCTTTGAATTATGGAGGACAGTATGTGTATAAATGTCTCTCTCCAGCAGACTTCATCATGATCATCATGACTCCAGTATTTCTACTATTTGTTAATGTTTCTTAATTGTATATATGGTTTTTCTGTGTTCTATCAATGAGCAGCAGTGAACCGTCTGATTGGCCTATCAGAGTTCTCTTTGGGAACTAGTGGACGATCAGCATTTCTGATCTGGCCATTGTTCACGATTGCACTTAATAAAAAAATTAGAGAGTGCAGAGGAGGTTTAGTAGGATGTTGCCTCGATTAGAAGTGCTATAACAAGAGTTTGGACAAACTTGAGCTGTATTCTCTGGAGCGGCGGAGGCTGAAGGGAGATCTGACAGAGGTTTATAAGATTATGAGAGGCATAGATAGAGTAGACAGACAATATTTTTCCCCCAGAGTTTAAATATCTAATACCAGAGGACATGCATTTAAGATGAGAGGGAGTATTTCCAAAGGAGACGTGAGAGGCAATCACTGCCTGGGGTGGGGGTAGAGGCAGATACATTAGAGATTTTTAAGAGATGTTTAGATCGGCACATGAGTGTGAGGAAAATGGAAGGATATGGACATAGGAAGTATTACTTTAGTTGGCCATTTGATTAATAATTTTATTGCTTCGACACAACATTGAGGGCCGAGGGGCCTGTTCCTGAGCTGTACTGGTCTATGTTCTGTTCTATACTATTTCCTTTGGGATATCACTGATCTAATCCTGTTTCCTGAGCTGTCTCCATACCTTTTAATATTCTTTTTAAATAAATCCATCAAGTTAGACAGTCGCACAGCATAGAAACATGCCCTTTGGTCCAACTGGCCCATGCTCACCAAGATGTCCACCTAAGCTAGTGTCATTGCCCACGTTTGGCCCATGTCTGTCTAAACCAGACTTACCAACCTGGGGTCCACGGACCCCTCAGTTAATGGTAAGGGTCCATGGCATAAAAGAGATTGGGAATCCCTAGAGCAAATCTGCAGATGCTGGAAATTGAAACAACACACACAAAATGCCAGTGGATCACAGCAGGCCAGGCAGCATCTATAAGCAGAAGCACTGTCGACGTTTTGGGCCGAGACCCTTCGTCAGGACACGTCCAAATGTTGGGAATCCCTGCTTATCCATAGACGTATCCAAATGTCTTTTAAATGTTGCAATTGTCCCTGCCTCAACCACTTCCTCTGGCAGCTCATACCATATATGCACTACCCTCAGCGTGAAGAATTGTCCCTCTGGTTCATTTTAAATCTTTCTCCTCTCATCTTAACTCTATTGTTTTCCTGAAAAAATATGGTATATGTGTCATGATTTAAAACTCCACTTTGAAGTCACTCCTCAGTCTCCTTAGTTCCAGGAATAAAGTCCTTTCCTGCCCCACATCTTCCTGCAACTCAGGCCCTGAAGGTGCAGGAAACACCTTTAAATCTTTGCACTTTCTCCAATGTAACTGTCTATTTTGCTATAACTGAACACAATACTTCAAGTGCAACCTCACCAATGTCTTGTATAACGGCAACAGAATAGCCCCAACTCGCATACTCATTGTCCTGATGAAGACCTGAATATCAAATGCCTCCTCACCACCCCGTCTATGAGATACTAAGATGGAGTGGACAGCCAGCGCCTCTCACACAGGGTGGTAATGGCAAGTACAATGGGGCATCATTTTATAGTTGAAGGAAGGAACGTTGTTTCATTTAGTGGTGTACAAGTGTAAGGTTGAATGACAATAAAGTGAGCTTGGACTTGAACTTGGAAAGTATACGGATACCTCGGAGATAGTTTTTTCTACGGAGAGTGGTGGGTGTGTAGAATACATTATCGGGGTAGTGGTAGAGGCAGGTACATAAAGGGCATTTAAGAAACTCTTAGATAGACACATGGATAAAAGAAAAATGGAGGAATATATGCAGGGAGGCAAGAGTTCGATTGGTCTTGGAGTAGGTTAAAAGGTCTGCACCAGACTGTGGGCTAAAGGGCTTGTATTGTGTTGTAATGTTCTATGTTCTACCTATTCAGTGAACAATGTACCTGTACTCCTCGATCCCTCTGTTCTACAACACTCTGCAAAGCTTGACTGCTCACTGTATAATACTTCACCCTTTCTCTTGTTATGATGCAATCACAGCAGAAGTTCTTTCTTTTCCTGCCTGTTAGAAGGCTGTGTACAGTACTTTGACATGAATTCAGAGACCCGGCACAAAACCCGACACGAATTGGAGGACTACTTTGTTGAGCACCTTTGCAGTTTACTCAAAAGGCAGGATTTCCTGGTGGCCAACCACTGTAAGCCCACCCCATTCCCATTCCCGCATGTTGGTCTATGGCCTCCTCTTTTTCCATGAGAAGCCACTCTCAGATTGGAGGAACAACATCTTACAGTATATTCTGTCCAGGCAGCCTCCAACCTGATGGCATAACATCAATTTCACCAACTTCTGGTAAATGTTTTTCTCCCTTCCCCTTCCATCTTTTTCTATTCCTCATTCTGGCCTTTTACGTTTTTCCTCACCTTTCCATCACCTCCCCCGGTGCCCCTCTTCCTCCCTTTCTCCCATGGTCCACTCTCCTCTCCTATCAAATTCCTTCTTCTCCAGCCCTTCATATTTCCCACCTATCACCTCCCAGCTTCTTACTTCAACCCCTTTCCCACCCACCTGGCTTCACCTATCACCTTCTAGCTTGTCCTCCTTCCCCTCCCCTGTCTTCTTATTCTGGCAATTTTCCCCTTATTTTCCAGTCCTGATGAAGGGTCTTGGCCTGAAACATCAACTGATTATTTCTATCCATAGATGCTATCTGACATGTTGAGTTCCTCCAGCATTTTGTGTGTTTTACGCAGCACAAAGCCCCAGCTGACATTCCTGGGTCGTGTTTAATGGTGGGATAGCCTCAAGGGGCTGATTGGCCTCCTCCTGTTCCAGTGCAATAGACTTGAGGGGCTAACTGTTGGTATTAACAGATCATAGGATCAATTCCATCACAGGCAAAGCTCTCCCCATCATTGAACACACAAGGAAGCAACATCCATCATCAAAGATACCCACCATCCAGGCCATGCTCTCTTCTCACTGATGCCATCAGGAAAGAAGTACAGGAGCCTTTGGTGTCACACCACCAAGTTCAGAACAGACAGGCTCTTGAACCAGGGTAGATAACTTCACTCATCTCAACACTGAATTGATTTCTCAATGATGGCCTCACTTTTAAGGACTCCTTTCAACTCATGTTCTCAGTATTTATTTATGTATAGTTTTTCATAAATTCTATTGTTTTTCTTTATTTTCCTGTAAATGCCTGCAAGAAAACAAATCTCAGGGTGGTATATGGTAATATTTATGTACTTTGATAATAAATTTACTTTGAACTATGAATGTCCTGCTGTTCCTATAGCTGGAACATTCTAAAACCTGTTTTGCAGTGTGGCATCTCATGGTAGGAGTGAAACAGGTGATGCTGATGGTGGCCTTTCAGGCCAAAGGTGTAATGGATGTGAGCTGGCTTCCCCTTTCACCACCCTTCCACTCCAATCCCCTGTTTGTATTACCTTCTCCATTGCTCAGACCTGTCTCCACTGTTCAGTAATGCCAGAGATGTAATTCTGTAATGTAATGGTCACTGATACAAGTAATGTAATTCAGTAATGTAATGGTCACTGATACAAGTAATGTAATTCAGTAATGTAATGATGTCACTGATCTAAGTGATGTAATTCAGTGATGTAATGATGCCACTGATGTAATTCAGTAATGTAATGGTGTCACTGATGCAAGTGATGTAATTCAGTAATGTAAAGGTCCCTGAGGTAAATGATGTAATTTAGTGAATGTGTTTGCAAAGGAGATAGATGTCTACATTTACTCACTCCAGCAGTAAACGTAAGATCATAAGACATAGGAACAGAATTAGGCCATTACACCTTGAGTCTTGTCTGTCAATCCATCATGGCTGATTTATTTTCCCTCTCAACCCCAATCTCCTGCCTTCTCCCTGAAACCTTTGACTCTTACTGATTAGGAACCTATCAAACTCCACTTTAAATATACTCAATGATCCTAGATTCCCCCATGATAGGAAACATTCCCTCCACATGAAGGGATATGGGGAGAAGGCTGGAGATTGGGGCTGAGAGGAAAAAAATGTATCAGCCATGTTGAAATGTCAGAGCAGACTTGATGGGCCAAATGGCCTAATTCTGCTTCTGTGCCTTATGGTCTTAAGGTCATATGATGGTGCATAAGGAAGGGGTTAATCTCATGCACCAGTTCAGTGCTTCTCAGGGCCTTCATTCCCCTGACTGTGACTGAGAGGTGAGAGTGCTGGGCAGCTGGTTGCCAGCCCTGTACTGTACCGTGGAGTGAATTGCTCATTTAGTGGTTGATGTTGTTCATACCCACCAGCTGCAGACACTTGTCTGTAACACGCTCTCTCTCTCCCTGATTTTCCACAGGCCAGAAACTTTATGCATATTTGTAACAGCTTAAACTAGCTTTTAATTTTCCAGGTTTTGATTGCAGGCTGAGAACAGAATCAGTCAAGGCGGTGAGATAATAATGAACAGTCAGTGGGGAATGAGAGCAGGCACAGTCCTGATGGGCTGAATGGCCTACTTCTGTAACAATTGATAATTCCATTCTGATCTGAACAGAGGCATGGTAATGTTCTGGTTAGCACAGGTCTTTACAATGTCCTTCAATTCCCATCTCTGCCTATAAGGAGTTTGCATGTTCTCCCTGTGACCATGTGAGTTTCCTCCAGGTGCCCTGAATTCCTTCCACATTCCAAAACCACACAGGTTAGCTCCATGTAACAACCTGATATGGAGACTGAGCATGGTCAGAGGTCCACAGCAGAAGTTTAACGTGGTTTCCAGCACTGTGGATTATTGTTGCTAAATGCTGGGTTCGATAAGCTTTGCAGCACAATAGTGTAGCAGTTGGTGAAACCACAGAACCATAGAACATTACAGCACAGAAACAGGCCTTTTGGCCCTTCTTGGCTGTGCCAAACCATTTTTCTGCCTAGTCCCACTGACCTGCATCTGGCCCATATCCCTCCATACACCTCTCATCCATGTACCTGTCCAAGTTTTTCTTAAATGTTAAAAGTGAGCTCGCATTTACCACTTCATCTGGCAGCTCATTCCACACTCCCACCACTCTCTGTGTGAAGAAGCCCCCCCTAATGTTCCCTTAAACTTTCCCCCCTTCACCATTAACCCATATCCTCTGGTTTTTTTCTCCCCTAACCTCAGTGGAAAAAGCCTGCTTGCATTCACTCTATCTATACCCATCATAATTTTATATACCTCTATCAAATCTCCCCTCATTCTTCTACGCCCCAGGGAAAAGTCCTAACCTACTCAACCTTTCTCTGTAACTCAGTTTCTCAAGTCCTGGCAACATCCTTGTAAACCTTCTCTGCCTTCTTTCAACCTTATTAATATCCTTCCTGTAATTTGGTGACCAAAACTGCACACAATACTCCAAATTTAGCCTCACCAATGCCTTATACAACCTCACCATAACATTCCAACTCTTATACTCAATACTTAGATTTATAAAGGCCAATATACCAAAAGCTCTCTTTACGACCTTATCTACCTGTGACGCCACTTTTAGGGAATTATGTATCTGTATTCCCAGATCCCTCTGTTCTACTGCACTCCTCAGTGCCCTACCATTTACCTTGTATGTTCTACCTTGGTTTTTCCTTCCAAAGTGCAATACCTCACATTTGGCTATATTAAACTCCATCTGCCATTTTTCAGCCTATTTTTCCAGCTGGTCCAAATCCCTCTGCAAGCTTTCAAAACCTTCCTCACTGTCCACTGCACCTCTAATCTTTGTATCATCAGCAAATTTGCCACATTATCATCCGGATCATTGATATAAATGACAAATAACAATGGACCCAGCACTGATCCCTGTGACACACCACTAGTCACAGGCCTCCACTCAGAGAAGAAATCCTCCACTACCACCCTCTGGCTTCTCCCATTGAGCCAATGTCTAATCCAATTTACTACCTAGGTAATCCATGTATACCTAGCGACTGAATCTTCCTAACTAACCTCCCATGCGGGACCTTATCAAAGGCCTTACTGAAGTCCATGTAGACAACATCCACTGCCTTCCCTTCATCCACTTTCCTGGTAATCTCCTCGAAAAACACTAATAGATTTGTTAAACATGACCTACCATGCACAAAGTCATGTTGACTCTCCCTAATACGTCCCTGTCTATCTAAATACTTGTAGATCCTATCTCTTAGTACTCCTTCCAATAATTTATCTACTACTGACGTCAAATTTACCAGCCTATAATTTCCCGGATTACTTTTAGAGCCTTTTTAAAACAACGGAACAACATGAGCTATCCTCCAATCCTATGGCACCTCACCCACAGATACCAACATTTTTAATATATCTGCCAATCCCCTGCAATTTCAACACTAGTCTCCTTCAAGGTCCGAGGGAATACCCTGTCAGGTCCTGGGGATTTACCTGCTCTGATTTGCCTCAAGATAGCAAGCATCTCCTCTTCAATCTGTATAGGTTCCATGACCTCACTACTTGTTTGCCTTATTTCCATTGACTCCATGCCAGTTTCATTTAGTAAATACAGATGCAAAAAAAACATTTAAGATATCCCCCATTTCTTTTGGTTCCATACAACCACTCTGATCTTCAAGAGGACCAACTTTATCCCTTACTATCCTTTTGCTCTTTAACCCTATTATAGTATCAGCCTCCCAGGATCAATTCCCGCCACTGTCTGTAAGGAGTTTTCCATTCTCCCCATGACTGTATGGATTTTCTTCAGAAGCCCAGTTTCCTCCCAGATGTATGGGTTAGGATTAGTAAATTGTAGACATGCTCTTTTGGTGCCAGAACCTTGGCAACACTTGCAGGCTGCCCCAGCATATCCTTGGACTATGTTCATCGTTAATGCAAACAATAGTTTTCGCTGTAAGTTTCAATGTAAATGTGACAAAGGAAGTTAATCTCTAATGTCTAATCAAATCGAAACATAGAAATATAGAAAACCTACAGCACAATACAGGCCCTTTGGCCCACAAGGTTGTGCTGAACATGTCCCGACCCTAGAAATTACTAGGCTTACCTATAGCCCTCTATTTTTCTTAGCTCCATGTACCTATCCAAAAGTCTCTTAAAAGACCCTATTGTATCCGCTTCCACCATCTTTCCTGGCAGCCCATTCCACGCACTCACCACTCTCTGAGTAAAAAACTTACCCCTGACATCTCCTCTGTACCTACTCCCCAGCACCTTAAACCTGTGTCCTCTTGAGGCAACCATTTCAGCCCTGGGGAAAAGCCTCTGACTATCCACACAATCAATCCCTCTCAACATCTTATAAACCTCTATCAGGTCACCTCTCATCCTCCGTCACTCAAGGAGAAAAGGCCGAGTTCACTCAACCCCAATCCAGGCAACATCCTTGTAAATCTCTTCTGCACACTTTCTATGGTTTCCACATCCTTCCTGTAGTGAGGCGACCAGAACTGAGCACCGTACTCCAAGAGGGGTCTGACCAGGGTCCTGTATAGCTGCAACATTACCCCTCAGCTCTTAAATTCAATTCCATGATTGATGAAGGCCAATACACCGTACGCCTTCTTAACCACAGAGTCAACCTGTGCAGCTGCTTTGAGCGTCCTATGGATTCAGACCCCAAGATCCCTCTGATCCTCCAGACTGCCAAGAGTCTTACCATTAATACTATATTCTGCCATCATATTTGACCCATGAAAATAAATCACTTCACACTTATCTGGGTTGAATTCCATTTGCCACTTCTCAGCCCAGTTTTGCATCCTATCAATGTCCCGCTGTAACCTCTGACAGTCCTTAACACTATCCACAACACCTCCAACCTTAGTGTCATCAGCAAACTTACTAACCCATCCCTCCACTTCCTCATTCAGGTCATTTATAAAAATCACGAAGAGTAAGGGTCCCAGAACAGATCCCTGAGGCACTCCACTGGTGACTGACCTCCATGCAGAATATGACCCGTCTACAACCACTCTTTGCCTTCAGTGAGCAAGCCAGTTCTGGATCCACGAAGCAATGTCCCCTTGGATCCCATGCCTCCTTACTTTCTCAATAAGCCTTGCACGGGGGACCTTATCAAATGCCTTGCTGTAATCCATATACACTACATCTACTGCTCTTCCTTCATTAATATGTTTAGTCGCATCCTCAAAAAATTCAGTCAGGCTCGTAAGGCATGACCTGCCCTTGACAAAGCTGTGCTGACTATTCCTAATCATATTATACCTCTCCAAGTGTTCATAAATCCTGCCTCTCAGGATCTTCTCCATCAACTTACCAACCACTGAGGTAAGACTCACTGGTCTATAATTTCCTGGGCTATCTCTACACCCTTTCTTGAATAAAGGAACAACATCCACAACCCTCCAATCCTCTGGAACCTCTCCTGTCCCTATTGATGATGCAAAGATCATTGCCAGTGGCTCAGCAAATTCCTCCCTTGCCTCCCACAGTAGCCTGGGGTACATTTCATCTGGGCCCAGTGACTTATCCAACTTGATGCTTTCCAAAAGCTCCAGCACATCCTCTTTCTTAATATCTACATGCAAAAGCTTTTCAATCTGCTGCAAGTCATCACTATTATCACCAAGAGCCTTTTCCATAGTGAATACTGAAGTAAAGTATTCACTAAGTACCTTTGCTTTTTCCTCCGGTTCCATACACACTTTCCCACTGTCACATTTGATAGGTCCTATTCTCTCACATCTTATCCTCTTACTCTTCACATACTTGTAGAATGCCTTGGGGTTTTCCTTAATCCTGCCCGCCAAGGCCTTCTCATGGCCCCTTCTGGCTCTCCTAATTTCCTTCTTAAGCTCCTTCTTGTTAGCCTTATAATCTTCTAGATCTCTAACATTACCTAGCTCTCTGAACCTTTTGTAAGCTTTTCTTTTCTTCCTGACTAGATTTATTACAGCCTTTGTACAGCACGGTTCCTGCACACTACCATAACTTCCCTGTCTCATTGGAACGTGCCTATGCAGAACTTCACACAAATATTCTCTGAACATTTGCCACATTTCTTCCGTACTTTTCCTTGAGAACGTCTGTTTCCAATTTAAGCCTTCAATTTCCTACCTGATAGCCTCATAGTTCCTCTTACTCCAATTAAATGTTTCCCTAACTTGTTTGTCCCCATCTCTCTCCAATGCTATTGTAAAGGAGATAGAATTATGATCACTATCTCCAAAATGCTCTCCCACTGAGAGATCTGACACCTCACCAGGTTCATTTCCCAATACCAAATCAAGTACAGCCTCTCCTCTTGTAGGCTTATCCATATTGTGTCAAGAAATCTTCCTGAACACACCTAACAAACTCCACCCCATCTAAACCCCTTGCTCCAGGGAGATGCCAATCTATATTTGGGAAATTAAAATCTCCCATCATGACAACTCTGCTATTATTACACCTTTCCAGGATCTGTTTCCCTATCTGCTCCTCGATATCCCTGTTACTATTGGGCGGCCTATAAAAAACACCCAGTAAAGTTATTGACCCCTTCCTGTTCCTAATCTCCACTCACAGAGACTCCATAGACAATCCCTCCATGACGTCCACCTTTTCTGCAGCTGTGACACTATCTCTGATCAACAGTGCCACACCCCCACCTCTTTTGCCTCCCTCCCCGTCCTTTCTGAAACATCTGAAACCCGGCACTTGAAGTAACCATTCCTGTCCCTGAGCCATCCAAGTCTCTGTATGGCCACCACATCATATCTCCAAGTACTGATCCACGCTCTAAGTTCATCAGCTTTGTTCACAACACTCCTTGCGTTAAAATACAAACATCTCAAACTTTCGGTCTGAGTGCGTCCCTTCTCTGTCACCTGCCTATCCTCCCTCACACGCTGTCTGCTATCTTTCTCTGTTTGAGAGCCAGATGCCTCTTCCCTAGTCTGTTCAGTTTGGCACCTGAGAACATTTCTATCACACACAGACCTTTGATTTCCGTCCACACAAGCAGTCCTCGCATGACCTTTAACCTCCTCCACCTCACCATCTGCTCTAACACTCTGGTTCCCCTCCCCCTGCAAATCTAGTTTAAACCCCCCAGAGCAGCACTGGCTAACCTACCTGCAAGGATGTTAGTCCCCTACCAGTTCAGGTGCAAACCATCCTGTCAGAGCAGGTCCCACCTTCCCTGGAACAAAGCCCAAACATGAAGCCCTCCCTCCTGCACCATCTTCTTAGCCACGTATTTAGCTGCATTATCTTTCTATTTCTGGCCTCACTAGCACGTGGCATGGGTAGCAATCCTGAGATTGCAACCCTGGAGATCCTGTCCTCCAACTTTGCACCAAACTCCCTAAATTCTCTTTGCAGGACCTCTTCCTTCTTCCTATCCACGTCATTGGTCCCTACATGGACCACGACACCTGGCTGCTCACCCTCCGTCCTGAAAATACGGACAACTTGATCCGAGATATCGCGGACCCTGGCACTAGGGAGGCAACAGACCATTCGGGATTCTTGATCTCTCTCACAGAACCTCTTATCTGTCCCCTATCGAATCCCCTATCATTACTGCTCTCCTCTTTTCCATCCTTCCCTTCTGAACTGAGGGTCCAGTCTTGGTGCCAGAGACGCAACCACTAGAACTTGTCCCTCGTAGGTCATCCCCATCAATAGTATCCAAAACGGTATACTTATTGTTGCTGGGAATGGACACAGGGGTGCTCTGCTCTTCCTGTCTATTCCCTCTGCTCTCCCTTCCCTCTCCTGACAGTCACCCAGCTACCTGCTTCCTGACTCTTAGGGGTGACTATCTCCCTGAAACTCCTGTCTATTTCTGCCTCTGCCTCCCGAATGATCCGAAGTTCATTCAGCTCCAGCTCCAGTTCCCTAACACGGTTTGTCAGGAGCTGCAGCTGGATGCACCTTTTACAGGTGTAGTCATCAGAGACAATAGTGCTGTCCCTGACCTCCCACATACTGCAAACGGAGCACTCGACTGCCCTAACTGCTGCCTCCATTACCTACTCCTAAATTAATTAAAGGAACTTTCCTGGCTTTACCTCAGTGGGAGCAAGTTCGTCCTCAGCCTCTGCCCGCTGAAGCCTCTTGAGCCAAAGACTCAAAGCTCCACTCCTACCCTGAGCCACTCACACACTGGCTGCTCCTCACTGGCTCAAGGTAAACCCTGGAATTACCAGTCTCTGGAATCTTATCATTTTTTATGGTTCTTATACAGAATAAAAGTTCTGTTCAGCTGTGGGATGGTTCTCTCAGGGATGGACAGTGAGCTTTCAGGCACCTCAGGGAGCAGATTTGGTGTGGGATTGACAGGAAGCTGGCAGGAAATGGTTAATCCTTCCTGAAAGGTCTGGGATCATTTCGCTCCTGATTCTGAAAAGTTCAAAGTTAATTTATTATCAAGTACATATCATCATCAACATCATCATTAAGTGCCATGTCATATGACACGCACAAACGTGGTCTTTCCATGACCATGATTGTTCATGGCAACATTTTCTACAGAACTAGTTTGCCATTGCCTTCTTCTGGACAGTGTCTTTACAAGACGGGTGACCCTAGCCATTATCAATACTCTTCAGAGTTTGTCTGCCTCGTGTGAGTTGTCGCATAACCAGCACTTGTGATATACACCAGCTGCTCATATGACCATCCACCACCTTCTCCCATGGCTTCACGTGACCCTGATCGGGGGATTAAGCAGATGCTACACCTTGCCCAAGGGTGAGCTGCAGGCTAGGAGAGGGAAGGAGTTCATTATATATTACCTGGAAATTCATTTTCTTGTAGGTATTCACAGTGGCACAGAGAAACACAACAAAATCAATGAAAAATAGACACCAATGGAGATTAAATCACCATCTCCCAAAGAGTTTCCTACCTGACCCCAAAGGAACCATGCCATATCAGGACCTTTCTGCTCCTGCACATCTTGTCTCCTGGTCATTCTTGATCGGTTTTGGTGTCAGCTTGGTGTCCTTGCTTTCAGCCAGGAACTCTTCCCAGAATCTCCCCTCCTGTGTATCTACGCTTTCTAGTTACTAGTCCACAAAGCTTACTGTTATATTCCACCTTTTCCTTCTTAATGACTTTTTTAGTTGCCTTCTGTTGGTTTTTAAAAGCTTCCCAATACTCTAACTTCACACTAATTTTTGCTCTATTATATGCCCTCTCTTTGGCTCTTATGTTGGCTTTGACTTCTCTTGTCAACGATTGTGTCGTCTTGACTTTAGAATATTCTTACACACACACACACACACACACACACACACACACACACACACACACACACACACACACACACACACACACACACACACACACACACACACACACACACACACACACACACACACACACACACACACACACCCTTCCGAGTTGCTTCCAGAAATTCCAGCCATTGCTGCTCTGCCGTCATCCCTGCCAGTGTTCTTTTCCAATGAATTCTGGCCAGCTCCTCTCTCATGCCTCTGTAATTCCCTTTACTCCATTGCAATATATATCCTGCCTGACCTGGTGACTTCCTGCAGCATTTTGTGTGTGTTACAGGTTATCGGTGGTTAAGGAGTTGGTGTAGGAGGAAGGGCAGCAGATGTCTGGATCATTGGGTTCCCTTCCAGAGAAGGTGGGACCTGTACAGAACCAACAGTTTGAACATGGACTGGAGGAGACTAATATCCTCATAAGAAGGTTTGCTAGTGCTGCATGGGGTGGTGAGGGTGGGGAAGATGGTGTTTAAACTAGATTGGGGGAATGGGAACCAGAGTTCCAGAGCAGATAGCAAAGTGGTTGTTGAGACAGCTGTTGTTAAGAACTCAAAGTTAGAAACCTAAAGGTTGAGCATGGTTAACTAGTGTCCTGAACTGCATATAATTTCAATGCAAGAGGTATTAGAAAGGCAGTTGAGCTTAGGGCAAGGATCAACACCTAGAATTATGATATTGTAACCATTAGTAGGATTTGGTTGCAGGAGGAGCAGAACTGGCAGCTCAGTATTCCATGTGGCACAGGAAAAATTGTGGAGGGTGAGGATCAGTTCTGTCAGATGGAGAAGGGTGGTGGGGGATAGACCAGTTTGTTTGTTCAGAAAAAAGCAGAAAGCCTTGAGGCTGTCTTGATGTGGGATTGAAGTGTATAGGAACTGCACATCCAGGTGACAATGAGCCATGGAACTAAATGTTACTGAGGTGACTGAGAGCATGAGAAGTGTTGTGGATGTAGGTGAGGAGGGACTGGACCAAGGGGGATAGAATAGAATCCAGGGGCAAGGGACCTATGAGCTTGGTGGCATTGGATGGGATTCTCCAGAGCTGATGAGGTTAGTGATGGTGTTAGAGGCAATTTGCTGATGGCCAGTTCTTCGAGGAATTTACCAGGAAATTTGATGAAGGCGAGGCAGTGGATGTTGCCTACATGGACTTCAGTAAGGTCCTACATGGGAGGTTTGTCAAGAAGTTTCAGTTGCTCAGCACTTGAGGGAGGCAATAAATTGGATAAGACATTGGCTTTATGGGAGAAGCCAGAGAGTGGTTGTAGATGGTTGCCTCTCTGACTGGAGTTCCGCAGAGATCAGTGCTGTGTCCTTTATTATTTGTCATTTATATCAACGATCTGAATAATAATGTGGTTAAATGGATCAGCTAATTTGTGGATGACACCAAGATTGAGGGTGTAATGGACAGTGAGGAAGGTTATCATGGCTTGCAGAGGGATCTTCATCAGCTGGAAAAATGGGCTTAAAAATTGGCAGATGTAATTTAATACAGACCAGCGTTAGGTACTGCATTTTGGTAGGACCAACCAGGGTAGGTTTTACACAATGAATGGTAGGGCACTGAGGAGTGTGGTAGAACAAAGGGATCTGGGAATACAGGTCGATAATTAATTGAAAGTGGTGCCACTGGTTGATAGGGTCATAAAGAAAGCTTTTGGCACAATGGCCTTCATAAATCAAAGTATCAGTACAGGAGATGAGATCTAATGTTGAAGTTTTATAAGACATTGGTGAGGTGTAGTAAGGAGGATTGTGTGCAGTTTTGGTCAGCTGAAAGAGTAGCGAGAAAATTTACAAGGATGTTGCTGCGTCTGGAGGACCTGAGTTATAAGGGAAGATTGACCAGGTTAGGACTTAGTTCCTTGGAGTGTAGAACATTGAGAGGAGATTTGATAGAGGCATACAAAATTATGAGGGGTATAGATAGGGTAATGGCAAGCAGGCTTTTTCCACTGAATTTGGGTGGGCCAGAGGTCATGGGCTAAAGGTGAAAAGTGAAAAGTTTAAGAGGAACAAAAGGGGAACCTTATTCACTCAGAGGGTGGTGAGAGTGTGGAACGAGCTGCCAGCACAAATGATGCATGCAAGATCAATTTCAACATTTAAGAGAAGTTTGGATAGGTACATGGATGGTAGGGGTATGGAGGGCTGTGGCCCTGGTTCAGATCGGTGGGAATAGTCAGTTTAAATGGTGCAGCACAGATCTGAAGGGCTGAAGGGCCTGTTTCTGTGCGGTATTTTTCTGTGACTCTATGTCTTTTGGTCTTACAGAAAATTCATTTGAGGTACGTCAGACAGGTCGGGTGTCGGAGTCTGAATACACCTAACAAAAACTTACTGCAGTGAAATTAGAGCAGTGAGAGAGCTCCTGCTTCATTTTATCTGTGGCTGCTTGCCAAGCACACATACTTGGGCAACAACCATGTGACGGGGTCATAAATCTCACGGTTCAGGGAATCTTGAGACGGGTGACATCATACCACAGGCACCAACATACGCTGATATTGTTGGCAATAGATGACTCATCAATTAAACTTTTGTTTGGGTAGCCAAGTGTGTGACAGGTTCATAAAACCATATCCCTGTGAAAGAAATTCAAAAGTAGAGAGCTCAAAACTCCACACACTAATAATTTGACCAGCAATAATTTGGCAGACAGTTGTTTTTACCACTTTTGCTGCTGTTAAGTTACAAACCTCTACATTCTGAGCTGATATTTTGTTTTACAATAATTGGGGATTGGTTTTCAAAGAGCATCAAATGTTATGGGGAAAAGACAGGAAAATGGGAGCTGTGATGAAATGGCGGAATCTCCCAGTTTAAGATGGTGCTGGTGAGAAACAATGAAACTTTTCTGGCAGCAAACAAATCTACTGACCACTCTATTAGTCATACATTTCTGACCAATGACCACTGCAATCAATAGCCTGTAAATTCCCTTTTGGAGTTGTGCTTTTGAACTACCTGTATGACCTGACATTTTTGTGGTGTTCTGGGGGACTCGGTGACTGGAATCTCGAAGGCGCAGTGCAACGGAGCAGTGGGTAAGGGCCGAACCAAGACAGCGGGGCTCGGGCATGAGAGGGAGGAACAAACTGATATTTGGCCATTGCTGGAGGGGACCTGGGGCTGAATCGAAGCGGCAGGGCCAGGGTCCGAGAGTGAGGAATTAGCTTGGCGAATTTAAGCACTGGGCCAGATTCGGAAGGTCTGCTAAAGGCTGAATTGATGTAGGGTTCGAGAGCAGGGGAAGGCGAAGCATGGTGGAGGCAAGTGGAGACAGGAGTAAGGAAAGTCCGGATTTCTGATCGACTTAAGCATTAAATTGAAAAGATCAGGTATGGGCTGAATTGTGATGGTGAGGTATGAGAAGCGAGGAATGACTTGATGTAAGTGCTGGGCCAGATTGAAAAGGTTAGGGTGTCAGGACTGGAGGTGACTGCTCGTTGCTCAGCTCTGTGCTGAACTGAGGCAGTGGCTTGCTCTGGCTGCAGTAATGCCTGGCTTCACAGTTTTCATAAAACTTCAGCTCTGAATGTTATTTGCTTACTTTTATTGTTTGCACAATTCTTTTTCTCTCTCTGGGCACCGGGTGTTTGACGGTCTTTTCTCAAGGGTTCTTTTGGACTTTTTTTTGTTTTCTGGCTGCCTGTAAGGAGACAAATCTCAAGGTTGTATAGAGTATACATACTTTGATGATAAATGTACTTTGAATTTATGTTGTATTTTGATGTTTTATATTCTGTGTTCTATGTAAGTGCACTAGAGTGACAAGATCAGAAGCTACTGACACACCAGAAGGCACTAACTCTTACACATGTTGCTTCCAGTTTGAATTCTCATTTATGTAAGGTGGAATATTGATCACTTATGTCCTTAACTGCTGCAATATAACATCGGCTGCAATATGCTAGCAAGATTTTATTGCTGCAACTCCTTTGCATTTGATGGCAGAGAAAATTTAATGAGTTTAACATGAATATTTAATCATCATAATTGACCAAAAGATGTTGAATTTGCTTCTTCTTCAGTGGAATCAATCAATACTTCCATCCAGCCACAACCTAATTAAATAATTTCCAATGCTGTCGAATATTATCAACTCTCTTGGACATGAGAGTACTCTAAACTCTTCGTATTTTCTGGGACCGCACTTTACTGGTGCTCAATAAAATAAACACTGGCAGAATCTTTCCCATCTGATCAAAGTACCAGACATAAGTATAAATAATAAATAGTAACCTCAAACGGGAGGCAATCTGTGGATGACTGGGTGCATCCTGATGTGATACGGGCTTCCCATCTTGTCACACAGGACCAGGGGCACAGCCTCAGAACAGGGGTTGTCCATTCAGAACAGAGATGAGGAGGAATTTCTTTAGCCAGAGGGTAGTGAATCCGTGGAATTCATTGCGATGGATGGCTGAGGAGTCCAAGTCATTGGGTATATTTAAAGCAGAAGTTGATAGGTTTTTGATTATCAGGGAATCTGAGGGTATGGGGAAAAGGCAGGAGAATGGGTTTGAGAGGGAAAATAAATTAGTGCCAATGGAATAGCAGAGCAGGCTCGAAGGGTCAAATGGCCTAACTCTGTCCCTGTGTCTTCTGGTCATATGGTCTTCACAGGCTAAAGAGGATTCAAGTGTTTGTTTGCTGGAAGAAGCATCTTGCTCTTAATCGGCACTGAACTGTTGTGATATTGTGTTACTTACTGGACAGAATTCCATGAAGGATTTCATTGACTGGATATCAAGTTCAACTTTATTGTCATCTGACTGTACATGTATACAAGCAAACAAAACAGCATTCCTTTAGACCACCGTGCTCCCACAAAACATATAAAACACACAGCATATAAAACAAAATACCTCAACAAATAAGTTAATACAATATAATTCAAAATGCATGTAATGCACATTAGGGTTATGTAAACAGTAAACAGCTCACTGTCCTGCTGATACAACCTTGGTGGTGACAGGGTATTCATTAGTCTCACAGCCTGAGGGAAGAAGCTGTTACCCAGTCCGGCAGCCCTAGACATGATCTCCTGTGCCTTCTTTCTGGCGGTAGTGGGTCAAAGAGTTTGTAGGATGGGTGGTAGGGATCCTCAGCAATGCTTTAGGCTCTTTGTAAATATCCTGGTAAATGTCAAATAGTGAGGGAGGGAGACCCCTGTGATCCTCTCAGCAGTTTTTACTGCCCTCTGTAGGATCTTGCAGTCTGATGCCATGCAGCTTCCTCATGATGCAAGGATGCAGCCAGACACGACACTCTCGACGGTACTCCTGTAGAAAGCTATTAGATTGGGAGCCAGGGAGCCTTGCACATCCCAATCTCCCAATTTACCAATTCTTGCACAGACTTCAGTAAATAAAATCAAAGATCTCAGAGCTAGAGATCCCTCCCCAACCAGTAAAAAACATCTACACCCTCCACTGAGCACTCAGGCGTGCAGCAAAGCATCAATAAAGACACAGACTTGCAGTACCCCAAAGACTACTCGGTCACCCGGTAATTCAACATGCCACAGGCTCCCTCTCTCCCTAATAAGGGAAAAGAGGTGTCCCGTTTCACAGTGAGAGGAGAGACATAACAAAACAACAACTCACCAATTTATGGTATTAAAAGACTGTTGTGTCACTTTTTCTGAGCTCTGTGCACAAAGATCTCGGGTCTCTGGGCACACAGCCAGCAGCTAGCTCGCTGCTTTCGATCTTCCGTGTACTCCCATGACATACCCGTTTTCTGCAGTGGCACCACTGGAATATCCCACTGCAGTTTGCCTATCGCCACAATAGGTCTAAGGCAGACACAATCTCAATTGCTGCTCCTGTTGTTGCATTCTGTTCATTTGGACTGTATAAGTATTTAGTAGGCATGCCCACTTTTCCTGTAATACAGGTGCACACCAAGGGAAAGGGGGAATTGTGGGATGAAAAGGTGGCGAACCTCATGTATTGAACTGAGACATTGAAAAAAAGTTGTTTGAACAAAAAAAACCCCACTGTTAACGCCCAAAAGCCTTATGAAAGCTGGTAAAATGAAATTGGAATATAGACTTGTTACGGAACTGGAGAGGAAGCAACAAACCTTGGCAGATGCAGTGTCACTTTCGGGAAGAGCAAGAGAGACCACAACGAGAATTTTGGTGGAAGACTTGAACAAAAATGAATACATGAATATGCTAATAAATACACTTGACTCTGTTGTTTTTGAAGGAAGAAAATGATTGGATGTATGATGCATATTCAGACTTTGACAAAATTTACAGACAATTCTAAAAATATGGCTGATTATGTTATTGCATTTGAACAAAAGTACACTCACATGTGTAAATATTAAACGGAACTTCCTGATGCTGTATTAGCTTTGAAATTGTTGGATACTGCCTGTCTAAACATAAAGGACAGACGTGCACAATGACTGCATGTACAGAGCTTACTTTTGCATCCAGAAAATCAGCACTGAAGAGGATTTTGGAGAAAAGGCCGCTATGTCGGAATTAGTTGGAGTCAGGAAACAGCATGATCTTACTGAATGGCAGGGCAGGCTCAATGGGCCAGATGGCCGACTCCTGCTCCTATTTCTTATGTTCTTATACTTCACTGAACAGAAACAAGAGCTTAGCGAGTGTAGACCTATGAGGGACCAGACAAGGGTACCATTATCGGGCACAAATCCAATAAACAAGTACAGCAGGAGATCAAAATGCGTGTTATGTCGAAGTTCCACACACACACACACACACACACACACACACACACACACACACACACACACACACACACACACACACACACACACACACACACACACACACACACACACACACACACACACACACACACACACACACACACACACACACACTCAACTAAACCGAAATGAAGTGCAGAAACTGTGAGCACAGATAAGCCGAGTAACAAAGCATTCAAATTTGGAGATGGAAAGATCGTATGTTTCACCAAAAAGAGCGAAAATTCCAGCAGAAATAGGGCAGACAAAATGTTACATTGAAATGGAGATGGTACCAGTGAACGTTCCATTACTCTTGAGTAAAACTTCCCTAAAGAAAGCAGGAGAAGTACTGGATATGGAGAATGACCGAGCAATGATCTCTCTTGAGCTCACCATTGCTCTGGACGTTGCTGTGTGAGCATTCTAGATAAAGACATTACCGAGAATCAATGTGAGAATGAAGCTGCCACATGAAACATGACCATAGATGAGAAGTAAAAAGTGTTGCTCAAACTTCACAAGTAGTTTGGACTATCAAACTCTAGCTGATAGACTTCAGAAACTGCTCAGGAGTTGAGGAAACAAAGATGCAGATTATTTTTCCATTCTAAAGCGGATAATTGACAGCTGTGAGACTTGAGAAAAGTTTGGAAATCCCAAGCTCAAGCCTCCAGTTGCTCTGCCACTAGCATCTGAACACAATGAAACAATAGCCATAAACCTACATGAACTGGAGAAAGGAGTGTGGTATCTCCACATCATTAACGAGTTCACACATTTCAGTGCTGGTACCAGCACAAATACAGAGACCCCAAGAGATAGCAAAAAACTTTACCGATTCCTGGATTAGTGTGTATGGTCCACCGCAGAAAGTATTCAGTGATAATGGTGGTGAATTTAACAATGGTGAATTCAGAGATATGGCGGAGAACTTTAACATTGAAACAAAGACGACAGTGACATATAGTCCTTGGAGTAATGGGCTTCTAGAGAGACACAATCAAATGCTTACTAAAATAATGCTGAAGATAAAGAAAGGCAATGGCTGTGATTGGAACACAACCCCGGACTGGGCCTTTATGGTGAAGAATACTATGCACAATGTATACGGCTATAGCCCATAACAATTGGTGTTTAGCCAGAATCCAAACATTCCCTCTGAACTAGTTGACAGACCAGCTGCTCTAGAGGGTACAAGGAGTGAATAAGTTAGGAAACATATTTCAGAACTGCATGCATCAAGGAAGGCTTTTACTGAAGCAGAGAATTCAGAGAGAATTTGAAGAGCACTGAGGACACAGATCCGTTCTACAAATGACAAATATGACACGGGGGGACAAAGTGCATTAGAAAAGAGCAGGCTGTACAGAATGGAAAGGTCCTGGAGTTGTCATTGGTCAGGATGGGGTTGTGGTATTCATGAGACATGGAGATACATATGTGAAAGAGCATCATTCCAGACTGTGTAAAGCACAAACTGAAGACCATCTGAACTCCATTGAGAATGATACGAAAAATGAAAAGCATTTACCTGGCACACTGACACATAGCACAGAGAGGGATGAGGAGGACCCAACAGAGTTGCTCAACAGTGCCACAGACAATGTGGAAGAGAGTGCAGATGCCGACACAGACTTCCCTGAAGAGAAATCATCACAAGTACAAAGGCAACATGGAAGTTTCAGTCTTAAGAGGACAAACTGTGAGATTTGTAGACCAAAACACAGATATCTCATACAAAGCTGAAGTCTTAAGATGAGTGGGCAAAGCCACTGGGAGAAACAAAAGTTGTTACAACTTGAATTACATAGAACTAGTCAAGGTCACTGGCACAGTAGGATCAGTCGACATGTGTAGACAGACTTCATACTGAATCAAGAACAGATCAGACTGGACCATCTGAGAAGCATCAGGATGAAAATGTCCTAGTAACTAAAGAGGTGTCATTTGAATCTGCAAAACAAGATGAAATCAGAAGTTGGAGAAATAATGGAGTGTTTGAGGAAGCCAGAGACAGTGTTGACAAGATGGGTGTGCACCCTGAAAGAAACTCTGAAAGGAATTATACCAAAAGCACATCTAGTGGCTAGAGGTTTAGAGGAACTGAACATAAAAGAATTCCAAAAAAAACTCACCAACATGTGCATCAGAGTCTCTACAACTACTTCTCTCAATGATAGGTCAAAAGCATTGACAACCCCATTGCATGGACATAAAATCTGCATTCTAACAGGGAATGGACATTTACATTCTGGAGGAACACTGTGGAAACTCAAAACGTGTGTGAATGGGCTAGCAGATACATCACACTACTGGTATAAAAAGGTCAAGGAAATAATGTTGAAAACAGATGCAAAGATGTCACAAGTAGATCCAACTGTTTTTTTTACTGGCAAGATTCAGGATATTATGTGATTGGAGTGCTTGCCTTCATATGGGGATGCTTACAAAACTTTTCCACAAAGTTATCCCTCAGCTAAAGTCAGCCTTTCAGGCTGGATGCAAGGAATATGACAGATTCTGGTAGGTAGGGATAGACATTCTTGCTGCTGATGGAACAGTACAACTGCACCAAGAAAGCTGCATCAGGAAACTTCAGACAATACGCATAGAATCCTCAGCATGCACCCCTCAGTGAAGCTGAAGCTGAGCAACGTAGGTAAGAGACAGGTCAAATTCTATGGATGGCAAGACAGAGCAGACCTTACTCTTGTTTGATGCCTGCAACTTGGCATCAAGCACAAAAAATGGCAATAGTACAAACTTTACATGAGACAAACAAGATGGTACGCAAAATTCAATCTGAAAAAGTAGTCTTGAAGTTTCAACAGGAATGAAAAGATTGCTTGGCAAGTTTTATTGTCTTCGGTGATGCCTCACTTGGAAATCCCTGATGGGGGGACTCAGAGGGGACATTTTATTGTACTGAAGAGGGAAGATTTTCACCTCTCTATTGACAATCAAAAAGGATCTGAAGAGATGTACAGAGAACACAGACAGGAGAAACCCTTGCAGTGTCTGAAGGTATTGACGATTCTGTTTTTCTGGCCACACTCTATCCTGTGTTTTTCCAATGGGACCCAAAGAAAAACAGTCTGCACATAACTTGTGTCACAGCCAACTACTCTTTCATTGATGCCATCCAATCCACCAACCCAGTTACAGAGAAGAGGCTTCAAAGGACTTGCCCAAGCACAGAAAATTCATCATGCACTAGGTCAACTACAAAGGACCACCTAGCTGACTGCCTCACAAAGAAGGAAGCACCAGTTTAGCAAAGGCATTTGGTACCTTAAGAATTGCATTAACATCGAGGGTTAGAATTAATTCACATATCCTAATGGACATCTGAATTGTCTTTAATTTTTTTTTTTAAATATGTACATAGAAAAGGATGGGAGTGTCGAGTTCTGTTCATTTGGACTATGTAAGTATTTAGTAGGCAGGCACACTTTTCCTGTTATGCACGTGCACGCCGGAGGGAAAGGGGGAATTGTGGGATGAAAAGGTGAACTGAGATATTGTAAGAAAGTTGTTTAAACAAAAGTAAAACACACCTTTATTTTTGGGCATTAACACATATGGCCTTAGGGCACCTGGACAATACAAACACTTAAATCAGCATGCTGTTCATTGACTAGAGCTCAGAGTTTTACACCATCATTCCTATAGTCCTGATTGATAAACTACAGAATCTGAGCCTCTGTAGCTCCCTCTGCAATTAGATCTTCGCCTTGCTAACTGGAAGACCATAATTTGTCTGGATTGGTGATAGTATCTCCTCCTCGCTGACAATCAACACTGGAGCACCTCAGGGGTATGTGCTTAGCCCACTGCTCTCTATACCCATGACTGTGTGGCCAGGCATAGCTCTAATACCATCTATAAAATTGCTGATGATACAGCCATTGTTGGTAGAATCTTAGATGGAGATGAGAGGGCATACAGGTGTGAAATATACCAGCTAATTGAGTGGTGTCGCAGCAACAACCTTGTACTCAACATCAGTAAGACAAAAGAGCTGATTGTGGACAAAGAAGGGTAAGATGAGGGAACATGAACCAATCCTCACCGAGGGATCAGAAGTGGAGAGAAAGAACAATTTCAGGTTCCTGGGTGTCATGTTCTCTGAGGATCCCAACATATCGATGCAGTTGTAAAGAAGGATTTGGTTTGTCAACTAAAACACTTGAAAATTTCTATAGATGTACCGTGGAGAGCATTCTGACAGGTGGCGTCACTGTCTGGTATGGGGTGGGGGCTACTGTACAGCACTGAAAGAAGCTACAGTCAGCTTTATTTTTGATACTAGCCTCTGTAGTATCCAAGACATCTTCAAGGAGCAGTGCCTCAGAAAGGCAAGATCCTTTATTAAGAACACCCCATCATCTAGGGCCTGCCCTTTTCTCACTGTTACCATCAGGTAGGAGGTACAGAAGCCTGAAGGCACACACTCAGCGATTCAGGAACAGCTTCTTCCTCTCCACCCTATGATTCCTAAATGGTCATTGAACCCAAGAACACTACCGCACTGTTTTAAATATATATATATAATGTCTATTTTATCACTAATTTTAATCTATTCAGTATACATACGTGTACTTACTGTAATTGATTTACTTATTTTTTTTCTTTCTATATTACCATGTAATGCATTGTACTGCTGCTGCTAAGTTAACAAATTTCACGACAAATGCTGGTGATAATAAACCTGATTCTGATTCTGATTCAGTTATTCAGAGTTGTACTGCAAATAATCACTGAGTGGGATTCATTAGAAAGGACAAATAAAATTAAGGCAAGTGTAAGTGAAGTGGCCATTGTTGAAGTGGATTTGGCTCATCAGGTTTCAGGTGAGACCAGGCCTGGGTGAGGTACGTACAGCATCTGGTAAGTTTCTTTTTCTATTCTTTATTCTTCATTCCCCATCTGTAAGGGCACAGTTAGTGCAGTGAGATTGGTTGCAGGAGCAGTGATTTGTACTGTGTGGGAGATGCTGGAATTCTGGGAGACCGCCAGCCTCCCGGATAACCACACCTGCACCAGGGAAACTGAGCTGCAGCTCCCCAGAGAATGTGTTAAGGATCTGGAGCAGCAACTCAATGACCTTCAACTCATATGAGAGAATGAGGAGGTGATTATAGGAGCAACAGGGAGGTAGTTACCCCTAGGTTGCAGGAGGCAGATAACTGGGTGACTGGCAGAATAAGGAAGGGAGATGGGCAGGCAGTGCGAATACCCCTGTGGCCGTTCTCCTCAATAATAAGTATACCACTTTAGAAACTATTGGGGTGGACATTCTACCAGGGGAGAGCCACAGTGACCAGGCCTCTAGCACTAAATCTGGTGTTATGACAGAGAAATGAAGAGTGATGAAGAGGTCTACAGTGTTCATTGAAGATTCCATAGTCAGAGGAACAGAGAAAAGGTTCTGTGCGTGCGACAGGGACTCTCGGATGGTATGTTACCTCCCTGTGCCAGGGTCAGGAATGTCTCAGATTGGGTCTGCAGCATTCTAAAGAGTGAGGGTGAACAGCCAGAAGTCTTGGTACATATTGGTACCAATGACATAGGTAGGAAAGGTGAGGAGGTCCTGAAGAGAGATTTTAGGGAGCTAGGTAGAAAGGTGAAAAGCAGGAGCTCCAGGGTAGTAATTTCTGGATTGCTGCCTGTGCCACGTGCCAGTGAGGGCAAGAATAGGATGATATGGCAGATGAGGGCAGCGGGGTTTCAGATCTATGGATCACTGGGATCTCTTTGAGGAAGGTACGACCTGTACACAAGGGACGGCTTGCACCTGAATTAAAGCTGGTCCAATATCCTCACGGGCAGGTTTGGTAGAGTTGTTTGGGAGGGGTTAAACTAATTTGGCAGTGGGATGGAAATCGGAGTGATAGTGCTGCACTTCATCAAGTTGGTAGCCATCTCGGATTCAATTTTAAAAATACCTCATTTTCAATGTTATGCTCTGTAACTTCAAAACATTAAACTAATTCAAAGGAAGACACAGGAGTCTGAAATGTGAGCCTAACTTGGTGTTTACTTTAAGTGAAGCACGCTTGTAGTAGAGTGATAACCTATGCAATTTAAATATTTATATAATACAGCAAAAATTAGTGGGAAGCTGGAGGATTGGGAAGTTTTTAAAAACTAACAGAAGGCAACTAAAAAGTTATTAAGAAGGCAAAGACGGAATACAAAAAGAAGGAAGCCAATAATATTAAAGAAGATATTGAAAATGTAAGAGAGTGGATATTGGACCACTGGAAAATAATGCTGGAGAGGTAGTAATGAGAACAACAAAAAGGCGGATGAACTAAATAATTATTTTGCATTAATTTCACTGTGAAAGACACTGATGGTATGGTGGAAGTTGCCCATTTCAAGGGCATGAAGTGTGTGGTTACCATAACGAGAGAGAAGTTTCTTGGGAAACTGAAAGGTCTGAAGGTGGATAAATCACCTGGACCAGATGGTGTACACCCCACGGTTCTGGAAGAGGTGGCTGAAGAGATTGTGGAGGCATTAGTAATGATCATTCAAAAATCTGGAATGGTTCTACAAGACTTGAAATTTTCAAATGTCACTCCACTCTTCAAGAAGGGACAGTGGCAGGAAAAAGGAAACCAGTTAGTCTGACATTAGTGGTTGGGAAGATGTCGGAGTTGATTATTTAGGATTGTGGGGTACTTGGAGGCAGATGATAAAATAAACCATATTCATCATGGTTTCTTCAAGAGAAAATCTTGCCTGACAAATATGTTGCGATTCATTGAAGAAATAAAAAGCAGGACAGACAAATGAGAATCGGTTGATGTTGTGTACTTGGAGTTTCAGAAATCTTTTGACAAGGTGCCACACATAAGACTGCTTAACAAGCTCTGAGCTCTGAGGTATTACAGCAAAGATTTTAGCACAGAAAAAGCAATAGCAAAGAGTGGGAATAAAGGGAGACTTACTTGGCTGGCTGCTAGTGACTAGTGGTGTTTCCCAGGGGTCTGTGTTGGGACCGATTCTTTCATGTTATATGTCAATGATATGGAGGATGGAATTGATGGCTTTGTTGAAAAGTTTGCAAACAATAAGAGGTTTGGTGGAGGTGCAGGTAGTTTTGAAGAAGTAGAGAGGCTACAGAAGGACTTAGACAGATTAAGAGAATGGCAAAGAAGTGGCAGATGGAACACAGTGTTAGGAAGTGTATGGTCATGCACTTTAGTGGAAAAAATTAAAGCGTTGACTGTTTTCTAAATTGAGAAAAAACACAAAAGACAAACACAAAAGAACTTGAGACTCCTTGTGCAGGATTCCCTAAAGGCTAGTTTGCAGGTTGAGTCTGTGGTGAGGAAGGCAAATGCAATGTTAGCATTCATTTCAAGTGGGCTAGAATATAAAAACAAGGATGTAACGCTGAGGCATTGTAAAGCAGTGGCGAGACCTCACTTGGAGCAGTTTTGGCCCCTTATCATAGAAAGGATGTGCTGAAACTGGACAGGGTTCAAAGGAGGTTCACAAAAATGACTCCAGGATTAAATGACTCCAGATGTCACATGAAGAGCATTTGATGGCTGTGGGATTTTATTCACTGGAATTCAGAGGAATCCAACACCTCGACCTCACCGAGACCTATCGAATGTTAAAGGGCCTTGAAAGAGTGGATGTTTCCAGTGCTGCCCCGCTGGGGGGCCCTCGAGGATGTGCCGGGGGCAGCACTCTGCCACGGTGCTGAAGCCGTGGCTCTCTGGCCGGGCAGACCGGGCAGGTGCAGCTCACCGCGTCCCTGATATCAGCAGTCACATCTTCGCAGCGTGTTGACATCGCCATCGTTTAGTGATACTGTGCGGGCAGTGTGAGGGCTTGGATCAGGACCAGTGGTGGTGGCTGCAAGACCTCTAGGACTAGCTCCTCGACCCCTTTGCAGCCAGGGACGAGGAGTGCCGATGCACTGGGGTGGTCCAACAGCACATTAACACTGGGGACACCAAGCCCTTCTACTTGCGGCCCCATCGCCTGTCCCTCGCCAAACACCTGGGAGAGGAGCAGTGGATCAAAGAGATGGCAACGGATGGCATTATCAACCCATCTGACAGTGGTGTTGGTCAGGAAGAAAGATGGGTTGTGGTGGTTCTGCGTAGACTACCGCTGTCTCAATGTCGTGACCCAGTAGGACCCCCTCCTGCTGCCCCGAATTGATGATGCCCAGTACAGAATTGCAGGATTGACCTGGCTCAGCTCTCTTGATTTCCACAGTGACTACTGGCAGGTCGAACTGCCTTCACTATTGGTCAAGGGCTGTGACACGTCCAGGAAATGTCGTTTGGCATGTGTAATGTCCTCGCCACATTCGAGAGACTGATAGAGGGGATGCTGTGTCATTTGGACAATCTTCTGGTTTTGATGGTGCCCAGTGCAAGGTGTCTTTGCCACGATCTGCCAAGCAAACCTGCATCTCAACCCTGCAAAATACTACCTGCTGCACCACCAGACGAAATTCCTGGGGCACGTGGTGAGCGCGGGAGGAGTGGGAACAGATCCTGCAAAGCGGTGGTGGTCAGGGAATGGCCTACCCTGCAAAGTCTCCGAGATTCACAGCTTCCCGGAGCTGGCATCATACTACGACTGGCTTATTAAAGACTTGGCCACCATCGCCAGTTCCCTGCTGCAGCTCATCAAAAAGGGGAACCCCATCGCCTAGACTACGATCTGCGCTGCCGCCTTCGATCAGCTCTGAGCTGTGCTAACACTGACCATAGTATCCCGATCCAGCACGCCCCTTCATTGCCGACACAGACACCAGCAATGGGGGCTCAGAGCAGTGCTCTCACCGGGAGGGACCAAGGAGAACGTGTGTGCTGTACTTCAGCTGCCCTGAGCAAAACTATTATGTCACCAGCCGGCCACGGTCCAGGCCCCCACCAGTTCCGCTCCTACCTCTTCGGCCAACAGTTCCTGCTTCGCACTGACCTGGCTGTTGAGTTTCAGTGGTTCCGAGGGGCAACTAGCTCGGTGGCTGGAGGCTCTCCAGTACAATGATTTTGAGGTACAGCACCACAGCGAAGCTGATGCCCTCTCTGACCTCGAGGAGTGGAGCCAAGAGCAAGTAGGGGTGGCAGCGCTTCAGTTGGCAGACTATTACCCACCTGCAGCTGTGGGTGGGTGGATGGTGATCATTCACCATCACTGGGGAGTGATGGTGTCCTGCCCCAGGTGAGGGGGTGGCTGAGAATGCAACAGCAGCCAGGGTGGGGGCAGTCCTCCACCCTGGATCCGGAGACTTCAGCCCTGCCTATACTCTCAGTGAAGCATGCCTCTGATCTGCCATCTTACTGTAGTTGTGTGACTGAGATCAGCAGAGAGGGGAAATCCCTTCTATCAGACTACATCACACTGACACGATGATGCACCATCAATAACTCTCGGAGACGTGAGGCGAGATATAGGGGTCTGTGGGAGGAGCCACAGGAGCAGTCAGCGGGGGGGACGTGTCCAGACAGGTATACGTAGTTCACCACACTCTACTGGTTCTCGTTCCACTGATCTGGAGCAGCAGCTGGATGAGCTTTGGTTTACACAAGAGAGTGAGGACATTTCCACTGGGAGTTACGAGGAAGTAGCCACCCTAGGTTGCAGGAGGCAGGTAGTTGGATGACTGTCAGGAGACAGAATGGGATGGGGAATAGGCAATTAATTCAGATCACCCCTGTGGCCATTCCCCTCAAGCCATGGAGACCCAGGTTACTGAAACTGAGCATGGGTCCCTGGTGCAGAAGGGAAAGAGGGTGAAGAGGGAAGCAGTAGTTATAGGGGACTGGATAGGCAGTGGAGTGGACAGGAGAATCTGTGGGTGTGAATGGGACACCCGGATGGTATGTTGCCTCCCAGGTGCCAGAGTCAGGGACGTCTCAGGCCAGGGTACACAGCATTTTGGAGGGAGAGGGAGAGGGTACATATTGGTACCAATGGGGAAAAGCAAAGGGGTCCTGAAGAGAGAATTTAGAGAGCTGGGCAGAAAGCTGAGAAGCAGGACATCTATGTAGTAATTCCTGGATTGCTACCCATGTCACATGCCAGAGAGGGTAGAAACAGGATGATTTGGCAGATAAATGTGTGGCTGAGAAGCTGGTGCAGGGGGCAGGGCTTCAGATTCTTGGATCATTGGGATCTCTTCTGGGGGGATATGACCTGTTCAGAAGTGACGGGTTGCACCTGAACCCAAGTTCTTGCAGGCAGATTTGTTAGAGCTGCTGGGGAGGGTTTAAACTAATTTGGCAGAAAGGTGGGAACTGGAGTGAAGGGACTCAGGGTAGGACAGGTGGTAAAAAAGCAAAGATAGCATGCAGTCAGACTGTCAGGAAGGGCAGGAAGATGATAGGACAAAATTGCAGCCAGCAGAGTGAGTATCTGTGCATTAGAGATGCAGAATCAAAAAGGGTAGCAAATACAGTACTCAGTGTCATATCTCAATGCACAGAGTATAAGAAATAAGGTGGATGATCTTGTTGCACTTTTACAGGTTGTTGGGTATAATGTTGTGGCCATCTCTGAATTGTGTCTGAAGGATGGTTGTTGTTGGGAGGTGAATGTCCAAGGTTACACTCTGTATCAGAGAGGTAGGAAGGTAGGCAGAGAGGGTGGTGTGGCTCTCCTGGTAAAGAATTGCATCAATTCATCCATGTGGCTCTCAAAGAGTCTTTTAAATATCCTTAATGTATCTGCCTTTACCACCGCCACCACTTAGTAGCTAAGTCACATGTGAAGGGCAGGAACTGGGCTTGGTTGTCAGTGGAATTTGAGACCCATGCCATTGGGAGCTTGCCCCGTGTACCTCCTCGGGCTACAGCTATGACAACCGTAAAGAACCCATTACTCCTAAATTTTCCTCCTGTTATCTTAAACTTATGCCCCATGCTCCTCCTTTCAATCCAATCAGGACTACACTGAACCTTCATCCAGATACCCACCCTTTCTCTCCCTTGATACGATAGGGTCTTTTAAGAGACTTTTGGATACTGAGCTTAGTAAAATAGTGGGCTATAGGTAAGCCTAGTAATTTCTAAGGTAAGGACATGTTCGGCACAACTTTGTGGACTGAAGGGCCTGTATTGTGCTGTAGGTTTTCTGTGTTTTTATGTTTCTCTGGTGATATATCTCTTTCTCCATGCCTACACCTTTGATTGATGAGAAGCTTAAGAGTTATGAGCCGAATGTGGGTGAATGGAATATTGCAGCACATCTGATGGGCTGAATGGCCTTGTTCTGCTCTTGTGGTCTTATGAAACCTTCTATTAGGCTACTCTTGATGAAAGGCCTCAGCCCGAAATGTCAACTGTTTATTCCTCTCCATAGATGCCGCCTGACTTGCTGAGTTCCTCCAGCATTTTGTGTGGGTCGCTCTGGATTTCCAGCATCTGTTGAATCTCTTGTATTCAAGGTAGAGTGAAGATAGCCAGCAAGGGAAACAGGGGTATAGGAGAGGGGATATTATGTGTAGTTGGGGTAAGGGGGAGAGAGAGTGGAAGTGATGTGAGAAGATGGGATGTGATGGGTGGAACTGAAGATGAAGGACTATGATTGGAGAGGAAGGTGGACCATGAATATAGGGAAGGAGGTAGGGAGAGAAACCAGTGGGAGTGTATGGGTGATGAACAGATGGAAAGGGAAAGGGAGAAAGAATTAGGGTGATGGGCTAGGCAACAAATTCAGGTTCAGGTTTATCGCCATCTGACTGTACATAGATATAATCAAATGAGACAACATTCCTTTGGACCATGGTGCACCCACAAAATATATATCACACACAACACATAAAAGAAAGCATTACCATAAATAAATTAATAAAATATAATGCAAAATTCTTATAGTGTGCAGCACAGCTAAACAGTAAACAGCAGTGAACTTCATGATCAGCAACGTGTTTCCTTCATATAAAAGAGGAACAGAACAAGAAATTTCACTGTTGATTGGAGCTGGAGAGGCCATGGTGACTGTGTGCATCACTATCTTGTAACAACATATGAACAAAAATCTATCAATGCTTAGCTTGAAAACTTCACTCAGCTCCAAACATTCGAGTTCTGATAGAGTTTCAGGTTTCTAATATCATTTTATGGAATTTCACCTCCTGACTTCAATCCTAAACAGGCCAGATCTCATTTTAAGATTATTTATCTAAATCTGAATTAATGGTGTCACGGACACAAGCTGATGAGGAGAAATGAGTGGGACCCAGATCTCAACCTGGCACAGCTGGTAACCTCATTCTAAAGCATGGTGCCAAGTCTGTTTCCATTAGAAATGCCTGAAGAAACACTCTAAATTCAAATCTCAAGGTGAAAATGACAGATATAAAAGGCAATAACAAAAATTTAAAAATCTGATCTTGTTATAAACCAGCCCCTGGGGACCAAGGATAACTCACTTCCATTTCAGATTTGTAGCTTCTCTGGGTAGCTGAGAGCTAAGTGGGGGTCACCAACACTTCCACAGAATGTTCAACTTCACATTCAGTTTATTGTCATTCATCCATACACATATATACCATCAAACGAAACAACGTTCCTCCAGACCAGAAATAATTTAACAAATAATAAGGTGCATTTATGACACAAGTTAGAAAGCAAACAGTATAATGCCACTGGAGCTTCTTGTGTGATAAGAACTGGATGGTGGCAGGGAGTACAGTTATCTTATGCACTGGGAGAAGAAGCGGCCAGTGAGTGAGTGGGCCAGTGAAGGAGTGGAGATTTGAGGCTTTGACTCGAGAGGCTTCGACGAGAAGAGGCTGAGGACGAGCTTCACTCCAAGTGAGGTAAGGCCGGGTAAATTCCTTTCAAAGGAGAAAGTTTCAAAAGTTGAGGCAAGTATTGGGTAGGTCATGGCAGCTGAGATCGGCCCCGTGGTTTGTTCATCCTGTGGATACTTCCAGTGTCCCTGACGACTATGTGTGCAGGAAGTGTGTCCAGCTGCAGCTTCTGGCAGACCGCGTTGAGCGTCTGCAGCTGCGATTGGATTCATACTCGAGCATCCGCGATGCTGAGAAAGTGGTGAATAGCACGTTCAGTGAGTTGGCCACACCGCAGGTAAAGGCTACGCAGGCAGAAAGGGAAGGGGTGGCCACTAGACAGCGTAGCAGTAGGCAGGTAGTGTAGGAGTCCCCTGAGGTTATCTCCCTCCTAAACAGATATACTGTTTTGGATACTGTTGGGGGAGATGTCTCATCAGGGGAAGGCAGCAGCAGCCGAGTTCATTGCACCATGGGTGGCTCTGCGGCACAGGAGGGAAGGAAAAGGAGTGGGAGAGCTATAGTGATAGGGGATTTGATTGTAAGGGGAATAGATAGGCGTTTCTACGGCCGCAAACAAGACTCCAGGATGGTATGTTGTCTCCCTGGTGCAAGGGTCAAGGATGTCTCTGAGCGGCTGCAGGACATTCTGGAGTGGGAGGGTGAACAGCCAGTGGTTGTGGTGCACATAGGTACCAACGATATAGGTAAAGAACGGGATGAGGTCCTACAAGGTGAATTTAGGGAGTTAGGAGATAAACTAAAAAGTAGGACCACAAAGGTAATAATCTCTGGATTACTACCAGTGCCACGTGCTAGTCAGAGTAGAAATAGGAGGATATTTCAGATGAATACGTGGCTTGAAAAATGGTGCAAGGGGGAGGGATTCAAATTTCTGGGGCATTGGAACCAGTTCTGGGGGAGGTGGGACCGGTATAAACAGGACGGTCTGCACCTGGGCTGGACTGGAACCAATGTCCTAGGGGGAGCGTTTGCTACTGCTATTCAGGAGGCTTTAAACTAATGTGGCAAGGGGATGGGAACAAGTGCAGAGAGACAGAGGGGTGTAAAATGACAGTAGAAGCAAAAAGTAGTAAGGTGAAAAGCAAAAGTGGCAGGCAGGCAAATCCAGGGCAAAAAGCAAAAAGAGCCACTTTGCAACATAATTGTATAAGGGCTAAGAGTGTTGTAAAACAAGCCTGAAGGCTTTGTGTGTCAATGCGAGGAGCATTGGTAGCAAGGTGGATGAATTGAATGTGTAGATAGTTATTAATGAATATGATATAGTTGGGATCACAGAGACATGGCTCCAGAGTGACCAAGGATGGGAGCTCAACATCCAGGGATATTCAATATTCAGGAGGGATAGACAGGAAAGAAAAGGAGGTGGGGTAGCATTGCTAGTTAGAGAGAAGATTAACGCAATAGAAAGGAAGGACATTAGCCTGGAGGATGTGGAATCGATATGGGTAGAGCTGCATAACACTAAGGGGCAGAAAACGCTGGTGGGAGTTGTGTACAGGCCACCTAACAGTAGTAGTGAGGTTGGGGATGGCATTAAACAGGAAATTAGAAATGCGTGCAATAAAGGAACAGTAGTTATAATGGGTGACTTTAATCTACATATAGATTGGGTGAACCAAATTGGTAAGGGTGCTGAGGAAGAGGATTTCTTGGAATGTATGCGGGATGGTTTTCTGAACCAACATGTCGAGGAACCAACTAGAGAGCAGGCCATTCTAGATTGGGTATTGAGCAATGAGGAAGGGTTAGTTAGCAATATTGTCGTGTGAGGCCCCTTGGGTAAGAGTGACCATAACATGGTGGAATTCTTCATTAAGATGGAGAGTGACATAGTTAATTTAGAAACAAAGGTTCTGAACTTAAAGAAGGGTAACTTTGAAGGTATGAGACGTGAATTAGCTAAGATAGACTGGCAAATGATACTTAAAGGGTTGACGGTGGATATGCAATGGCAAGCATTTAAAGATTGCATGGATGAACTACAACAATTGTTCATCCCAGTTTGGCAAAAGAATAAACCAGGGAAGGTAGTGCACCCGTGGCTGACAAGGGAAATTAGGGATAGTATCAAGTCCAAAGAAGAAACATATAAATTAGCAAAAAAAAGCGGCACTCCTGAGGACTGGGAGAAATTCAGAGACCAGCAGAGGAGGACAAAGGGCTTAATTAGGAAAGGGAAAAAAGATTATGAGAGAAAGCTGGCAGGGAACATAAAAACTGACTGTAAAAGCTTTTATAGATACGTGAAAAGAAAATGATTGGTCAAGACAAATGTAGGTCCCTTACAGTCAGAAACAGGTGAATTGATCATAGGGAACAAAGACATGGCAGACCAATTGAATAACTCCTCTGCCCTCACCCCATCCCCCCGCCAGCCCACCAGGGATAGAGTTCCCCTGGTCCTCACCTATCACCCTACCAGCCTACAGATCCAACGCATAATCCTCCGTAACTTCTGCCACCTCCTACGTGATCCCACCACCAACCACATCTTCCCCTCCCCCCTACTCTCGGCTTTCCGTAGGGATCGCTCCCTACGCGACTCCCTTGTCCATTTATCACCCCCATCCCTCCCCACCGACCTCCCTCCGGGCACTCATCCCCGCAAACGGAAGAAGTGCTACACCTGCCCCCACACTTCTTCCCCCACCACCATCCCAGGCCCCAGACAGTCCTTTCAGGTGAGGCACCACTTCATCTGCGAGTCTGCTGGGGTGATATACTGTATCCGGTGCTCCCGATGTGGCCGTTTATACATTGGGGAGACCCGCCGCAGACTGGGAGACCGTTTCGCCGAACACCGGCGCTCAGTCCTCCAGCAGTGGCGGGATCTCCCTGTGGCCACACACTTCAATTCCACAGACCACTCCCACTCCGATACGTCTGTCCATGGCCTCCTCTACCATCAAGATGAGGCCACACGCAGGTCGATGGAGCAATACCTTATCTCCCGCCTAGGTAGCCTCCTTCCTGCCGGCATGAACATCCAACTCACTGACCTCCGTTGATACCCCTGCCCCCCACTCTTACCCCCATCCCTATCTATTATTTTAGTCTGGTTCTCTTTCTCTCTCTTTTTCCCCCCTCACTATAATCTCTCCCCCCAGCCCTACCTTTCTTTCTCTTTTATTTCCCATAATTCTCCACCTTCCCCCTAGCCCATTTCCCTCCAGCCTATCACTTCCCAGCTGTCTACTTTATCCCTTCCCCCACTTCTTATCCCCCCTCGACCATCCCATGTTACTTCACTCCTGATGAAGGGTTTCGGTCCGAAACATCGTTATTACCTCCTCCCATAGATGCTGTCTGGCCTGCTGAGTTCTGCCAGCATTTCGTGTTTTGAATAACTACTTTGGTTCTGTCTTCACTAAGGAGGACATAAATAATCTTCCGGAAATAGTAAGGGACCGAGGGTCTCGTGAGATGGAGGAACTGAGGGAAATACATGTTAGTAGGGAAGTGGTGTTAGGTAAATTGAAGGGATTAAAGGCAGATAAATCCCCAGGGCCAGATGGTCTGCATCCCAGAGTGCTTAAGGAAGTAGCTCAAGAAATAGTGGATGCATTAATGGTCATTTTTCAAAACTTCTTAGATTCTGGATTAGTTCCTGAGGATTGGAGGGTGGCTAATGTAACCGCACTTTTTAAAAAAGGAGGGAGAGAGAAACCGGGGAATTATAGACCGGTTAGTCTGACATCGGTGGTGGGGAAAATGCTAGAGTCAGTTATCAAAGATGTGATAACAGCACATTTGGAAAGAGGTGAAATCATCGGACAAAGTCAGCATGGATTTGTGAAAGGAAAATCATGTCTGACGAATCGTATAGAATTTTTTGAAGATGTAACTAGTAGAGTGGATGGGGAGAGCCAGTGGATGTGGTATATTTAGATTTTCAAAAGGCTTTTGACAAGATCCCACACAGGAGATTAGTGTGCAAACTTAAAGCACATGGTATTGGGGGTATGGTATTGAGGTGGATAGAGAATTGGTTGGCAGACAGGAAGCAAAGAGTGGGAGTAAATGGGACCTTTTCAGAATGGCAGGCAGTGACTAGTGGGGTACCGCAAGGCTCAGTGCTGGGACCCCAGTTGTTTACAATATATATTAATGATTTAGACGAGGGAATTAAATGCAGCATCTCCAAGTTTGTGGATGACACGAAGCTGGGCGGCGGTGTTAGCTGTGAGGAGGATGCTAAAAGGATGCAGGGTGACTTAGATAGGTTAGGTGAGTGGGCAAATTCATGGCAGATGCAATTTAATGTGAATAAATGTGAGGTTATCCACTTTGGTTGCAAGAACAGGAAAACAGATTATTATCTGAATGGTGGCCGATTAGGAAAAGGGGAGATGCAACGAGACCTGGGTGTCATTGTACACCAGTCATTGAAGGTGGGCATGCAGGTACAGCAGGCGGTGAAAAAGGCAAATGGTATGTTGGCATTCATAGCAAAAGGACTTGAGTACAGGAGCAGGGAGGTTCTACTGCAGTTGTACAAGGCCTTGGTGAGACCGCACCTAGAATATTGTATGCAGTTTTGGTCCCCTAATCTGAGGAAAGACATTCTTGCCATAGAGGGAGTACAGAGAAGGTTCACCAGATTGATTCCTGGGATGGCAGGACTTTCATATGAAGAAAGACTGGATCGACTAGGCTTATACTCACTGGAATTTAGAAGATTGAGGGGGGGATCTTATTGAAACATATAAAATTCTAAAGGGATTGGACAGGCCAGATGCAGGAAGATTGTTTCCGATGTTGGGGAAGTCCAGAACGAGGGGTCACAGTTTAAGGATAATGGGGAAACCTTTTAGGACCGAGATGAGGAAAAACTTCTTCACACAGAGAATCTGTGGAATTCTCTGCCACAGGAAACAGTTGAGGCCAGTTCATTGGCTATATTTAAGAGAGAGTTAGATATGGCCCTAGTGGCTAAAGGGATCAGGGGGTATGGAGAGAAAGCAGGTACAGGGTTCTGAGTTGGATGATCAGCCATGATCATACTGAATGGCGGTGCAGGCTCGAAGGGCCAAATGGCCTACTCCTGCACCTATTTTCAATGTTTCTATGTTTCTATGTCCTAGTGTTACTGCATGTTCTGCTTCATGGTACAGGCCAGAGACATTGTTGGATGGCTGGGAGGGATCACTGACAATGCTAAGAGCCCTGCATATGCAGTGCTTCTGATAAATATCTCTGATAGGTGGGAGAGAGATCCCAATGATCCTCTCAGCAGTTCTCACAATCCTTTGCGGGGTCTTATGGTCAGATGCCTTGCAAATCCTGTATGGTGATGCAACTGGCCAGGACACTCTCGATGGTGCTTCTGAAAAACTTGATTAGAATGGGGGGGGGGGGGCCGGGGAGGAGCCTCACTTGCCTCAGTCTTCTCAGGAAGTGGAGATCCTGCTGAAGTGAGGTGACACTTTGCCTGCCCTGCTGTGTGGTGAGACTTTGCCTGGCCTGCTGTGTGGTGAGGCTTGGCCTGGCCTGCTGTGAGGTGAGACTTTGCCTGGCCTGCTGTGTGGTGAGGCTTTGCCTGGCCTGTTGTGTGGTGAGACTTTGCCTGGCCTGTTGTGTGGTGAGGCTTGGCCTGGCCTGCTGTGAGGTGAGACTTTGCCTGGCCTGCTGTGAGGTGAGGCTTTGCCTGGCCTGCTGTGTGGTGAGGCTTTGCCTGCCCTGCTGTGAGGTGAGACTTTGCCTGGCCTGCTGTGTGGGGAGGCTTTGCCTGGCCTGTTGTGTGGTGAGGCTTGGCCTGGCCTGCTGTGAGGTGAGACTTTGCCTGGCCTGTTGTGTGGTGAGGCTTTGCCTGCCCTGCTGTGTGGTGAGACTTTGCCTGGCCTGTTGTGAGGTGAGACTTTGCCCGGCCTGTTGTGTGGTGAGGCTTTGCCTGGCCTGTTGTGTGGTGAGGCTTTGCCTGGCCTGCTGTGTGGGGAGGCTTTGCCTGGCCTGCTGTTTGGTGAGGCTTTGCCCGGCCTGCTGTGTGGGGAGGCTTTGCCTGCCCTGCTGTGTGGTGAGACTTTACCTGCCCTGTTGTGTGGTGAGGCTTTGCCTGGCCTGCTGTGAGGTGAGGCTTTGCCTGGCCTGCTGTGTGGTGAGGCTTTGCCTGGCCTGTTGTGAGGTGAGGCTTTGCCTGGCCTGCTGTGTGGTGAGGCTTTGCCTGGCCTGTTGTGTGGTGAGGCTTTGCCTGGCCTGTTGTGTGGTCAGAGAAAAGCTGACCTTCTGCATCAACTGCAGAAGGCAGACTTCCAATGTTTCCCACAATCACACAATGTCCCGTGACTGCATTAATTGCTCTAGGGATAGGGAGCAAGATAATTCAGTGTTCTGGGATGATAAATTTTTTAAAGTTTGAAGATCTGACTACGCTGTACTTATGGTTCACTAAACCTACAAACTCTTAGTGTGATTGGAAATAGCCTCTTCTTGTCCACTTACCAACTCCTAGAAACTTCGAAACTCCTGGGAAAACAACCAGTTTTATTCTGAGGCCCTCCATTGTCGAGGCAGTCTGATATGGAGACCAAGCTGCTGTCCACGCAGCAGATTCCCCCTCTCCAAGCAGCTGATGAACCCATGGAATGGCAGAAACGGCACCAGTGGAAAGGGAGAAGATGAGGGAGGAGAAAGGATTAAGGTGATGAGGCTAGGCAGCTGACAGTCGGTGTTGAACTTAGTGCCATACAGCCTTAGGGACTCCAACTCTGGGGTTTTCCCCAGGGTTGGACTTATTTCCACTTGACCTGATTAACATTATTATTTAATTATTTATGGGTTTATATTGCTATATTTCAACACTATTCTTGGTTGGCGCGGCTGTAACGAAACCCAATTTCCCTCGGGTTCAATAAAGTATGTCTGTCTGTCTGTCTGTTTACTCCCAAAGCCTTCCCCTTGAGTGGGTCTAGCTGCAAGTCAGCAGTGGTTTGAGAACAGAGTTTTCCTTCTCCTGGGTGATCTGCCAACCACGGCTGATGAGCACCATCTGCCCACTGCAACTGGTTTTAAGGCGGCAATAACCCACCTTTGCCCCTTCTCCTGTCAGTAGACATGGTTCTGTCAGGCTTTGTGGAAACCATACACGAAGGCCAGGAGTCGGACTTGGTTGTCAGAGGCTACTTGAGATGCATGCGATTGGGAGCATTTAATAGGTTGTGGGAGCTTATCGCCACTACATCCACCCCTGCCCACTACACCCACCCCTCCCCACTGCACCCACCCCTCCCCAGTACACTCACCCCTCCCCAGTACACCCACCCCTCCCCACTGCACCCACCCCTCCCCAGTATACACACCCCTCCCCACTACACCCACCCCTCCCCAGTATACACACCCCTCCCCACTACACCCGCCCCTCCCCACTGCACACACCCCTCTCCACTACACACATCCCTCCCCACTACATCCACCCCTGCCCACTACACCCACCCCTCCCCACTACACCCACCCCTCCCCACTACATCCACCCCTCCCCAGTATACCCACCCCTCCCCAGTACACACACCCCTCTCCACTACACCCACCCCTCCCCACTACACCCACCCCTCCCCACTACATCCACCCCTCCCCAGTATACCCACCCCTCCCCAGTACACACACCCCTCCCCACTACACCCACCCCTCCCCACTACATCCACCCCTGCCCACTACACCCACCCCTCCCCACTACACTCACCCCTCCCCACTACATCCACCCCTGCCCACTACACCCACCCCTCCCCACTACACCCACCCCTCCCCACTACATCCACCCCTGCCCACTACACCCACCCCTCCCCACTACACCCACCCCTCCCCAGTATACCCACCCCTCCCCAGTACACACACCCCTCCCCAGTACACCCGCCCCTCCCCACTACACCCACCCCTCCCCAGTATACCCACCCCTCCCCAGTACACACACCCCTCCCCACTGCACACACCCCCTCCACTACACACATCCCTCCCCACTACACTCACCCCTCTCCACTACACTCACCCCTCCACTACACACACCCCTCCACTACACACACCCCTCCACTGTACACACCCCCTCCACTGCACACACTCCTTTCCCCCCACCAGCACTGACAACCTTAAGGAATTTGCAACTGATTATAATCCATGCAGCCTAGTTACAATTAACTCTGTTCTTGTGCTTTCTCTAAGGCATTGTACCTTGATGAATATTAGAGTGTCTCTCTCCAAACTGCAACCGGGCAGCCTGCTGGTGTGTAACGTTTGCTGGTTGTGCTGGCGTGTCTGAATCTTCATCACCCTGTGCAAAGTGGAACACAATTTACATTTGAAGAGGAATTGAAGCCCACAGATGAAACACTTCTCTCGAAGGCCTCCTACTCAGCTATACAATCTGACACTATTTTTGGCACTTGAAGTGTTTTCTTGGCAATCAATTATTCATTTTGCTTCTTTGTCAGTTTTTACCGACCGACAATTAGAAAATCCATCGCTTTAGCAGTGTACGGTTCATAAGAACGCTCTTCAGCTCTGGCCAGAGGTCAAAGGCCAAATGGTTGACTCTGAACTTACTGTGAGTTTCTACCTGGAAGCTGGCATTTAATTTTATTTTATAATCTACTTCTCATCTTCTTTTTCTCCAGTCCCGCTGAAGGATCTCGGCCCGAAATGTCGACTGTACTCTGTTCCATAAATGCTGCCTGCTGAGTTCCTTCAGCATTTTGTGTGTGTTGCTTGGATTTCCAGCATCTACAGATTTTGTTTTTAATTTTATTTTTATCTGGAGATACAGCATGGAACAGGCCCTGTCAGCCCAATGATCCTCACTGCCCAGCCACCCACTTATTAATCTGAGCCTAATCATAGACAACCTACAATGACCTGGAGGAAACGATGAGGATGTACAGATCCTTACAGAAGATGTCAAACTCTGATGCCAAGCTGTAATAGCATTGTACTAACCTCTACCTCACTAAATTTCCAAGTCAGAAGTGGTCTTCATAGAAGAGTTGCTGCCAAAAACCCATTCTTCTGAAGTGGAAACAAAACCAAGAGAGTCTCCTACACACAGAAGCACAAGCACTGCCATGCTGAACAATGCCAAATGCTCCAGACTGATGAGTCAACACTTGAAATTTTTGGCTCAAACAAGAGGCAGTTTGTCTGTAGAAGAGCTGGGAGAGTAACATGGATGCATGCCTGCAGCCAGCAGTAAAGCCCGGCGGAGGTGCCCTGCAGGTTTGGCGCTGCATTTCTGCAAACTGAGTTGGTTATCTGCTCAGAATAAATTGAATCCTCAATGCTGAGAAGTACAAGCAGATTCTCGTTCATCACGCAAAACCATTAGGGAGGTGTCAGATCAGTCCCAACTCAGCCATCCCGACCGGGATAATGACACAATAAATTACTGCTGGCCAAAAGCGATGTTCAAGGCTTAAGGTTTAATTCATTCATAATTAGTAAAGGTGTCAAAGGTTACAGGGATTTGGCAGGAGAATGGGATTGAGAGGGGTAATAAATAAACCATGATGGAATGGTGGAGCAGACTCAATGGGCCGAATGACATATTTCTGTTTGTAAGTCTTATGATCTTATAAATGGATCAGAAACTGGAATGGAATTGATTTTGGTTTATTATCGTCACGTGCACCAATGTACAGTGAACAACTTGTCTTGCACACCGTTCATACAGATCAGATCATCACACAGTGCAGAGGTAGAACAAGGTAAAGCAATAACAGAATATAGAATAAAGAGTCACAGATACAGAGAAAGTGCAGCGCAGGTAGATGATACATTGCAGGAATAAAACATTTAGATTGTGAGGTGAAGAGCCTGTCTTATGATAGTAGGAAACCATTCCATAGGCTTATAACAGCGGCTGGAAGCTGTCCTTGAACCTGGTCACAAGTGCTTTCCAGCTTTCATACCGTCGGTCCAGTGGGATAGGGGAGAAGAGAGAATGTCTTTGATTATTCTAGCTGCTCTACTGATTCAGTGAGAAGTGTAGACAGAGACCATGTAAGGAAGGCTGATTTCTGTGAAATTCTTGCCCAGAATTTACTGCAGCTACTTGCAATGTGTTTGGAGCAGCAAACATAAAAAGATTTCAACCCAATGAGTGGGTTCTGAAATCAAATTCATCACTGCAGTTCCATTCCTCACCTTTGCCTGACATCCTAAGATGTCCTATTCTATGAAGAATCCCTCAGTTGCAGTGTTGAGAATTAAAATGAACACTCCACTTTCTCAGCCTCATTGTTTGTCTGAACACTCCACTTTCTCAGCATTGTTCGTCTGAACACTCCACTTTCCCAGCCTCATTGCTCGTCTGAACACTCCACTTTCCCAGCCTCATTGCTCGTCTGAACACTCCACTTTCTCAGCCTCATTGCCCATCTGAACACTCCACTTTCTCAGCCTCATTGTTCGTCTGAACACTCCACTTTCTCAGCCTCATTGCTCGTCTGAACACTCCACTTTCTCAGCCTCATTGCCAGTCTGAACACTCCACTTTCTCAGCCTCATTGCTCGTCTGAACACTTCACTTTCTCAGCCTCATTGCCAGTCTGAACACTCCACTTTCTCAGCCTCATTGTTCGTCTGAACACTCCACTTTCTCAGCCTCATTGCTCGTCTGAACACTCCACTTTCTCAGCCTCTTTGCTCGTCTGAACACTCCACTTTCTCAGCATTGCTTGTCTGAACACTCCACTTTCTCAGCCTCATTGCTCGTCTGAACACTCCACTTTCTCAGCCTCATTGCTCGTCTGAACACTCCACTTTCCCAGCCTCATTGCCAGTCTGAACACTCCACTTTCTCAGCATTGCTTGTCTGAACACTCCACTTTCTCAGCATCTTTGCTCGTCTGAACACTCCACTTTCTCAGCCTCATTGCTCGTCTGAACACTCCACTTTCCCAGCCTCATTGCTCGTCTGAACACTCCACTTTCTCAGCATTGCTTGTCTGAACACTCCACTTTCTCAGCATCTTTGCTCGTCTGAACATTCCACTTTCTCAGCCTCATTGCTCGTCTGAACACTCCACTTTCTCAGCATTGCTTGTCTGAACACTCCACTTTCTCAGCCTCATTGCCAGTCTGAACACTCCACTTTCCCAGCCTCATTGCCAGTCTGAACACTCCACTTTCTCAGCATTGCTTGTCTGAACACTCCACTTTCTCAGCCTCATTGTTCGTCTGAACACTCCACTTTCTCAGCCTCATTGCCAGTCTGAACACTACACTTTCTCAGCCTCATTGCTCGTCTGAACACTCCACTTTCTCAGCCTCATTGCCAGTCTGAACACTCCACTTTCCCAGCCTCATTGCCAGTCTGAACACTCCACTTTCTCAGCCTCATTGCCAGTCTGAACACTCCACTTTCTCAGCCTCATTGCTCGTCTGAACACTCCACTTTCTCAGCCTCATTGTTCGTCTGAACACTCCACTTTCTCAGCCTCATTGTTCGTCTGAACACTCCACTTTCCCAGCCTCATTGTTCGACTGAACACTCCACTTTCCCAGCCTCATTGTTCGTCTGAACACTCCACTTTCTCAGCCTCATTGTTCGTCTGAACACTCCACTTTCTCAGCCTCATTGTTCGTCTGAACACTCCACTTTCCCAGCCTCATTGTTCGACTGAACACTCCACTTTCTCAGCCTCATTGCTCGTCTGAACACTCCACTTTCTCAGCCTCAATGCCAGTCTGAACACTCCACTTTCCCAGCCTCATTGTTTGTCTGAACACTCCACTTTCTCAGCCTCATTGCTCGTCTGAACACTCCACTTTCTCAGCCTCATTGTTCGTCTGAACACTCCACTTTCTCAGCCTCATTGCTCGTCTGAACACTCCACTTTCTCAGCCTCATTGTTTGTCTGAACACTCCACTTTCTCAGCCTCATTGCTCGTCTGAACACTCCACTTTCTCAGCCTCATTGCTCGTCTGAACACTCCACTTTCTCAGCCTCATTGCTCGTCTGAACACTCCACTTTCCCAGCCTCATTGCTCGTCTGAACACTCCACTTTCTCAGCCTCATTGCTCGTCTGAACACTCCACTTTCTCAGCCTCATTGCCAGTCTGAACACTCCACTTTCTCAGCCTCATTGCCAGTCTGAACACTCCACTTTCCCAGCCTCATTGCTCGTCTGAACACTCCACTTTCCCAGCCTCATTGCCAGTCTGAACACTCCACTTTCTCAGCCTCATTGCCAGTCTGAACACTCCACTTTCTCAGCCTCATTGCCAGTCTGAACACTCCACTTTCTCAGCCTCATTGCTCGTCTGAACACTCCACTTTCCCAGCCTCATTGCCAGTCTGAACACTCCACTTTCTCAGCCTCATTGCTCGTCTGAACACTCCACTTTCTCAGCCTCATTGTTTGTCTGAACACTCCACTTTCTCAGCCTCATTGCTCGTCTGAACACTCCACTTTCTCAGCCTCATTGCTCGTCTGAACACTCCACTTTCTCAGCCTCATTGCTCGTCTGAACACTCCACTTTCCCAGCCTCATTGCTCGTCTGAACACTCCACTTTCTCAGCCTCATTGCTTGTCTGAACACTTCACTTTCTCAGCCTCATTGCCAGTCTGAACACTCCACTTTCTCAGCCTCATTGCTCGTCTGAACACTCCACTTTCTCAGCCTCATTGCCAGTCTGAACACTCCACTTTCTCAGCCTCATTGTTCGTCTGCACTCCACTTTCTCAGCCTCATTGCCAGTCTGAACACTCCACTTTCTCAGCCTCATTGTTCGTCTGAACACTCCACTTTCTCAGTCTCATTGTTCGTCTGAACACTCCACTTTCTCAGCCTCATTGTTCGTCTGAACACTCCACTTTCTCAGCCTCATTGCTCGTCTGAACACTCCACTTTCCCAGCCTCATTGCCAGTCTGAACACTCCACTTTCCCAGCCTCATTGTTCGTCTGAACACTCCACTTTCTCACCCTCATTGTTTGTCTGAACACTCCACTTTCTCAGCCTCATTGCTCGTCTGAACACTCCACTTTCTCAGCCTCATTGCTCGTCTGAACACTCCACTTTCTCAGCCTCATTGCCAGTCTGAACACTCCACTTTCCCAGCCTCATTGCTCGTCTGAACACTCCACTTTCTCAGCCTCATTGCTCGTCTGAACACTCCACTTTCCCAGCCTCATTGCTCGTCTGAACACTCCACTTTCTCAGCCTCATTGCTCGTCTGAACACTCCACTTTCTCAGCCTCATTGCTCGTCTGAACACTCCACTTTCCCAGCCTCATTGCCAGTCTGAACACTCCACTTTCTCAGCCTCATTGTTCGTCTGAACACTCCACTTTCTCAGTCTCATTGTTCGTCTGAACACTCCACTTTCTCAGCCTCATTGTTCGTCTGAACACTCCACTTTCTCAGCCTCATTGCTCGTCTGAACACTCCACTTTCCCAGCCTCATTGCCAGTCTGAACACTCCACTTTCCCAGCCTCATTGTTCGTCTGAACACTCCACTTTCTCACCCTCATTGTTTGTCTGAACACTCCACTTTCTCAGCCTCATTGCTCGTCTGAACACTCCACTTTCTCAGCCTCATTGCTCGTCTGAACACTCCACTTTCTCAGCCTCATTGCCAGTCTGAACACTCCACTTTCCCAGCCTCATTGCTCGTCTGAACACTCCACTTTCTCAGCCTCATTGCTCGTCTGAACACTCCACTTTCCCAGCCTCATTGCTCGTCTGAACACTCCACTTTCTCAGCCTCATTGCTCGTCTGAACACTCCACTTTCTCAGCCTCATTGCTCGTCTGAACACTCCACTTTCCCAGCCTCATTGCCAGTCTGAACACTCCACTTTCTCAGCCTCATTGCTCGTCTGAACACTCCACTTTCTCAGCCTCATTGCTCGTCTGAACACTCCACTTTCTCAGCCTCATTGCTCGTCTGAACACTCCACTTTCTCAGCCTCATTGCTCGTCTGAACACTCCACTTTCCCAGCCTCATTGCTCGTCTGAACACTCCACTTTCTCAGCCTCATTGCTCGTCTGAACACTCCACTTTCTCAGCCTCATTGCTCGTCTGAACACTCCACTTTCCCAGCCTCATTGCCAGTCTGAACACTCCACTTTCTCAGCCTCATTGCTCATCTGAACACTCCACTTTCTCAGCCTCATTGCTCGTCTGAACACTCCACTTTCTCAGCCTCATTGTTCGTCTGAACACTCCACTTTCTCAGCCTCATTGTTTCTCTGAACACTCCACTTTCTCAGCCTCATTGTTCGTCTGAACACTCCACTTTCTCAGCCTCATTGCTCGTCTGAACACTCCACTTTCTCAGCCTCATTGCTCGTCTGAACACTCCACTTTCCCAGCCTCATTGCTCGTCTGAACACTCCACTTTCTCAGCCTCATTGCTCGTCTGAACACTCCACTTTCTCAGCCTCATTGCTCGTCTGAACACTCCACTTTCCCAGCCTCATTGTTCGTCTGAACACTCCACTTTCTCAGCCTCATTGTTCGTCTGAACACTCCACTTTCTCAGCCTCATTGCTCGTCTGAACATTCCACTTTCTCAGCCTCATTGCTCGTCTGAACACTCCACTTTCTCAGCCTCATTGCTCGTCTGAACACTCCACTTTCTCAGCCTCATTGTTCATCTGAACACTCCACTTTCTGAGCCTCATTGCTCGTCTGAACACTCCACTTTCTCAGCCTCATTGCCAGTCTGAACACTCCACTTTCTCAGCCTCATTGTTTGTCTGAACACTCCACTTTCCCAGCCTCATTGTTTGTCTGAACACTCCACTTTCCCAGCCTCATTGTTCGTCTGAACATCCACTTTCTCAGCCTCATTGCCAGTCTGAACACTCCACTTTCTCAGCCTCATTGTTTGTCTGAACACTCCACTTTCTCAGCCTCATTGTTTGTCTGAACACTCCACTTTCTCAGCCTCATTGCTCGTCTGAACACTCCATTTTCTCAGCCTCATTGTTCGTCTGAACACTGCTTCCTGACCGGTTTTGTCAGTCTGAACAGTTGAATTTGCATTTAAGTTTCCTTCCATTTTATTTGATTGTGGGATAAAAATAGTTTCTTCATCGAATCTTTTTAACATTTTATACAGCCCAATCAATGATAATTGAAACTCAATAAAATATCAATTATATTTATCCAGCCTCTCTGAATAATTTAATCCTCTTTTGCCTTGTGCAAGCATACACTATCTGTTCCACAACCAGCTTCACCTACTTGTCACGAGGAAATCTGCAGACGCTGGAAATTCAAACAACACACACAAAATGCTGGTGGAACACAGCAGGCCAGGCAGCATCTATAGGGAGAAGCGCTGTCGACATTTTGGGCCGAGACCCTTCATCAGGACTAACTGAAAGGAAATACAGTAAGACATTTGAAAGTAGGAGGGGAAGGGGAAAATGCAAAATGATAGAAGACCGGAGGGGGAGAGATGAAGCTAAGAGCTGGAAACGTCGACAGCTCTTCTCCCTATAGATGCTGCCTGGCCTGCTGTGTTCCACCAGCATTTTGTGTGTGTTGTCACCTGCTTGCGATTTGCTTTTCTATCAATTATGATACACTATTGGACCCAGGGAATCTGGTCCTGGACCAGATTCTATATTTTCATGTTGTATTATGTGATCAGCACTTCAGGATATAGACTGCTCTTGATGCAGTCTCTGTACTGGTGAGACTCTGCTTTGTCAAGCAAAGCCGTCAAAGGTGGGATTTTCCATTGGTCGTTCATTTTAATTCCATCTCCCATTCCCATTCCAACATGTTCTCTACTGCCATAATAAGGCCACTTTCAGTTGGAAGAGCAACACATCATATTCCTTCTGGGTAGCCTCTAAACTGTCAGATTGAATATCGAATTATCTAACTTCTGGTCATTTCAACCCCTCACCCTCCTGTCTTCTTCCATTCCCCATTTTGTCTCCCATATCATCTCTTCTCTTTTCCTCACCTGCCTATTATCTCTGTCTGGTTCCCTTCCTCTTTCCCTTTCTCCCATGATCTACTGTCCTCTCCTTTCCAATTTCTTCTTCATCCCTTTACCTTTTGCACCTATCCTCTTCCAGTTTCTCATTTCAGCTCTCTTTCTCCACCCTCCAACTACTCCTCTCATTGAGTCTCATCTCTCACCTTCCCTTCCCCCACCTTCTTATTCTAGCTTCTTCCCCCTTCCTTTTGAGTCGTGATGAAGGGTTTCAGCCTGAAACATCGATGGTTTATTCCCCTCCGTAGAACCCTGCTGGCCTGCTGAGTTCCTCCAGCAGTTTGTGTGTCTTAGTCTGGATTTCCAGCATCCACAGAATTTCCTGTGTTCAAGATTGCACAGCTGTCAGCAGTCAATGAATCTTTGTGAAACTGTGTTTAATTACACAATGCATCACAAATAAGGACTGGGCACTTCAGCTACTTTTAGTGATGTTGGTAAGACAAGGGACATTAGGCTGAGAGATTGTTTAGACTGTTTCTGGAAGGAGGGGGTGTGAAGGACTGATTGATGAAACATGGATCATGACATTTCCAGCCAGACTTTGAACTTCGAGCTTTCTGAGAGATTGGAGAACAAGAGCAACAACAACAGGTATTTATTTATTATGTTTAGTGATACAAAATCCTCCAAAGTGATTTACAGAAGATTCATCAAAATTAAATTAGTCAAAGAGCAAGCGGAAGACAAGGAGCAGTTTGACACACTGGGTGTCCCATAAGGCTCCTCCATTCCGTCAGATCAAACTTGATGCTGTGTTTCAGAGTCACGCACCCTGTGACTTCAACAAACGCCAACTGCTGGCTGATCACGGCGATAAATGTGCCTTGTGACAGAGTGACAGCCTCACAACCTTTCATGGCCCCAAACAATCCTTCCAGGTGAGGCATCACATCACCTGTGAGTCCGTCAGGGTCCAATGCTCCCGAAGCAGCCTCCTCTGCATATTGAGGAAGCACTGTCAAGCACATTGACTACAGAAGGCAAGATCTCTTGGTAGAGCCACCTACTTCGATTTAACTTCCCATTCCCTCTTATCAGATTCCTTCTTTACCTCTACCACCTATCACCTTTCAGCTGTTGGTGATACAAAATGCTGGAGGAACTTAGCAGGTCTGGTGGCATCTATGCAGGGGACAGTCGATATGCCAGGTCAAGACCCTTCATCAAGACCGAAAGATGCAGGGGAGATAGATAGTATAAAGAGGTGAAGGGAAGTGGTCAAACAAGAGGAGACTTGAGAGAGGTGTACAAGATTATGAGAAGCATAGATTGAGTGGATAGCCAAAGACTTTTCCCCAGAACAGAGATGGTTAATACAAGGGTACATAATTTTAAGGTGATTTGAGGAAAGTATAAGGTCATAAGACCATAAGATATAGGAACAGAATTAGGCCATTTGGCCCATTGAGTTTGCTCTGCCATGCAATCACGACTAATACTTTTTCCCCTTTTCGCCCCCACTCCTCAGCCTTCTCCCTGTAACCTTTGATTCCATGTCCAATCAAGAACCTATCAAGGTTTCCCTTAAATAAACCTAATGGCTGGGTCTCCATCTCCACAGCTGCCTATAGTAATAAATTCCACTAACTCACCACCCTCTGGCTAAAGAAATTTCTCTGCATCTCTGTTTAAAATGGACATCCCTCCACCCTGAGGTAGTGCCCACTTGTCTTAGATTCCCCCACCATGGGAAACATTCTTTCCACATCTACTCTGTCTATGCCTTTCAACATTTGATAGGTTTCAATGAGATGCCCCCTCATACTTCTGAATTTCAGTAAGTATAGACCCAGAGCTATCAAACGTTGCTTGAATGATAACCCTTTCATTCCTGGAATCATCCTTGTGAACCTCCTCTGAACCCTCTCCAATGCCAGCACATCTTTTCTTTGATGAGGAGCCCAAAACTGTTCCCAACACTCAAGGTGAGGCCTCACCAGTGCCTTATGAAGCCTCAGCATCACATCCCTGCTCTTGTGCTCTGGACCTCTTGAAATGGCTGCTAACGTTGCATTTGCCTTCCTCACCAGTGACTCTACCTGCAAGTTAACCTTTAGCGTGTTCTGTACAAGAACTCCCAAGTTCCTTTGCATCTCAGAGTTTTGGATTTTCTCCCCATTTAGAAAGTAGCCAACACGTTTATTTCTACTACCAAAGTGCATGTCCATGCATTTTCCAACATTGTATTTCATTTGCCACTCTCTTGCCATTCTCCTAATCTGTCTAAGACCTTCTGCAACCTACCTGTTTCCTCAGCACTACCTGCCCCTCCACCAATCTTCGTATCATCTGCAAACTTGCCAGAAAGCCATCTATTCCATCATCTAAACTATTGTTATACAGCATAAAAAGAAGCGGTCCCAACACCAACCCCTGCAAAACACCACTAGTCACTGGCATTCCAACCAGAAAAGAATCCTTTTATTCCCACTCGCAGCCTCCTACTAATTAGCCAATGCTGTAACAATGCCGGTAACTTTCCTGTAATACCATCGGTTCTTAACTTGGTAAGCACCCTCATGTGACACCTTGTCAAAGGCCTTCTGAAAGTCCAAATATACAACATCCACTGCAACCCTCTTATCTCTATTTTGTGTAATCTCCTCAAAGAATTCCAATAGGTTTGTCACAGAAGATTTTCCCTTAAGGAAACCATGCTGACTTTGTACTAACTTGTTCTCTGTCTCCAAGCACTCCATAACTTCATCGTTAACAATTGACTCCAACATCTTCCCAACCACTGAGGTTAGGCTAACTGGTCTATAATTTCCTTTCTGCTATCTTCCTCCTTTCTTAAAGAGTGGAGTGACATTTGCAATTTTCCAGTCCCCTGGCATCATACCAGAATCCAATGATTTTTCAAAGATAATTTCTAATGCCTCCACAATCTCTAACGTCACCTCTTTCAGCACCGTAGAATGCAGTTCATCTGGTCCGGGTGACTCATGTACCCTTAGTGGGGGATGTCAGAGACAGGTTATATAGAACAGATGGGGGGCTTTTTAACCTTAACAGGTTCAAGACAAAGAGCAAGGTGTCAACTACTTGTATTGTGGAGCTCCAAATTGTAGAAGACAATGCCTTCATAGTTCTTTCTGCGGAGGATCTGCATTGCATAAAGATGCTTTTGCCAGAGCATACAAGCTCCTGTAACTTGATCTAAACATGAAATAATCCCAAGTCCCACATCAACTTGCCCCAGATCAAGCTCTTAAACCTCCAACCATCCAAGCTGACAACATCCCTCTGGAGAACACTCATCATTTCCCATATCTTGGCTGCCTTCTTTTTTCAAGAGCCAACACTGACCTTGAAATAAATCGCAGAATTAACTCACAATAAGCTGAGTGAGTGGAGCTTTTGCCAGGCTAAGAAAGAGGGTTTTTGAAGATCAAGACCAACACTAAGACAATAGACAATAGACAATAGGTGCAGAAGTAGACCATTTGGCCCTTCGAGCCTGCACCGCCATTTTGAGATCATGGCTGATCAATTCCTATCAATACCCGGTTCCTGCCTTGTCCCCATATCCCTTGATTCCCCCATCCATAAGATACCTATCTAGCTCCTTCTTGAAAACATCCAGAGAATTGGCCTCCACTACCTTCCGAGGCAGTGCATTCCAGACCCCCACAACTCTCTGGGAGAAGAAGTTTTTCCTTAACTCTGTCCTAAATGACCTACCCCTTATTCTCAAACCATGCCCTCTGGTACTGGACTCTCCCAGCATCTGGAACATATTTCCTGCCTCTATCTTGTCCAACCCCTTAATAATCTTATATGTTTCAATTGGATCCCCTCTCAATCTCCTTAATTCCAGCGTGTACAAGCCCAGTTTCTCTAACCTCTCTGCGTAAGACAGTCCAGACATCCCAGGAATTAACCTTGTGAATCTACGCTGCACTTCCTCTACATCCAGGATGTCCTTCCTTAACCCTGGAGACCAAAACTGTACACAATACTCCAGGTGTGGTCTCACCAGGGCTCTATACAAATGCAAAAGGATTTCTGGAGACTAAGCTTCTGGTCTATAAAGCTATAGTCCTCCCCTGCTTGCTACATGGAGCAGAGTCATGGACAACATTCAGCAGGCACATAAAATACCTAGAAACTTACCATCAAAGATGCCTCTGAAAGATTCTGAGAGTTAGCTGGAAGAACAGGCGCAATAACTCCAGCATCCTGGAGGAAGCTAACATTAACTCCATAGCCACAATCATGACTCAACACATTTGTGATGAGTCGGCCACATCATCTATGTGCCTGACTCCCACCTCCATAAACAATTCCTGTTGGAGTTGATTGTTTAGGATGTGGTTTTGGATACCTGGAGGCACATGATAAAATAAGCCATAGTCAGCGTAGTTTCATCAAGGGAAAATCCATTGGAATTCTTTGAAGAAATACAAGCAGGACAGACAAATGAGAATTGGCTGATGTTGTGTAGTTGGATTTTAAGAAAGCTTTTGACAAGGTGCCACACATGAGGCTGCTTAATAAGTTAAGAGCCCGTATATTAGAGGAAAGATTCTAGCATGGATAAAGCAATGGCTGATTGGCAGGAGGCAAAGAGTGGGATGAAGGGAGCCTTTTCTGGTTGGCTGCAGTGACCAGTGGTGTTCCACAGGGGCCTGTGTTGTGACCATATCTTTTTACGTTATATGCCAATGATTTGGATGACGGAATTGATGGCTTTGTTGCAAATTTTGCAGATGATACAAAGATAGGTGGAGGGGCAGGTAGTTTTGAGGGAGTTGAGAGGCTACAGAAGGACTTAGACAGATTTCTATAAGATCCCCTCTCATTCTTCTGAGCTCCAGAGAGTATAGTCCCAAGCAACTCAATCTCTTCTCATAGGTTAACCCCTTCATCCCTGGAATCAACCTGGTGAACCTCCTCTGCACTGCCTCCAAAGCCAGTATATCCTTCCTCAAGTATGGAAACCAGAACCGTTCCAGAATGACCAGGGGCAACATTGCACTGTTGGCATGGGTTCACAGGGCACGATGTTAACCCGTATCAGAAATTCTAGAGGGCAGCTAAGAACCCAACATTCAAAACACTCATTAGGCAAAGCAGCACAGTAGTGTAGCTGTTAGGGAAACATTTTACAATACCAGCTGTGAGATCAAGGTTCGATTCCCACTTCTGTCTGTAAGGAGTTTGTACGTTCTCCCTGTGACCTCATGGGTTTCCTCCGGGTGCTCCAGTTTCCTCCATATTCCAAGATGTACAGTTAGGGCTAGTAATTTGTGGGCATTCTGTGCTGGTGTGGAAGTGAGACGACACTTGTGCAATCCTTGCTGATTTCATTTGACACAAATTTTTTCATTTCACTCTATCTTTCAAAGTACATAATCTTTATCTTTATTTATTTGTCTGTGGATTTGTAGGCAGAAATATCCACTGGTGACCTGATACCCAAGCCTCATTGTGTGAGAAATCACTCCTAAATTGTAACATTATAAGCTAGTTTGAACTTGCACCTTATTGTCTACCTGTACTGCAGCTGATACACCCTCACTGAAACCAACTGAATATTAAATGGACTAGACAGAGTGGATGTGGAGAGGAGTTTCCTACAGTAGAAGAGTCTAGGAGAGAGGGCACAACCTCAGAATAGAAGGATGTCTATTTAAAACAAAGATGAGAAAGAATTTCTTTAAGCCCAAGATGGTAAATCTGTGGAATTCATTGCCACAGACGGCTGTGGTGGCCAAGTCATTGGGTATATTTATTGATTTGTCAGGGTGTCAAAGATTACGGGGAGAAGGCAGGAGAATGTGGTTGAGAAGGATAATAAATCAGCCATGATGGATTGGAAGAACAGACTTGATGGGCTGAATGGCCTAATTCTGCTCCTATGTTTATGGTCTTATAGTCTTTATTCTGCTTTTTGGTATTTTCCCTTGTACTACCTCAATGCACTGTGTAATAATTTGATCTGCAAGACAAATTTTTTACTGTACCTCAGTACATGTGACAATAATAAACTAATATCAGACCCAACTGCAATTCCAATTCATTTCCTGGAGCTTATGGATTGAATGCTACCTGCCACCCCACCAGACTCCATGTCCAGCACATAATTCTCTGAAACCTCTGCCACCTCCAATTGGATTCTACCACCAAGCTCATCCTTCCCTCCCTCCATTTTCTGCTTTCCGCAGGGAATACTCTGTACACGACTTCCTTATCTGTCCTGATCTCCCTCCTGGCACTTATCCTTGCAAGCGGAACAAGTGCTTCAACTGCCCCTACATCTCCTCCCTCACCACAAGCAGTCCTTCCAGGTGAGGCAACACTTCACCTGTGAGTCTGTTGGGGTCATATTCAGTGTTCGGTGCTCTCAATGTGGCCTCTTGTATATCGGTGAGACCCGATGTAGATTGAGAGACCGCTTCGCCGAGCATCTACATTCTGTTCACCAGAACAAGCAGGATCTCCCAGTGGCCACCCATTTTAATTCCACTTTCCATTCCCATTCTGACATGACAATCCAAGGCCTCCTCCACTGTTGGGATAAGGCCACACGTAGATTGGAGGAACAACACCTTATATTCCATTTGTGTAGCCTCCAACTTGATGGAATGAACATCAATTTCTCAAACTTCCAGTAATGCCTCCACATCCCTTCACCATTTCCCATCCCTTTTTCCCTCTCTCCTTGTCTCCTTGCCCACCCATCACCTCCCTCTGGTGCTGCTCCCACTCTCCCTTTCTTCTTTCTTCCACGGCCTTCCGTCTCTTTCGCCAATGAACTTCCCAGCTCTTTGCTTCATCCCTCCGCCTCCAAGTTTCACCTATCACCTGGTGTTTCTTTCTTCCCTCTTCTCACTTTCAAATCTACTCCTCAGGTTTTTTTCTCCAGTCCTGCCAAAGGGTTTTGGCCCGAAATGTCGACTGCATATTTTTCCATTGATGCTGCCTGGCCTGTTGAGTTCCTCCAGCAGCTGGTGTGAGGTAACAGAAGAGTGGTCAATGGAAGATCTATCGGAAAATATCATGCACATTCTTTGGTGACAGGAGTCAAAGGTCATGGCATCAGGCTACCCGTGGTGTACTAAAATTTTGTTTAACTTCTGAAAACAAAATGATCCTTGTGCCAAATGTGATGTTTGTAGGAGCTACACTTCAGACTTCATTAAGAAAAGATGATACTTAGATCACATTTCACTGTGGAACAATGACCTATAAATGAACTTGGAACCTTCATTTATGTGATAAAGAGTTTTAAATCAGTTCAGAAGTTTCCTCAGATTTTGAATGAGAGCCAGATTTAGTCTCTCACAAGATCCAGATGTCCCAAAGTACTTTACAACCACTTATGAAGAGCTGTCATTGCAGACAATGAGATATAGAATCTGCACTCACTATCCACATTCTTAGCTATTCCTTTATCTAATAAAGTGGCCACTCTGTATACATTCATGATCTCCTGCTGCTGTAGCCCATCCACTTCAAGCTTTGACGTGTTGTTCATTCAGAGATACTCTTTGACTGTTTGACTCTTTGACTCTTTGAAACCACTGTTTCAACAAGTGGTTATTTGAATTACTGTTGCCTTCATGTCAGCTCGACCCAGTCTGACCATTCCCCTCTGACCTCTCTCATTAACAAGGCATTTTCACTCACAGAACGGCTGCTCGCTGGTTTTTTTTGTGTGCGGTTTGCACCATTCTCTGTAAACTCCAGAGACTGTTGTGCATGAAAATCCCAGGAGATCAGCAGTTTCTGTGATACTCAAAACACCCATCTGGTACTAACAATCATTCCACATACAAAACCACTTAGATCACATTTCTTCCCCATTCTGATACTCAGTTTGAATGACAACTGAAACTCTTGACCATGTCTGCGTGCTTTTAGCATTGAGTTGCTGCCACATGACTGGCTGATTAGAGGGCGGCAATATCATGAAAGGGTGGCTGTGTTGGTGAAATTATTGGGACTAAAAGCTAATCCATCCTCAGGAGTTTAGAAGGATGTGGGGTGGGGAGGGGTTTCTCAATGAAACCTACCAAATATTGAAAGGCTTAGATAGATAGAGTGGAAATTGAGAGGATGTTTCCTATGGTGGGAGTGTCTAGGACAGTCTCAGAAGGATGTCCCTGAAGAAAAAAGATGAGGTGAAATTTTTTTAGCTAGAGGGCAGTAAATACATGGAATTCATTCCCACAGATGACTGTGGAGGCCAAGTATTTGGATATTTTCAAAGCAGTGGTTGATAAGTTCTTGATTAGTTAGGTCATCAAGGGTTACAGTGAGAAGGTAGAGGAATGGAGTTGAAAGGGATAATAAATCAGCCATGTTGGAATGGCAGATCAGACTCGATGGGCTGAATGGCCTAATTCTGCTCCTAGGGCTTATCGTCTTATGAAGAATGTCCTTGGAAATCAGTAACAGGTTTAGACAGAGTCAACGTGGGGTCATGGAAGTAAAATTGGGCTGGACAAACAAATCTGTTGACATTTTTTCAAGTTTCGAATCAGTAGTGTAGGTGACGGTAGAGCAGTCGATGCACTTTATCAGGACATTCTGAAAGCCTTTGACGAGGTACCACAACAGAAAACATTGAATAAAATTAGAATGCAGGATTTTGAGAATAATATATGCACATGGGCTGAAGATTGGGTGATCTTATTAAGTGAGATTATCAGTTATATAATCAGATTTCTGCCTTAAATGATACAAAGATATCCAATGAGCGTGGAAATCTCAGAGTGGCTTTGTTGTAGATATCTCTGATGTTAAGTGCCTCCTAGTGACCATAGTTATTCACAGATGTAATGAATATTTTTTTTTGAAGCTTTGGTTTGATTAACATTTTACTGTTGCTTGGTTTAAGAGCATCCCATCAGGCCCACCCAGGACAGATTTCCAGCATCATACTAACATCTGTCTCCAAAAGTCGTCAATGTCGTCAGGATGCAAATGGAACTCTTGGTGGTGTCTGTGCCCAGAGCCAGGAGCGGTCCGACCTCTCCAAGTTCGAAGTAGGTTTATGAACATAGCACATATATGTCAAATACAATCCGGGGGTTTATTTTCTTGCAGGCATTCACAGTAAATACAAAGGAACACAATAGAATCAATGAAAAACAACACAAAACAAGATGGACAAACACTAATGTGCAAATACAAAAAGAAGATAATAATAATAATAATAAATCAGCAATAAATATCAGCAATCTGAGATGCTGAGTCCTTGAAAGTAAGTCCATATGTAGTGTGTGGGAACATTTCAAAGATGGGGTTATAGTTGTTGAGTGAACTTATCCCATTGGTTCTAGAGCCTTGTGGTTGAGGCAATTCATCCCACATTCTCATGACCCTCTGAGTGAAGACCCTGACCCTCATGTTCCCCTTAAACATTTCATCTTGCACCCTTAATCCATAACTTCTAGTTGTATTCCCACCCAATCCCGATGGAAAAAGCCAGCTTGCACTTACCCTAGCTATACCCTTCATAATTTTAAAAGATTGATATCTCCTCTCAATCTTCAATATTCCAAGGAATAAAGTCCTAATCTATTCAATTTTTCCTTATAACTCAGGCCCTCCAGACCTGGCAACATCTTTGTAAATTTTCTCTGTACTCTTTCAACCTTGTTTACACCTTTCCTATACATAGGTGATGAAAAATGCACGCAATATTCCAAATTAGAACTAACCAAAGTCTTATACAACTTCAATATAACATCCATCTCCTGTACTCAGTACATTGGCTTATGAAGACCAATGTACCAGAAGCTTTCTTTACAACCCTATCTACCTGTGACACCATTTTCAATGGATTATGGATCTGTATTCCCATTTCTCTTAGTTCCACCGCACTCCTCAGTGCCCGACGGGTCACTGTGTAACATCTCCCTTGTTGGTCCAACCAAAGTGCAACACCTCGAACTTGTCTGCATTAAATTCCTTCCGCCATTTCTCAGCTGGTCTGGATCCTGCTGCAAGCCATGACAGTCTTCCTTGCTGTCTACTACATCCCAGATCTTGGTTTGATCCACAAATTTACTGATCCGGTTAAACAGATTATCATACAGTAATAATCTTCATACAGTCGTCCTGCCTGGTATAATGATTGATCTTGATACGGTATTCTCCAATCTCTACACCAAAGACATTTCAGAAGCACAATTCTACAATTCTTTTCACTTTTACAGTGACATAGTCCTTCAGTAATTCATCCAGCTCTCAATGCTGTTCCCCTCAGAGATCCAGATATGTCAGGACTCAAAGACCATGAAAGCTCAGGTCTACCGAGATGAACAGCAACGTAACAATCTCTGCCATTGACGATTGCACGCCTGGCTGCACAATGAGGAAGGCTGGGCAAGGGGCCGGCGACTCCATCCTGTCAAAACCCACCGCTACAGAAACACCAGCAGGAGCTCCGGAAACCTCATCCAGAAGAATACCTATGAAGATGGGCTACACCTGGGGACAATTTAAAAGCCTGGCCCAGGACAGAGGATTCAGGTGAGCTGCGCTTGTGGGTCCATGCCCCCGATGGGCTTCAGCAAGTTCAAGGTCAATACTGCACACTCTGAACAAGACTCTGAGGAGAAATTACAGGTTCACACACACAGAATGCTGGAGGAACTCAGCAGATCAGGCAGCATCTAAGGAGAGTAATAAACAGACCCCCAGCACCCAGGGCATGCCCTTTTCTCACTGTTACCATCAGGTAGGAGGTACAGAAGCCTGAAGGCACACACTCAGTGATTCAGGAACAGCTTCTTCCCCTCTGACATCCGATTCCTAAATGGACATTGAATCTTCGGACACTACCTCACTTTTTAATATACAGTATTTCTGTTTTTGTACATTTTTAAAATAATCTATTGAATATGCATAATTGATTTGTTTATTTATTATGTTTTATTTTATTTATTATTATAATTTTCTCTCTCTGCTAGATTATGTATTGCATTGAACTGCTGCTGCTAAGTTAACAAATTTCACGTCGCATGCCAGTGATAATAAACCTGATTCTGAATCTGATTCTGAGCTGATGTTTCAGACTAAGATCCTTCATCATATACAAAGCTAAGCATTGTGAAGTCCAATGATCCACTAGGTCTGTTTAATCCCCGCAATCAAATCCTCTTCTGCCTTACACAGCTGTTAAATCCTGACACCTGAGGTCAGAAGACTGCAAAGATCAATGCAATCTATCAAAGCCTACCCTGATTCAGCAGTTATAGGATCATACTGCACAGAAACAGGCTCTTTGGCCCATCTAGTCCCTGTTATCTAAGCCAGTCCCAGACGTGGTGGAAGGGAACGATGGATGGGCCAGTCCCAGACATGGTGGAAGGGAACGATGGATGGGCCAGTCCCAGACGTGGTGGAAGGGAACGATGGATGGGCCAGTCCCAGACATGGTGGAAGGGAACGATGGATGGGCCAGTCCCAGACATGTTAGAAGGGAACGATGGATGGGCCAGTCCCAGACGTGGTAGAAGGGAACGATGGGTGGGCCAGTCCCAGACATGGTGGAAGGGAACGATGGATGGGCCAGTCCCAGACATGGTGGAAGGGAACGATGGATGGGCCAGTCCCAGACATGGTGGAAGGGAACGATGGATGGGCCAGTCCCAGACGTGTTAGAAGGGAACAATGGATGGGCCAGTCCCAGACATGGTGGAAGGGAACGATGGATGGGCCAGTCCCAGACATGGTGGAAGGGAACGATGGATGGGCCAGTCCCAGACATGTTAGAAGGGAACGATGGGTGGACCAGTCCCAGACATGGTGGAAGGGAACGATGGATGGGCCAGTCCCAGACGTGGTGGAAGGGAACGATGGATGGGCCAGTCCCAGACATGGTGGAAGGGAACGATGGATGGACCAGTCCCAGACATGTTAGAAGGGATCAATGGATGGGCCAGTCCCAGACATGGTGGAAGGGAACGATGGATGGGCCAGTCCCAGACATGGTGGAAGGGAACGATGGATGGGCCAGTCCCAGACATGGTGGAAGGAAACGATGGGTGGGCCAGTCCCAGACGTGTTAGAAGGGAACGATGGATGGGCCAGTCCCAGACATGGTGGAAGGGAACGATGGATGGGCCAGTCCCAGACATGGTGGAAGGGAACGATGGATGGACCAGTCCCAGACATCGTGGAAGGGAACGATGGATGGGCCAGTCCCAGACGTGGTGGAAGGGAACGATGGATGGGCCAGTCCCAGACATGGTGGAAGGGAACGATGGATGGGCCAGTCCCAGACATGGTGGAAGGGAATGATGGGTGGGCCAGTCCCAGACATGGTGGAAGGGAACGATGGGTGGGCCAGTCCCAGACATGGTGGAAGGGAACGATGGGTGGGCCAGTCCCAGACATGGTGGAAGGGAACAATGGGTGGGCCAGTCCCAGACATGGTGGAAGGGTACAGATGGATGGGCCAGTCCCAGACATGGTGGAAGGGAACAATGGGTGGGCCAGTCCCAGACTTGGTGGAAGGGAACGATGGGTGGGCCAGTCCCAGACATGGTGGAAGGGAACGATGGGTGGGCCAGTCCCAGACGTGGTGGAAGGGAACGATGGATGGGCCAGTCCCAGACATGGTGGAGGGGAACGATGGGTGGGCCAGTCCCAGACGTGGAGGGAGGGTACAGATGGATGGGCCACTTGTGGGCACAACCTATTGATGCACTTATGGAAGAAATCACACCAGAGATAATATTACATTATGAGTTTGAGGAGATTTGGTATATTATTTATTTATTTAATCACTTTATAGACATACAATCACCCTATGTACATAAGGTATCTTATCAGACCAAATCAAGTTTAATTATCATTCAAACTATATACAGATACAACTGAGCAATGCACTCAAAATTCTGGATGAACTCAGCTGCCCAGGCAGCATCCGTGGAAAAGAGTACAATCGACATTTTGGGCCGAGGGTCTTAGCAGGACTACTGTAAATGCTTCTGCAGGGCTGCTGAAGGGCCTTGGCCTGAAACATCGATTTTACAGATGCTGCCTGGCCTGTTGAGTTCCCCCAGCATTTTGTGTGTATTGCTCCGATATCCAGCATCTGCAGATTTTCTCCTGTTTGTGCATGGAATCAGCTGAACGAGACAGACTTCCTCTGGGGCCAAGGTGCAAAATGTGCAAAATAGCAAGCAAACAACAATGTAATTCAAAGTAGCAAGAAAAGAAGCATACTCACTCAAATAAACCTTATACATTGCCCAAGACCCTGAACGACAGTGTGCAGGCTTAAGCAATCCAGCCTGTCATTCCACCACTCAAACACAAGAGGGCAGCATTGACAGGAGAGGCCACACTGTAACATTTCTGCCTCATATGCTCCATGGTACTTCTGTTTATTGCGTTTTGATTATTATTGTGTTCTTTATCTTTAATGATTTTTCTGTGCTGCATCAGAGCTGGAGTAATAACTATATTGTACTTCTTTACATTTGTGTATTGGAACTGACATTAAACAATCTTGAATCTGAATTTAGAGATATACCATGGACCAGGCCCTTCTAGTCCACTGAGCCACATGGCCTAGCAAACCACAGATTTAACCCTAGCCTAATCAAATCACAGATTTAACCCTAGCCTAATCAAATCACAGATTTAACCCTAGCCAAATCAAATCACAGATTTAACCCTAGCCTAATCAAACCACAGATTTAACCCTAGCCTAATCAAATCACAGATTTAACCCTAGCCTAATCAAACCATAGATTTAACCCTAGCCAAATCAAATCACAGATTTAACCCTAGCCTAATCAAACCACAGATTTAACCCTAGCCTAATCAAATCACAGATTTAACCCTAGCCTAATCAAACCACAGATTTAACCCTAGCCTAATCAAATCACAGATTTAACCCTAGCCTAATCAAACCACAGATTTAACCCTAGCCTAATCAAACCACAGATTTAACCCTAGCCTAATCAAATCACAGATTTAACCCTAGCCTAATCAAATCACAGATTTAACCCTAGCCTAATCAAACCACAGATTTAACCCTAGCCTAATCAAATCACAGATTTAACCCTAGCCTAATCAAACCACAGATTTAACCCTAGCCTAATCAAACCACAGATTTAACCCTAGCCTAATCAAATCACAGATTTAACCCTAGCCTAATCAAATCACAGATTTAACCCTAGCCTAATCAAACCATAGAGTTAACCCAAGCATAATCAAAGGATGCCTAGCATCACTTTATTGACCTACAAGCAATCTATGTTTATAAGGTATCTGATGCACCATCAATAACTCTTGGAGACGTGAGGCGAGATATAGGCTTTTATTGGCTGGAAGAAAGAACAAGCAGCAATTGACCACCACACTACATCCTGGAGACTGAGACCGGGGCGGTGTCTCCAATCGCCTTTATACCGGGGTCCGTGGGAGGAGCCACAGGAGCAGTCAGCGGGGGGGGCGGGTCCAGACAGGTATATGTAGTTCACTACAGTATCATATATTTATATTAATATTTATATTCTGTTCTTTATCTTAGTATATTTTTCATGCTTCATCAGATCCAGAGTAACAATTATTTCGTTCTCCTTTACACTTGTGTACAGGAAATGACATTAAACAACCTTCAATCTTGTATCTTGAATTTTAAAGGTTACTGAGGTTATCATAGACACTGTACTCTATGAACACAAAGCTTTTGGACTTTGGAAAATGCTGTGAAAATAAATTATCAACAGAATAACTTGTGGCAGTTGGTAAAACAACAGAGTGTAATAGAGGGACCCTCTGTTGGTTGGGGTTGACTATGGATATTGTGAACTATGCATAGCTGTCGATATGCAGTCCAGGGCAGTATGATACGGGGAACAAGCTGTCGATGTGCAGTCCAGGACAGTACGATATGGGGAACAAGCTGTCGATATGCAGTCCAGGGCAGTACGATACGGGGAGCAAGCTGTCGATATGCAGTCCAGGGCCGTACGATACGGGGAACAAGCTGTCAATGTGCAGTCCAGGGCCGTACGATACGGGGAGCAAGCTGTCGATGTGCAGTCCAGGGCAGTACGATACGGGGAGCAAGCTGTCGATATGCAGTCCAGGGCCGTACGATACGGGGAACAAGCTGTCAATGTGCAGTCCAGGGCCGTACGATACGGGGAGCAAGCTGTCGATGTGCAGTCCAGGGCAGTACGATACAGGGAGCAAGCTGTCGATGTGCAGTCCAGGGCAGTACGATATGGGGAACAAGCTGTCGATGTGCAGTCCAGGGCAGTACGATACGGGGAGCAAGCTGTCGATGTCCGGTCCAGGGCAGTACGATATGGGGAACAAGCTGTTGATATGCAGTCCAGGGCAGTACGATACGGGGAGCAAGCTGTCGATGTGCAGTCCAGGGCCGTACGATACGGGGAGCAAGCTGTCGATATGCAGTCCAGGGCAGTACGATACGGGGAGCAAGCTGTCGATGTGCAGTCCAGGGCCGTACGATACGGGGAACAAGCTGTCGATGTGCAGTCCAGGGCCGTACGATACGGGGAACAAGCTGTCGATGTGCAGTCCAGGGCCGTACGATACGGGGAGCAAGCTGTCGATGTGCAGTCCAGGGCCGTACGATACGGGGAGCAAGCTGTCGATATGCAGTCCAGGACAGTACGATACAGGGAACAAGCTGTCGATGTGCAGTCCAGGACAGTACGATACAGGGAACAAGCTGTCGATGTGCAGTCCAGGGCAGTACGATACGGGGAGCAAGCTGTCGATATGCAGTCCAGGGCAGTACGATACGGGGAGCAAGCTGTCGATATGCAGTCCAGGGCAGTACGATACGGGGAGCAAGCTGTCGATGTCCAGTCCAGGGCCGTACGATACGGGGAGCAAGCTGTTCCCCACGCAGCAGGTTCCCCCTCTCCATGCAGCTGATGAACCCTATGGAACGGCAGAGACTGATACAGTTTAGCAGCAGCGGCATTGCGCGAGTTGCCAGTCAATGTTGAACTCAATGTAGGATTGCCTTAGGGACTCCAGCTCCAGATTTTTCCTCGGGGTTTACTCCTGAAACCTTCCCCATGAGTGGGCATAGCCACAAGGCAGTTGTTTGAGATCAGTTTTCCTTCTCCTAGATGAGCTGCCAACCACGGCTGACGTACCTCAACTGCCTGAAACGACTGGTTTTAAGACACCAGTAACCTGCCTTTATAATAATATCATTAAATAAACAAATAAGTAAATAGTATTGACAATTTAAGTTGTAAAATCCTTGGAAGTGAGTCTATATGTTGTAGAACTGGTTCAGTGTAAGGTGTGTGAAGTTATCCACACTGGTTGAGGAGTCTGATGGTTGAAGGGTAATTACTGTTGCCAATGATAGCAGCTAAAAGAGGGCATGGCCTGGATAGGAGCTATCCTTGCTCTCTCGTGGCAGCTCTCCCGCTCAGTGGTGGAGATGGTTCTCCCTGTGGTGCACTGGGCTGCATCCTCTGCTCTTTGCAGGATTTTCTGTTCATGGGCTTTGCTGTTTCCATACCAGGTCACGATGCAAGCAGTCAAGAACTGGTGAAGATGTTGCATCGTGCAAACCTTTCGGTCTCATGAAGACAGAATATTGTAACAGCTGACTTACAGTGAGGTTCAAATAATAGGAGTGAGAAGTTCCTGACACCAGCCTCGGGTGACAAATTAACATTTACACCAAACCTTATGTTAG